>NC_134403.1:157646191-157996191 GCF_038048845.1 Mixophyes fleayi | reverse complement strand
CAGGTAGGAGAGAGCAGGATAGTCTGTCTATGATCTGATTCTAGTGGGACAATCCCGATTTTTGGTGACCGTTCTGCCCAATCTAAGGGGCAGGTCAAGACTGTGTATTCTTTATATACTACACTATGGTGCTAGCTGTCCTTTGTGGGCTTACCACACCCCGGTTTGGTTATGCCTCTCTAGTGACTGGCCACACCCCATCTGGTGGGCCCCTTGATTGTATGCCCCCTGTGGGCCCTTCATGCCCCAGTCCGACACTGACTGCAGTCACCCTGTTGTGCCTGGTCTCCAGGTTCCCAGCCAAACCTGCTTACTCCAACTAATCTGTACCTGCAGTTAATCTGTTGACCAAGGTATCCAGTACTCCTGTTCCTCAGCTAACCTGGGTATCCTGAGATCCTGTTTCAACTGTTTCTATGGACTTGTGTTAGCTGCCTTATCATTTACTGCATCTCATTTTTACCTGTGTGACCTGTATTTATAATAAACCACTTCATTTCATTCACATTCTCTCTGTGTTCTTCATATTGGGAATTCTGACAAATTGGTCCTACATCTGGCCCTGCAATTTCTCTGTCTTTCTCTGGCACTCCCAAACTCCGGTATGGCATAATTCAGCTCTCAGGGGGAAGACTTCTTGTCCGTCTTCAACTGGTTATATGTCTTGGCTTGCCTGTCTCCTGTAGAACACATCACAGTTCCCCACTGATCTGTCTGCTGAGCTCCCTACTGAACTACAGATGGATGTGGTATTTATATAAAACAGAAAACACAGATACTCATGGGTAGTGCGATATAATCATGCACACAATTACAATATATGCACACGTGGAACACAGCGGTCCTTGGTATTGCAACTGCACTTATGGGAGCTAAGATTCAGGACATTAGCACATTCCTTTATGATTTACCTTTTCCAGGGTTTGTGACTAGAATCAGAGAACGTATAGCATTCGTTCTTTAAAATTGGTTACATACTGACATGCAGGAGATGAAGCTGAGCTATAACAACATGGAGCCAACTACAGTTTTCAAAGGTTAACAGCAGCAACATAAAGTATTTCACAACACAATTGTAGGAATAAATGACCTGTCATCTTATATCAATAAGTTAGGACAGGGCTGTATGTCACAGGAGCAGTCAAGCAAACAGCTTATCACAAAGTTAATTAATGTAAGGAGTAGAATTTGCCAGAAGCTTACAGGTTCTAGAGCACAGGTTGAAGCAGAGATGTTGTATGAAGTAAAGCTATGTTTGCTTGAGCCCAAACATGTTTAATGCATATCTGTGACCTCTTCTCTCAGATGATTTTGAAGTAAATTATATTGATTGATAGGAGAGAGGCTTTCAGGTGCAGTATTGATCTTTTGGGATAAGCCCCATCTCCCAAAGGACATGGTACTTTCTGGTTGAATCCCCCCTTGTTAGAGTGCCACAGCTAAACACCTAACCCAAATGCTATGCCGCAGCTAACATCATACATGTCCATCTGTAAGCACATTACAGGGCAAGGGGCTTAGCCAACATGTAGCCAATCCAAACTTTAACAAAAGCGCAGTAAATGATGGGGCATCCTGACAAACACACCGCTATATTAAGTTCATATATCCTACTTGTTAATTATTTAATAAGAATGCATTTGTTTTTTTTTTTTAATAATGCTCAATCTCAACTAATATAGTTAGTATATTCTTATACCCTGTATGTTTCAGCAGGTTTCTTTACTCAGCCTTAAACTAAAAGTTCTCCACAGTAGATAGTGAACTAAAAAGGAGACACATCATAACAAAATCAGATCCTCCAACGTGACCCTAGTACCTGGTTCAAAATTGTCAGCTCCTAAACTTTCACTAATACCTTTTGTTAAAGTACTGAAATACTTTTTTAAAAATATCCTTTACATTGAGAATAGGGCTGGCACAAGATCTGTGGAGGCCCCAGGTGGAGTCTTTCCCCCACTTCCCAAATGTTGCACATACACCCCCAGTGCATCGTTCCTTAGCAGATGGGAGTTGGGAGTGTGGCCCTGGCTGTGACATCATAGCCAAGATGCTGTTAGTAGTTTTCTGGATGTTCAGGCCTGGTTAACAGCACTAGACCTGGCAGAGGCTTCAAAGAGTTTAACACAGCCACAGCACCAGTTAAGAAGCTGGCAGCTGCCTCTTCTCATGTCAGCGGCTGGTTCTCCATGTGGAGTCACCTTGGAGGCATTAAAAAAAACTGGATGAGTGTGTTACGAGCCACGGCGGTGCCCAGCCACCGCGACTCACTCACCTGTGTCCCGGCCGTCGCTATGGCGACCGGGACGTCACTTCCGCCTATGACCCGGCCATTGCCGTGGCAACGGTTGGATGCTTTAGCGCTGCGTCCCGGCAATGAGAGGCCGGGCGCATGCGCTTACCGGAGTTACTAGCCTGCGGGCTAATTAATATAGATGCAGGGGGCTGTGTACTATCAGAGCCAGGCTCTGATTGGCTGTGGTCAGTATTTAAGGCAAATCTGCTACCTCATTGCCGTCTATAGCTTCTGTTCTCCAGTCTGCTGACCTGCTTGTTCCCGTTCCTGTCTACTGAACTTCTGCTTATTTTCCGTGTATGACCCTTGGCTTGGAATTGGACTTCGCTTGTGTATCCTGTGACCCTGACCTCTGGCCTGTTTACCGTTTCTGCTATCTGCTTGTGACCCC
Source organism: Mixophyes fleayi (assembly GCF_038048845.1). NCBI lineage: Eukaryota > Metazoa > Chordata > Amphibia > Anura > Limnodynastidae > Mixophyes > Mixophyes fleayi. The sequence continues at coordinate 157,993,504 of NC_134403.1, read as the reverse complement.
TAACCCCGGCTTGTTAACTGGAATTGCTACCTGCTGCGGGCCTTGACCTCTGCGTGGACCTCACTCTGCTTGCCTGGGTTCTCCCCAGCCGATACACACTTCACGACCCTCTGTCAGTCTGCAGCCCAGTCTGTCCCCACCACCCAGGGGCTCCAGTGAACACCTGATTGGCAGAGTAGATTCCGGGTTGTGTTGTGCCGGCTGGAGGGGTTCCTAACATTATAACCGGCCCACACACTGAGACGAGGTTGTGATGGATGGAAGCGGATCCACACCGTCTTCGGCGCAAGCCTTACCAGGCCATGTTGAGTCCTTGTACCAGATGATCCAGGGATTGGCTGAGCGTTTGTCCGTTCAGGAGGAACTTGCAAAAGCCTTGCAATCTACTCCAGATTCCACCTGTGAACCCAAAATGAATTTACCGGACTGGTTCTCCGGAAATAGATCCCTGTTCCGGAATTTCAGGGAGTGCTGCAAGCTCTATTTTCGATTGAGACCCCCTCTCCTCCGGTTCAGAGCAGCAAACAGTTGGGATTATCATTTCCCTTCTACAGGGTGACCCCCAGTTCTGGGCTTTTTCCTTGCCGCAGACCAGTCCTGCCATGCAGTCAGTAGACGCTTTCTTCGAGGCATTAGGTCTACTATATGATGACCCGGACCATATGGCCTCCACTGAAGCTCATCTACGGGCCTTGAAACAAGGCCGGCGGTCGGCAGAGGAATACTGCGCTGAATTTCGTAGATGGTCACCTGATAGTGGATGGAATGACCCCGCCTTACGTAGTCCGTTCCGTCTAGGTCTGTCGGAACAGATTAAAGACTCTTTGGTGCAATACCCGACTCCTACCTCATTGGAGGATCTGATGCACCTCGCCATTAAAATTGACAGAAGAATTAAGGAACGCAAGTCTGAGAAGGAGGCATCTTCTCTTCCATCTGCCTTGATTCCTGTTGTCACGGATGACGAGGAGCCTATGCAACTTGGAGCGTATCGTCTCTGCTCTGAGGAAAGAGACAGGAGGCGATCACAAGGCCCATGTCTTTATTGTGGCACTAAGGGCCACTTCTCCCATTCCTGCCCAAATAAGCCGGGAAAAGAGCATGCCTAGGGAACGAGGGGAAAGTTCACCTAGGTCTGCAAATTGTTTCCTCAAAAAATGCTATGTTAATTCCTGCACAACTCACGTCTAGTGCCGGTTCGGTGAACATGTCGGCCTTCATTGACAGTGGAGCTGCAGGCAACTTCCTTGACATCGAGTTTGCCCGCTCTGCTGGAATTCCGCGGATTAAACTCAAATCTGCCATTACGGTATGTGTCTTAGATGGCAGTCCATTGCCAGGCGGCAAGATTACCTGGGAGACCCCGCTACTACAATTGAACATTGGAGCTCTCTACTCGGAATCCATAGTCTTCCTCCTTATCGAATGTCCGTCAGTTCCTTTGATTCTGGGCCACCCCTGGCTATCCCGCCATAACCCTGTCATGGATTGGGTGAAAGGAGAAATTGTCCAGTGGAGCTCTTATTGTACACAGTCTTGCTTGACACTACCTCTGCGTCTGATTCAGCCTTATCCGGAGCAGCTTCCTTCACAGTATCATGACTTCTGGGATGTTTTCTCCAAAAAGGCTGCTGACACTCTACCACCGCACCGGGATTTCGACTGTGCCATCGAGCTCATTCCGGGTTCTAAATTACCCAAGGGACGCTTGTACTCTCTCTCCGGTCCAGAGACCAAATCCATGCAGGAATACATTGACGAAAACCTGTAGAAAGGCTTCATCAGGCCATCCAAGTCCCCAGTAGGAGCAGGATGCTACTTTGTATCCAAGAAGGACGGTGGACTCAGACCCTGTATCGACTACCGAGGGCTGAATCTCATTACGGTTAAGAACACCTATCCCCTTCCTCTCATCTCTGTACTTTTTGACCAACTAAGAGGGGCAACTATCTTCACAAAAATTGATCTTCGTGGTGCCTATAACCTCATACGTATTAGAGCAGGTGATGAGTGGAAGACGGCATTCAACACGCTCTCGGGCCACTACGAATATCTTGTCATGCCGTTTGGCCTTAGTAATGCCCCTCCAGTATTCCAGGATTTGATTAATGAGGTGTTACGTGAGTTTCTGGGACACTTCGTTGTTGTCTAATTGGACGACATCCTCATATATTCAGAATCATTGTCAGTGCACCAGGGTCATGTCAGACAAGTCCTACAGAAATTGCGGGAACATCATCTCTATGCTAAGCTCGAGAAATGCGAGTTCGAGGTCCAGAAGGTATCCTTCCTAGGCTATATAATCTCCTCAGAAGGTTTCTCCATGAACCCAACCAAGGTCCAAGCAATCCTGGATTGGGTACAACCAAATAACCTCAAGGCGGTCCAGAGATTCCTGGGATTCGACAATTATTACAGGAGATTTATTGGCGGCTTTGCTGATATCGTGGCTCCTATCGTCACCTTGACCCGCAAGGGAAGTGATCCAGCTGATTGGTCACCACAGGCAATAACCGCATTTGAAACCCTGAAGAAAGCCTTTGTGTCTGCTCAGTTTCTTAGACACCCGGATCCTAAGGTACCATTTATTCTTTAAGTAGATGCCTCTGACGTCGGTGTTGGGGCCATCTTTTCACAAAAAAAATCCACATACCCACCGCTTACATCCATGTGCCTATTTTTCCCGTCAGTTCTCTTCAGCGGAAACCAACTATGATGTGGGAAACCGAGAGCTGTTGGCTATTAAATGGGCCTTTGAGGAATGCGACATTGGTTGGAAGGCGCTGCACACCAGATCTCCGTTATCACGGATCATAAGAATCTGCAGTATATACAGTCAGCCAAACGACTGTACCCCCGACAGGCTCATTGGTCACTGTTCTTCACTCGGTTTAACTTTATAATCACCTACCGTCCTGGTTCTAAAAATGTCCGAGCAGATGCCCTGTCCAGAAGTTTCCTGGCACATCATGCTCCGGTTACTAGTCCAGAGCCTATTGTTCCCATGTCTGTGATCCATGCTGGGTTAACCCAAGACCTAAGCTGTACCCTACAAAGGTTTCAGAAATTGGCTCCTGATAATACTCTAGTAGGTTGCTTGTTTGTCCCAGTTCATCTAAGGAAGGCAGTCCTTGCTGAAGCACACAATAATCAGACTGCTGGGCATCCTGGAGTCTTCAAAACCTTGTAAATTCTTTCCCGTAATGTATGGTGGCCATCTTTGTCTGCTGACGTCAAGGATCACGTCCTGTCTTGTGAGGTTTGTGCCAGAAACAAAATTCCCAGGACTCGTCCGGTAGGTCAGTTGGTTCCTTTGGCCATTCCTGCAATACCATGGACGCACTTGTCCATGGACTTTATAGTGGATCTGCCATTCTCTACAGGACACAATACCATTTGGGTTGTGGTAGACCGGTTTAGTAAAATGTCCCATTTCATTCCGTTAACCAGACTCCCTACTGCTCGAGACTGCCGTCTTATTTATTCAACATATTTTCCGGCTCCATGGTCTTCCTACTGACATCGTCTCTGATCGGGGGTCTCAGTTCATAGCACAATTCTGGAAATCCTTCTGTACCCTTCTCGGAATCAAGTTCAGTTTGTCATCCGCATATCACCCTCAATCAAATGGGCAAACTGAGAGGGTTAACCAGTCCTTGGAGAAGTTTTTACGTTGCTACACATCAGAGTTCCATGACAACTGGTCCTCCTTGTTACCCTGGGCGGAATTTGCCTATAATAATTCCTGTCACTCATCTACCAAAACCTCTCCGTTTTTTTTGCAATTATGGTTTTCACCCCAGGTCTAACGCTTTATACTCACTAAAGTCCGTTGGTATCCAGAAGATCCACTCCACTGCCAGGGATCTCAGAGCTATCTGGAAGAAGGTCCAGTCATCATTAAGGCAAGCCTCATTTATGGCAAAAAAAAATTTGGACCGCCATCGTACCATCTGCTCCCTCAAGGAGGGCCAGAATGTTTGGTTGTCTACAAAAAATATCAGGCTTAGACAGCCCTGCAAGAAGTTAGGCCTTAAGTTCATCGGGCCGTTTTCCATCATTAAGCAGGTTAATTCTGTGGCATTTAGGCTAAAATTTCCGGGCTCCTTGAGAATCCCCAACACGTTTCATTGTTCGCTGTTGAAACCGGTGCTATATCCTAGCCAAATTCAATCTTCAAGTATGCCTGGGGGAAATTCAAGCAAACCACGAAGATACGTGGTACAAAGGATCCTGGATTCTAAAAAAGTGCAAGGGCAGGTGCACTTCCTGGTGCAGTGGAAGGACCGCAGGTTAGAAGAGCGGTCTTGGGTTCCGTGGAGACAACTCCATGCCCCTAAACAGTTGAAGGACTTCTTCAGGAGATTCCCAAGAAAACCTGGATGTCGGGGTCCCTCGACCCCTCCTCAAGGGGGGGTACTGTTACGAGCAGTGGCGGTGCCCAGCCACCGCGACTCACTCACCTGTGTCCCGGCCGTCGCTATGGCGACCGGGACGTCACTTCCGCCTATGACCCGGCCGTTGCCGGGGCAACGGTTGGACGCTTCAGCGCTGCGTCCCGGCAATAAGAGGCCGGGCGCATGAGCTCACCGGAGTTACTAGCCTGCGGCTAATTAATATAGATGCAGGGGGCTGTGTACTATCAGAGCCAGGCTCTGATTGGCTGTGGTCAGTATTTAAGGCAATGAGGTCTGCTACCTCATTGCCGGTTATAGCTTCTTTTCTCCAGTCTGCTGACCTGCTTGTTCCCGTTCCTGCCTTCTGAATTTCTGCTTATTTTCCGTGTATGACCCTTGGCTTGGAATTGGACTTCGCTTGTGTATCCTGTGACCCTGACCTCTGGCCTGTTTACCGTTTCTGCGATCTGCTTGTGACCCCTGACCCCAGCTTGTTAACTGGAATTGCTACCTGCTGCCGGCCCTTGACTTCTGCGTGGACCTCACTCCGCTTGCCTGAGTTCTCCCCAGCCAGTACACACTTCACGGCCCTCTGTCAGTCTGCAGCCCAGTCTGTCCCCACCACCAGGGGCTCCAGTGAACACCTGATTGGCAGAGTAGATTCCGGGTTGTATTGTGCCGGCTGGAGGGGTTCCTAACAGAGTGACATTACATCATGCATTCTGTGTTTTTGGACTCCATAGCCGTTTACGCCATAGGTGCCAACTAGGTTTACCTAATGATAATGTTGGTCCTTGTGGAGGGTCTGTACATTATAAGTATCCATCACCCAGAATGCTCAGGGTTTTCCTGTTATTTGGCACACCATGCCTAAAATCTACTTTGTTACATTAAAAATGTATTTTTAGCTTTCCCCTTGGTGTCCCTGCCATTTCCTTCTCATTAAATTGTTTAATGGTAGTGCTGTCTACTACAGTCACAGCGACTGTCGTGGGAGGCACTTTTGTGATCATGTCTGTGTCTGACATTACCACTGAGTGGAAGCATTTTTTTATTTAGTCTTCTTCTAGTTTTTGGAACGTTTAGGATAACGTTTACAAATAAGAAGTTGCACACACTCTTTTCCTTGTTGTCACCAAATATAGTTGTACTTATGTGCAAACAATTAATATATATACATATATTCTTTACATTCTTTACAATCTTTACATTCAATTGTAAAATGGTAGGATGGTAAGTAAAGAATACAAAAGGTCTTTGTTATACGTTTCAGTGTTTCTGAAGATATACTGCAAAGTGCAGTCAGATAATATGTTATGTAACATTTTATAGTTGTCAATGGTAGTTTTCATTTAATGAGGTTATTCTGCCTTTAATCGATAAAAATTACATAAACATAAACATATTTTGAACAGGTCTGTTACTAAATACAGGGCAAATAATCATATAACAGAGCTCTGTCCATTTGCTTCACTGAATGAATGAATGCAATTTATCTGCCAAAAGTATATTTAAAAGATATTTGATACATATTGTTTTTGCCAATATCAACTCTAACTAACTGGCTTTTGTTTTTGTTTTGTTGGAATATCAAAGTATAAGGTCTCATGGGGATATAAATTGTGTTTCTAAAATGAGAAACTTTGTTGTAACATTCCAGAAAGTTATCATTATGATTGATTTAGTTTATTTTATTTTAATACATTTTTTTAAAAACAGAATCAGTCATAATTAGAGGTGTATAAAACCCCAGAAATCCTATTTTCTTTGATTTGCCCAAATTCGGGTGCAAATTTGCATCACCCAGTGTTTTTTTGTGGAGTTAAAATGACCTTGCAAGAAACACCACTAAGATGTGCCCTCGCACACCCCTTTTTCTCCTTTTATAATTTAATTCTGCAGAATGAAATATCAATTTTGTACAGGTCCATAAAATTAGGTTCAGTTCACATTGTGCAAAGAATGCTTTTGTTCTACTTAGCACCACCCATTTGGCTGTTGCAAAAGTGTATCAGATGGCAGTAATGATAGGAGAGGCGCAACTCACAAGATGTGCTTGATTTGCGTACTGTTCTGAGGTTCACTTATCTTTACATATATGTGGTTCGGAATACTGGAAGCACAGTGATTTAGTGGTTAGTACTTCTGTCTTACAGCACTGGGTCTTGAGTTAGATTCCTGAACAAGGCCTTATCTGTGTGGAGCTTGTATGTTCTCCCCGTGCATGGGTTGGTATCCTTTGGGTGCTCCAGTTTCCTCCCACACTCCAAAAACATACTCGTAGGTTAATTGGCTGCTAGTAAATTGACCTTAGTCTCTCATAATCATCATAATTTATTTTTACTCTCTCTCGGTGTGTGTGTGTGTGCAGGGCCGTCGAGAGGGGGGGGGGGGGCGGGAACATTTTACCCGGGCCCGGGCTTGCCAGGAGGCCCGGGTCGGGCCCTCGCGTGCTAATTAATTAATTTTTTTAATCGTCGTTGGTGGGGGGAGCTGGAACGAAAAAAAAAAAAAAGAATCATACTCACGTGATCGGCGCCGCGTCCCTCCTTCCTCTCTTCTCCATTCACACTGACTGCCGGGTGTGACATCATCAAGTAACGCCCGTCAGTCAGCGAGGAGCACCAGACAAGACCAGAAGAAAGAAGAGAAGACAGAAGAAAGAAGAGAAGAAAAGAAAAGAAAGAAGCTAACAAAAGGTAAGTAAAGAAACGGACAGGCAAGGGGAGGGAAACAGAAAGAGACAGTGCTATAAAGAAGAGGGAGTAAAAAAACAGGGGAGAGAGGCTGAGAGTAAAAAAAAAAGGGGAGAGAAGCACTAATTAAAAAAAAAGGGGAGAGAAGCACTAATTTAAAAAAAGGGGAGAGAAGCACTAATTAAAAAAAAGGGGAGAGAAGCACTAATTAAAAAAAAAAAAAAGGCGAGAGAAGCACTAATGAAAAAAAAGGGGAGAGAAGCACTAATTAAAAAAAAGGGGAGAGAAGCACTAATTAAAAAAAAGAGGAGAGAAGCACTAATTAAAAAAAAATGGGGAGAAGCACAGAGTGAAAAAGAAGGGTGGAAAGCAGCATGGCGGGTGCAGTGTGAGCATAAGGGGGCACAGTGTAGTTGTGATGAAGGGGCACATAATTGTGTGTGTGATGGCACAAGGGGCTCGTTGCAATGTAATGTGTGTGAGGTAGGTGTGGCTAATTAATGGGCGCTATTTTGTTTGTAGGGTGATGGTGGGGCAATTTAATAGTGGGGACTATTAATTTAAGATGGGGTGGTTTGGGGGCTATTGAATATGGGGGTGAGTTTAGGGAGAATGAGGTCTATTAAATGTGACTATGAGTTATTTAATGGCAGTGATGATTGCGGGAAATAGGTATTGCTGTTTGCAGGAAGGGAATAGGTTTATTTATTAAATGTGAATACTATTATTTTAATGTTGTGGCTGGAGGAAGGCCTAATCATTAATCGTGGGTGCTATTGATTTAATGCCGGGGCTGGCTGTAATTTTCTAAATGTAGCCATTTTTTCCCCCAAATAGCTCTTCAACATGCCAGGATCCGGACAAGCCGCAACTAAAGAAACCAGCAGCCACAGGTGGAGAAAGCCACAGGTGGAGAAAGTGAGAAGAACAGGTAGGAGAGAGCAGCACAGTGTGTAAAATGTTGTGATTCTAGTAGGGACAATACCAATTTTTGGTGAATGCTGTGCCCAATGTAAGGTGCAGGCCAAGACTGAACTTTCAGTGTACAAACTGCATTGTTTTTATACTACACTGTGGTGCTAGATGTTCTGAAAGTCAAGAGTGCTTGGAAATATGTGACGCTCCGGCGAATTGAGAGCCTAGTGATTTTGATGTTAGCCACGCCCCAATAGTGCATTTGCCATGCCCCCAAATGCATGACCACACCTCCGAAAAATTTTGCCCCGCCGTTGCATGCTCGACTATAAGGGGGGCCCCATGAATTTGTTGTACCGGGGCCCTGAATTCCTCTTGGCAGCCCTGTGTGTGTGTGTTAGGGAATATAGACTGTGAGCTCCAATGGGGCAGGGACTGATGAGAGTAAGTTTTCTGTACAGCACTGCGGAATTAGTGGTGCTATATAAATAAATAGATGATGATGAATTACGAGATGCAATGTATGCTTTTGCTGCATGCATACTCCTACATAAGGCCCTGAGTTATACAATTTCCCTGTTATCTGCCATGGGAAGGTGAAAAAAACCTTTTATGAAACTGGACGAGGGAGAGCATTACTTTTATACTGACCACAACTTTGGGATGATATGCTAGGAAAACTGTACCTAACGTTGTGACTCACTGCAGATATATGTGACTCCATGCAGAGTTCACATCTCACAACCTAGACTATCTATTGCTGTCAACCAATGACATATCAATGACATCCTGACTGCTTCTCTTCTCATGCACTAGGACCCAGGACTAGTGATAATCCAGAAGATGAACAAGTGATGTATAGAAAGATATACGTTTATACAGTATAAGTATTTCATTGACAGTGTTTTTTGGAATAGTCTTTCCTTTTTCAATTTCACGCAGTAGTAAAAAAAAAGCAAACCCGTGCTTTGTGGAATGGTGCTCACAAATACATATAAATAGTTTGGGATGCCATTTTCTAATGACATTTTGACGAATAAAGTTATGAGAATGCAACAGTGAATGCCCAGAATTGTTTACTAATTCAAATGGATCCATTGGGAAGCTTCCAATGATAGAACTGTTGAAACCTTTAAAGAAAGCCTTAGAAGGAAATTGTGAATTTCCACATTCCTTTACATTGCAATTATTTATTTTTGTTTGAACTATGGGGTAATATTTATTTTAAAGCAAATTTACTTAAAACACTATTTCTGCTTGGAGATTGCAGTTAGCGTACTTTGTTTTAACCTCTCCTACACAGACAAAACATATATAATAATTAGGAACAGATTTATGCCTACATAACAAAAAAAATGCTTTTGAATTAATTTATACAAAGATTAGTTTCCTGTTCCTACTAAATTATTATCTAGCATTCTAATTTTTTTTAAATGAAAATTACATTGTCGTAAAAATGTAGAGTTATGTATAACTCAATAATAGAATAATGCATATTTGTACAAGCTGCACTAACTAAAAAGATGTTTGCTTTAACATAAACAAATCATACTTCCCATAACGATAGTGGAAACTTAATTTCCCTTTGTCTGTAAATATAATGAATTTATGAATTATGAGCAACATCAATGTCCAAAGGGAGTATTATAGCTATCAAATACACCAACTATCAAGCACATAGATGCACTTACCCTGTGTGCCACATTTTTACAGAGCAGGACAGAAGTACTACAGTAATACTATAGGCCCCAAGCAGCCTGTGGGGTACAGGTTGTGCATCTCTGTGCTAGATGATTAATAGCTTTGATAGATATCTGACCAGTATCTTTTTTGTCCCTCTTTTACAGTAGTATTTCTGCCCTAGCATCACAGGCTGCAGGAGCGTGTGACAGTGAACATGAAAACAGTGGCTGCACACAGGTATTGGTTTGTGATTCATCACCACAAGGGATATGTTTACTGATGCAAGCACATAAATGAACACAGTGTTCCTTTCCGTTCTTGCATCATTAAATATACCCCTTATGGAGATGAATCACTAATACATGTGTGCAGCTGATGAACATTTTTTGTTGCACACTTTTGAAGGTTTTTTTGGGGGTGGGGTAATAACCAGTTCACTGCTGACAGCAGGCACACAGATTTTGCTGTGAGTTTGCTTAATTTTTGAGAGGACAATGAGGCTGCAGCAGTGAGGTCAGAAAGTCTGCTAGGGCATCAGAATTCCTTGTATGTAACATGGCCACGCCTCTTGTTTAGTATGACCACGCCTCAAATGTCAGCGCTCTTCTATCCCAACAGGCACTTCCACAATGCTGAGCGGTATGGCATAACTGCTTTCTTGTAGTAAATTCTACATACTTGAACATTTTTAAGTGAGTTAATTTATTGGAGACCCTTTATATTAGTACAATCTCGCTGCACTAAAGCAATTCACCTAAAACACAAAACACATAATACGATCTAGACCAAGTGTCACACTAGATAATGGAGAACCGAGGATACTATCAGACAGAATTGGCACCCCCCGGTCTTCACCAAGAACCGTCGCAAGGTGGTATGGGCTTTGCTGCCAAAGGTTCGCAGGTCACGGCCCACTGGCACGATGGGGGAATTAGTTGCGGGAGCCGTATTTGTAATCAGCAATCCGGATCCGGTCCATAAACAGGCAAAGCAGTACAGAGGCAGTCCAATAACATAGTTGATATCAGAGTTCAGATAGCAGAGGAAAAAAGTTTGCCAAGCGTATATTTAAAACTGTTGTCAGAACAAAAGCTGGGATCATGTATTGGGAATCAGCCAAGTCACAGGAGGTTAGGATAGAAGCTCTAGGAGCCAGATGCCAAGGAGGAAATCCTGCTGCTCTGACACTGGTTCAGAGTCAATTTAAATAAGAAGTAGATTCAAGTTCCTCACACAGCATTCACATGACTGCAATGTCACACGGAAACCGCTTGTCCGGAGAACAGCCGGCGTAAGTGGGGAAGAATGCGGTGATCCACAGGCAGCACGGTGGCTAAGTGGTTAGCACTTCTGCCTTACAGCACTGGGGTCATGAGTTCCCGACCATGGCCTTATCTGTGAGGAGTTTGTATGTTCTCCACGTGTTTTGGGTGGGCTTCCTCCAGGTGCTCCAGGTGCCCTCCCACAAACATACTGGTAGATTAATTAGCTGCTAACAAATTGACCCTAGTCTGTGTGTCTTTCTGTTTGTCTGTGTGTGTGTTAGGGAATTTAGACTGAAAGCTCCAATGGGGCAGGGACTGATGTGAGTGAGTTCTCTGTATAGCGTTGCGGAATCAGTTATGGTTAGAAGTGCTCACTGAACCCGTGGTTTTGGTTTTGGATCTGGATTAGCCTTGTATTTTGGTTTTGGCAAAACCGCCCTCGTGTGTTCTGGTTTTATTTTTGGCTTTGGATATGTATTTTTTTTAGAAAAATTGCTAAGATATGCTAAAATCACATAATTTTGCTCTTTTTTTTTTGATCCTACAGTATTATTAACCACAATAACACTAATTTCAAGTAATTTGCAGTCAATTTTGACCACACCACAGGTCACATTATTATTTTCATACACTTTCGGATAAATACTGCAGCGACCTGGTTGGATGCTAAGCGACAGAGCAGTGACTTAAACATACGGCAGCTCCTACCACATCTAGGACACATTAGCACACAGCAGTAGCAGAAAAGAAAAGTTGTGCAAGATGGATTTGTCCCTGGGCCCTCCCACCTACCCTTATGTTGGATATTAAAAAGGACATGCACACTTTAACAAACCAAGCACTTCAGCAACAAGGAGTGCCACATCACAAGGCTGATGTGCTTGGTTTGTTTGGGCCCCCACAAAACAAGGTAACAATGGCCGTAAAAGCCACCTAAAGTAACAGTGCTGTTAAGTAACTCTACTGTGGCAAGATGTTGCTGTCATCATCCTCAGCCTCATCCTCACCCTCATCAGTGTGTACATCATCCTCACACATTATTAATTCATCACCGCTGGAATCTACCGTTACAGAAGTCTCAGTATTTTTACATAATTGGCGGGAAAGGCCTTCCTCATCTTTTCCACATTTTGAGGAAGTAGCCTCCTACGCTGATCGCTGACAAGATTCCCGGCTGTGCTAAAAACTTTTTCCGAGTACACACTGGAGGGTGGACAGCTTAGGCAGTGCAAAGCGAGTTGGTACATGGGTCTCCAAATTCCCTTTTTTTCCTCCCAATATGTAAAGGGACTGTCTGATGTGTCTATTTCTATGCTGTTGTGAAAATAATCCTCCACCATCCTTTGGATGTTGATAGTGGGATTAGGTGGAGTTACGGCAGAGGTTTCACGTTTTTTGGTCAATTCTTTTAGACCAGACGAGATGTCAAAATGTGGTGCTGAGTCATCTGCATCATCCCTGGGTCTCTTGGGAAAGCTAAGTTTTTTCCTAGCAGCAGTTGACTGAGAAACTGAAAGAGGAGACGCTGTCCTGTCACGTAACACTTGAACTGTCATCTTGCACACCAGGAGCTCCTTGTATCTTTTCAGATCTGGGTCAGTTGGAAACAAAGAGAAGACATAGCTCTTAAACCGAGGATCAAGCACAGTCGCCAAAATGTAGTGATCCGATTTCAAGATTTTGATGACTCTTAGATCCTGGCGAAGCGAATAAAGCACTTGATCTACAAGTCCGACATACTTAGCGTAATTACTTTGTTTAATCTCCTCCTTCAGTTTCTCAAGCTGCATTTCCAAAAGTCTAAGTAAGAGAATCAATTGACTCAAGCTAGCAGCGTCTGAACTAACTTCGCAGGTGACTACTTCGAATGGTTTCAGCGCCTTGCACAACACGGAAAGTATTCTCCATTGCACTTGACTAAAATACATCCCCCTCCTTTTCCAATGTCATGGCTTGTAGAGTAAGCGTGGGTGGCTTTTCGCTGTTCCTCCATCCGCAGAAGCATATACAGGGTGGAATTCCCCCTTGTCACCACATTTTGCTTCAATTGGTGGCAGGACAAATTAAATTGCTCTTGTAGCTGTTGCAATCTCCTACACGCTGTTGCCGAATACTGGAAATGTCCAGATATGTTATAGGCCACAGACAGCATTTCCTGCATGTCCCTGTCATTTTTTAAAAAGCTCTGCACCACCAAGTTTATTGTGAGAGCAAAACAGGGAATGTGATGGAATTCACCAGCTGTAATGCTTTCACAATATTGGTGGCGTTATCAGAAATGACATATCCTGAGGAGAGTTAATTAATAGTGGATATTGGACGAAGATCTAATACTAGCATAGTTGCCATGGTGTCTGTGATCCACTTTGCGACTGGGTGACAGCTTTTATACTTGCTTCCTCTTGCAAAGGATTGTTTAACAGTCAATTGTTGTAAACTACTAGTAGTTTTCTTCTAGGTCTGCTTCTGGGATGAAGATTCACCCCCAGCAGCAGCAGTTGTGGGACTAATGCTCAAGAATTCTTCTGAGGAATCCAGGATAGTGGAGGAGTCATCTAGCCTTAGCAACTTGGATGCTGGACTAACTCCGATCACTACTGAGGATATTGACGAGGACGTTGTTGTGGGTGTAGATTGCAGGCGTCGGGATGTAGGTGAGAGAAGGGTCCTAGCTGATGATGGACCACTTGTTATTTTTTAGCATAACTTTCTGATTTTCCCAACACCTTCCCATGAACTTGCGTCAAATGGTGTAACATGGATGAGGTTCCTAGATGGTTAAGGTCCCTACCTCGATTGACTCTGACTTTACATATGCTACAAATGGCTAGACAACTGTTGTCAGGATTTGGGTAAAAATAATTCCACACATAAGAGGTGGATTTTTTGGTCTTAACTCCAGGCATGACAATGGCCTTCTTCTTATAACGTGCAAGAACTGCTTCCACCGATGCAGGACTTACACAAACAACATCAATCATCCTCCTCAACATTCTCATTAGCGCCCTTGTCGGTTACACAAATATCCCCCTCATCCTGTTGTAATTCCAAAGTGGCATCCTCAATTGGTGTATCACCAGCTACACTCGGGCTGTTCAGGCACACATCTGCAGAAATGTTGAAAGGGGCCTTCTTTATGGGTACACTATCAGAATAGTCAAGATTACACATAGCACTCGTGGATGGACTCTCCTCAGGGATTTGTGTCATTTTTGAATCTGAACATACATTTTCCTCTAATGCCTTACTGTTTGTTTTCCAGCTCGGCTTTTACACGTAAAAGTATTTGGGCACCACTTTTGGAGTCCGAATGACAAGGTCTTGCTTGGTCATGACTGACCTTACAAGAAGATGCCTCAGTAACAGTTGCAGAACTCGCACTCCTAGAGAAAGGCGAAGACCTCATTCTTTCTTTGCCTCTGCGTGTGTAGAATGGCATGTTGACAATTTTTTTTTTTCTGCAGATAACTTTTCCTGCATTACAGCTCTTTTTTTCTTGACCAAGGTAAAATGTGATTTTTTACATTTTTGTTTCCCTGACTTAAAAACACTATGTACTTTTGCATAGACTTTACCAGATGACGTACAGGGATTACTATCATCATGACTGGTGGCAGCAGCTGCTTGGTGCTCCTGCTCTTCTGTCTACTGCTGTGAATCCATTTTGATAACACCGTACACTTTGACTGCAAATTCATAAGAAAAGCCTGCCAGGCTTAGTATTTGTATTTCAGCAATGACAATTAGCAATGGAGCACTTCTCTTTGTGTGTAACCTATATAACACCGTACAATTTGACAAAAAGTCTGAAGAAAAGCCTTCCAGGCCTAGTATTTGTATTTCAGCAATGAAAATTAGCAATGGAGCTCTTCTCTTTGTGTGTAACCTATATAACACAGTAGAATGTGACTGCAGAATTACACCAAGCCTGCCAGCACTAGTATTTGTATTTTTCAGAAATGAGAATTAGCAATGAAGCAATGGAGCTCTCCTGAATGTCACTGTAGACTTTGTTGAACACTGCTACCCATTCCTCTTTCAATTCTATCTATGTTGCTGCCCAACTGCTTTACACACTGTGCTACCCCTTCTGTGTCCCTCTTTCAAATGGCGCTAGATCGCCGTGGAGGGCGGTATTTATAGATTTCAAAACTCGTGAAATCCGAGATCCGACGACATAACAATGACGTTTTGCCTCGTTTTCGATTCCAATAAAGCGCGAAAGTACCGAGCCGGCTCGACTCGGTACTCGGATATGCTAAGTTCGGGTGTGTTTTGTTCTCGAGGAACCGAGTTTGAGCATCTCTAGTTATGGTTTTCTATTTTCTGAAGACCAGGGTTTTTACATCAAGATGCCAACTGTGCGATCCCGGACCTAAGTCAGAAAAAAAAGAGTGTGAAAGTGTGTGGTTTAGGGGAATATTTATTTCATTAAACTATTTTAAAAATAGTGTCTGTATTCAGAGCAGTACAGAGTAAAATGAAAAAATAACACAGCGTAAAGTACGGGACACAATTTATGCTAAGGTTGTAAGCGCAAATAGAGTACAACTCTACATAAGGCCCATATAGTTTAATGCATCCATTGCTTGATGGATTTGTCAAGTGGCACCTTGAATTCTCATAAAAAATAAGCTAGTCCAATAAGTTAACATTGAGTTGTGCTGGGAAGTCATGAGTCTAGTATTCAAAACTGTTATAGTCTTTAGAAATGATTTAGAATCAAACATAAATAATACAACAAATGACAAAATAATACAACAAATGGGACTTTAAACAGCAACTGAAATGCTATCAATAAAAGTGTATTTTGCTGTTCAACAAAACAACAATATTCTACCAAAACATTTGGCGTCTAAAAATGGAACGGGAAAAATAACATAATCACTATGTTGGTTTCTCATTTGTTGACAGTTTTGTGATTATTGCCAAGTATAAATCTTTTTGCTGGTATTATAATGTTATTGCCAGCTCATATAAATGTTATTGAAATAAAACATAATTGTTGAGTGATTTCCAAAAGATACATATAATTATGTTAATTTATGCAGTAAACAATTGGAGCCTCTAACGTTTGAATTAGATATGTTTTATAAAAAGCATCAAATACAAAACTAACTATTCCTAATAACATACAAAAGTTTATGTAAATCGTTTGGAAGAGTGGTTTAAAATGGATTGAAACTGTTGACAGCTATATATATATTATACATGCACAAGCCGTGCTAAATTTGTAGATAAAAGGAGGTGGAACACAAAAAACGTATGACATATGCTGGACGGACATTAAAAATTATTTTTAAACATTAAAAAATATTAGGCCAATATAAGTGCCAGAGCTGTGTTCCTGTGTGTTCCCGTATAAACTAAGCTTTGTATATAAACATGTACTAATACATTTGTGCATCAAGCTGTAATACCCACAAATGCTGCAAGGCAGAACTCGACTTTACAGCATTCTTGAAGCTGATGACACTAATGTAAATTCTGACACAACAAGCAATATTCTATAAAATGAGGATTCTGAAAATGTGTTTGATGAAACGACCATACATTTTGATACTCTATTCCAAGGGGAATATTTACTAAACTGGGGGGGTTGGAAAAGTGGTGATGTTGCCTATAGCAACCAATCAGATTCTAGTTATCAGTTATTTAGTATATTCTACAAAATGACAGCTAGAATCTGATTGGTTGCTACAGGCAACATCTCCCCTTTTTTCAAACCTGCAGTTTAGTACATATACCCTCCCAACTCTTTATTTAGGATGTTAGAGTAAGTAAAGAGAAGTTCTTTGCAGTGCTTTCTCTATAGACAAGATTAGTTCCTACTTTTTAATATGGAATGCTGATTCATTTTGGGGAAAAAATAGGTTAACAAATCGCATTACATTTTCTATAAAATTGAAGTTTTAATGTGCTTATTAGCACAGTAAGAAGCTGAAATTGTAGTAAAATAGTGATACAATATTATAGAGTATAGAGCACAATCACAATTTTGAATCAATTGGACACTCATAAACAATAGGAAGACTTATCAATATAAATATGTATTCCAGACCCAAAAGAGAAATACAGGAAGATTTGGGTCCAAATATTGCTTGAAAAGTAAGGAAATGTTGGGAAGGTTTTGTATGCGAGAGATTGTTAAAATTTAATATAAAATGATTATTCCTACAAATAACTGTGAAATACATCCTGATATTTGTCAATCTCTCGCATTACTACTCATGAAAGATAATAATGTCTTTCACATTGGTGTCCATTTCAATACACCCCTCATTCATACCTGCCAACATTCCCAACTGTAAAATTTGGATCTCTTAGGCAATGCCCACAATCCACTCAAAACACAGCCAGATTGGCCCAAACCATCTGGGGGTCACACCATCATCCTGTAGGTCATGACTCTTGTTCATGTAGTGTATTCCTCTACTTTTAACTCTCTTTTTTTTTCCAGTGCTGGCTACATATGGCTGATCCTGCCACATGCTCCTGATGACATGATCAATGTACAATTTTACCACACACAACCTTTGGCATGTTTGATGCCTGCTAAAATGGTCATAGTATAACAACACATACAGGTCAGTAGCTGTCATCTGTGGTCATTTTTTTACTACTTTAACAAACATAAAATATCCAATATTGATGCAAAGTCCAATAATAGTCTTTTTTAGACCACACATTCTGCAATAGAAGAAAAATAAACCAATGTTGGCTATAGTATTGCAGTATGTGTCCTGCATAAATTACCCCAGCCAGAAATTATATAGCTAACCAGAGACAAAGCACCATCTCTGCATTTGTCCTTTGCTTCTCCACCAGGCAAATACAGAAGTGGAAGTTGCTCAATCAATTTATAGGCTCATAGCAGGTGCTTGAAAGGGTGGGGTTATCCTAAAACGAACAAACACACAGAAAATTCCCCCAGCAAACTGCTATAGCCAGCAAAAGACCTGCCATTTCTACTGTAGATAAAAATGCAAAAGTGTTAATTGCACAGATTTGCAAATGTACGTTAAAGCCACCCGCCACTCCACAGCGCTTTTGCTAATAGGATGGTCCTAACTCTAAACAGTGAGAGTCCCATATATTTGGGCCATACATATATGTGTTTTTAAATTGAGAGCTAACTTACCAAGAGGTATCCCAGAAACCTCCAAACAACAATTCAGCGCTAGTACTCCTCCTCAGCTACTGACACCAACATGCCTCTCAGGACAAATACAGAAGTAGAAGTTGCAGTGCAAAAAATGTTATTTAGGCAGTCTATTTTTTTTCCTTCTGCAACATATTTATCCCCTTCAAATTTAAGCAGTACTATTCCTTTCTTTGTTTTGTTCTAAAGATAGTTTTATCCCCCTTAGTCTACTGTGGAATATTTTTGTTTGTTTGTGCTTA
The DNA here is from genome assembly GCF_038048845.1 of Mixophyes fleayi. Lineage (NCBI taxonomy): Eukaryota > Metazoa > Chordata > Amphibia > Anura > Limnodynastidae > Mixophyes > Mixophyes fleayi. Next base: position 157,975,144 of record NC_134403.1, on the reverse strand, counting down.
AGCACAGTACATTGTGTGTGTGTGTGTGTGTGTGCAAATAAATAATAAATTAAAATAAATAAAACTATGCATATAAATATAAACTGACACTTATTCTCATATTAGGAATTTGGTTGCAGGCTTTGGTTACTTGATTTAGATTTAAGCATTTATGTAAATTATGGACTGTGATAATTAAATTTCATCCCTTAGATAATTCTCTTCATTTTCTTAGACCAATTAGACACATTTATTGGTATATCAAATAGAAAATCCTTCGAAAAAGCTTTTCAATGTTATTGAGTAGAAAAGGGTTGTAATGGAACGTTAAGCGATTCATTTATTTGTTATTATACAAAGCCTGTGTTTAAAACCAAGTTTCTGATGTAACATGGTGCAAATAAAACTAGTTTGACTAATGATACAAATATATGATTGCCCGATTTAATGTACATCACACTTGTATTGTTTGTACTATGGGGCATATTCAATTAGCTTTCCGGTTCGCGGGATCGCGCCGGAACGGGCCGCAAAGTCAATCCGCGGTACCGCAATAATGTGGATTTTAGTTCGCAGCCCATAGGGTTGCGTACGAAAATCCGCGTTATTGCTGTACCGTATTACCAGCAATACTGCGCAGGTTTCACGGTAACGCGCGTTACCGCAAACCGGAAAGCTAATTGAATATGCCCCTATGTGTTTAAACTGGTATTTATGCTAAGTAGGGAAAAACGGCGTTAACCACCTTAAATTAAATTAAACTGAAATGTAATAACTAAATTACTTTTTATACACTACATTACAAGTGGAAATGTTTACAACAGAGCATAATCAGTAAATAACTAAATTATAAATTACTATATTAAAGGAGCTAAATAATTTCTTTATACACATACGTTGTTTGTGACCATAATATTCTTGATTGTAAAAATTTTTAATTGTGTGCCCTGTAAGGGTTCCACAATGTTGACGTCCTCGAGGGCCGCTTTTTGGCATGTTTGTTGTAAGCAAAGTGAGGATAAGTGAATATTGAAATAACACAGCAGTTCGTAAATGAGGTCCCCACAAAACACGTTGATATATGTGGCTGGAAATACCTGTTACAGTTTCCAGACCACCCAGCAGGTCACATATTTCAGGTCACCGAGCTGGGCTGCAAATAACTATCACAGATTCCAGACCACCCATCAAGTCACATTTCCAGGTCACCCAGCAGGTGCACAGGGCGAGTTCCCTAACCATCACGATTTCCAGAGCAACCAGCAGGTGCACAGGTGTATTGCCAACTGTCACATATTGTAGAGGACAACGATAATGCATTGTTGTAAATGGTGGGCAGACATTTTGCGAAATAACTCCAAAAAGATGCCAGCGATTACAATGGCAATATTTTTCTGCAAATCTACAGACCAAGACCTTTAATTTGGTATATGATTTGCCCTGCTTAGCAGGGCCGGACTGGCCATCTGGCACTTCTGGCAAATGCCAGAAGGGCCGATGGTCAGAAGGGCCCGCCTGATCTGTCAGTTCACGGTCCGGTGTGTGCACTGACACTTCCTGGTCACATGAGCGCTGCGCGCGGCACATGTGACCAGTACAGGTCCTGGAAGGCAGCAGACGAAGAGGGGAGAGAAGCAGACAGGCAAGAAGCGGAGAAGGTAAGTACAGAAAACGGGGGGGGGGGAGAGAAAAGGTGACAGACAGAAAACGGGAGAGAAGAGAAAGATTGCAGCACAGGAAACGGGGGGGAGGGGGGAAATAATATTGCCCACTACTGAGTAGCATAATATCAACTGGGGGCACTATTGGGGCACAATATCAACTGGGGGCACTATTGGGGCACAATATCAACTGGGGGCACTATTGGGGCATAATATCAACTGGGGGCACTATTGGGGCATAATATCAACTGGGGGGCACTATTGGGGCATAATATCAACTGGGGGCACTATTGGGGCATAATATCAACTGAGGGCACTTTTGTGGCATAATATTGACTGGGGCACTTTTGTGACATAATATCAACTGGGGGCACTATTGGGGCATAATATCAACTGGGGGCACTATTGGGGCATAATATCAACTGGGGGCTCTTTTGTGGCATAATATCGACTGGGGCACTTTTGTGGTGTAATATCGACTGGGGCACTATTGGGGCATAATATCAACTGTGGGAGGTAGGCTATTAATTTAATGGTGGAGTTTAGGTGTGGGGCTAATTATTTAATTTGTGCTATTTTATTTGTGGGGTGATGTGGGTTAATTTTATATTAGGGGCTAGCAATTTAAGATAGGGTGATTGGACCATTCAATTAATAGTCCCCAAACCACCCCAGCATTAAATTAAAGTGGGGCTGTTTGGGAAAAAAATAAAATTTAATGGCAGTGATGGTTGCAAGAAATAGCATTTACATTTAATAAATAAACCTATTTCCCTCCCTCCAAACAATCCCAGCCATAAATGAAATAGCATTTACGTTTAATAAATATACCTATTTCATTTATGGCTGGGATTGTTTGGAGGGAGGGAAATAGGTTTATTTATCAGCAGCAGCAGCTATTTATATTAAATGTAAATACTAGTATTTTAATGTTGGGACTGGATGGAGGCCTAATTATAAAACATGTATTGATTAAACACCAGGACTGGTTGGAGTTTTCTAAATTACATGTACCCATTTTTTTTCCAAATAGGGCCTCCAACATTCCAGTATCCAGACAAGCAGCAATTGAAGTAAAGACACCAGGAGCCATAGGTGGTGAAAGTAACAAGACAGGTAGGAGAGAGCAGGACAGTCTGCCAACTGTCCCGAATCTGGTGGGGAAGTCCTGAATTTTGGTGACTGTCTCATTTAGTGAGATTTGATCCGACTACAAGGACAGTTGGGAGGTATGTCCCGCTTCACACTGTACTGCTTGTGAAGGCAGAGCTGTGTGCAACTAACAGTATTGCACACAGTATTGCCTGTGTATTTGTCTAACATTTGTCTAAAACAATTGCCATGTTACATAATAGGGGCTCCCTGTCTTAAACACCCCAGGCCCCCCCAAGTGTTAATCCAGCTCTGGTTAGCAGGAGGGAGCGGATAGCCGCTCCAAGTCTCTAGATAGGACACAGCCTGCAGAGCAAGCCGAGGAGCTCTAGGTCTCACAAGATTTGGTAATCTTGTGAGACTAAGAGCTTCCCTGCTCACTGTACAGGAAGTTCCCATCCTGATGGATGTCAGCAGCACCAGAAGCATAGATAAGTACAGTGGGCTGGGGTTGTCATAATGTGCCTTGGGGGATGGCGTGATAAATGTAATGTTTTATTTTAATGTATGTATCATTGCCCCATGTGGCCACACCCACAACACAATGTGGTCACGCCTTTTTCAGTGCTGCTGCGCAGGCCCACCTCTGTTTCTTTCCTACTGGAACTAAGATGGGCCTGTGGACTATAAATGCCAGGGCTGATTTTTAGTCCCAGTCCGGCCCTGCTACTTAGATAACTGCATCTTAGAAATAAGTCACCCATAAAAGTCGTACTTATGCTAGTAATATATAGATAAGCGTTGAATGTATTATATAATAAAGTTCTTTAAAATGCATAGTGTTGATTCCCTTCCTCCCTTAATTTAAACTTTACATGCTTAATTAACACGAATACTTATAATAATGACAGTCAGCTAAAAGAATATACCAATAAGATGGGAGATCACCTTCTCACTGACCCAGGTTAAACCTTATCTACTGGTTGGTACTATTGTGAGGCAATAAGCGATTATACCACCTCTGGACTCAACGGTGTTATGCCCTTACTAGGCATACCAGGGTCCTCTTTACTAGAGCAACCCAGAGTCTAATGCTTCGAAGGGGACAGTGACCATTAACCATGAACCGCATAAGTACCGTCTGCTAACTGCAAGCCTACTTTGATGCTCTCCCACCGACAACTGTCCCTCGTCTGTATAGGAATGAAAAAACATGTTAAATCTTATATAAACATCTAAATGCCAGGCGAATGGGTAGGTGCCCGGATCCTTGGAAAAGAGGAGGTTACACTCTGCTACACTGCTAATATGAACCAGCCAGACACTCCCACTGGATCCCATTGGCTGTCCACTGTGAAGATTTAATCCTGGAGTATTAAGTACATGCTGGGCACAAACCCATGATTTTAAATGCGTTTGGCTTAATGGCCTCTCTTCACCTTATGTTCATACATTATTTATGCTTAGGTTTCTTTACCTGTATTAGAGTTTAGATCAAAGCATACTAAAGGTCATTTATATTATTAAATGTGTGCATGCAGACACAGATCTTTATTATTTTTGCAAATGGATGCTTTCCCACACACTGAATTTAGGAACTGCTCCCATAGAATCAATCTACTTCTACTTGTGTGCAACTGCAGATCTCCCTGGAAATGCACATGGTGGGAAGAGTGAAAATATCACTTTAATGTCCTGTCTTCTACTAGTTTGTGACTACCATCTTGATTCATTTCATATTTTAACATTTTCTCCTAAAATACTACTCTGCTTAGTTTCATTCACGTCTTAAATAAATAATGAGAGTTAGAGTTCTTGCTGGACACCAGATTAATCTCTATAACCAATAGGTTTAGAAATGGTTTTCATCTACAGCAAGCCGCCTTTCCCATAGAGTGCAATATATTCACAGGTACTTGGATGCCCCCCAGGACTAAAGCTCAGAGTAGTAGGGATTTTTCTTGAGTGCTTGGTAGCAAAGGGGTAAAGATGCTGGAAATACACTGATAGACATAGGAACAGTACAGCTGAAAGTACAGGAGAGACTAACCAGAGACAAGGCAAAGGTTGGGGCGGGCAGTGAACAAATTAGATCTGGTAACAAAGCCAAAGGTCAAGATAGGCAACAGACTGGGAATTCCAAAGTTAAGAGAAGGTCAGGTAACAGGAGCTTAAAAATAGAACAGTAAACCAGAATAACAGGTTACATGAATGCACACAGCAAATTCTATCACTGGCAAGGAAGTTAAGCCCTCCTATTTAAAAAACTAATGAGGACCAATCAGAGCAACCCCCACCCCACAGTCTATTGCAATTGTGGTCATCATGTGGCCACCAATATCCGGTGATCAGTGTGAGCCGCAATGAGCAGTACAGCGGCTCGTAAGAGTGCACTCCCTTGAGGGGGTGAAGAACCCAAATATCTAATTTTATTTGAAAAGTGCTATTCTTAATTTATCTGCATGTAAGTATTTTTCAGAAGTCAAATATCTCTCTTCAGGTCCATAGCTCTTTGTGTTGAATAAATATTGAATTTAAACTTGGACCCATTTGGAATCCAAATTTTTTTCTACTATGTACTCTTGGTGGCCGTCAATAACTACTGGAGAAGGATTAGTCAGGCGTCCACATCTTTAGAATCTAAATAAAAAGCTTAAAGCTTCAGTAGAGAACAACAAAAGGTCTTGGAGGTTTTTAATAGAGATGCTCAGTCTCGGTACCCAGAGAAACAAACAGACCCGAGCCGGTTCGGTACTTTTCGCTAGCCCTCGTAATTGAAAAGAGGCAAAATGTCATCGTTACGTCGTCGGATCTCGCAAGTTTTGGATTCTATAAGTACCGCCCTCCACAGCAATCAAGTGCCATTTCACAAAGGGACACAGAAGGGGTAGCACAGTTTGTGGCAGCTTGTAGAGCAGTTAGGTAGCGTCATAGGTAGAATAGAAAGAGGAGGGGTAGCAGTGTTATTCAAAGTCTCCAGTGACATTCAGGAGAGCTCAATTGCTAATTGTCATTGCTGATATAGAATTAATAGGTCTGGCAGGCTTGGTCTTCTAAATCTGCAGTCACATAATGTACAGTGTTATAAACATTGTACTGTGTATATAGGTAACACACAAAGAGGAGAACTCCATTGCTAATTGTCATTGCTGAAATACAAATACTAGGGTTGGCAGGCTTAGTCTTCTGAATTTGCAGTCAAAGTGTACGGTGTTACATAGGTTACACACAACGAGGAGAGTTCCATTGCTCCATTTATTATCATCATCATCATCATCATCATCATCATTTATTTATATAGCGCCAGCAAATTATGTAGCACTTTACAATTGGGAACAAACATTAATAAAACAATACTGGGTAATACATACAGACAGAGAGGTAAGAGAACCCTGCTCGCAAGCTTACAATCTATAGGACAATGGGAGTTTGAAACACAAGGGCATGTGCTTCATCATATTGCAGACTGGACCAGCTAGAATGCAAAGGTAAAAGTACTGAGTGGGCTTTGTGTGTACCGATGAGGGTTGTTGTCTTATGTTAGCTGTGTAGAGGGTGGTAATAGGGGAGATTAAGATGGTGGTTGAGGAATATCATAAGCTTGTCTGAAGAGGTGGGTTTTCAGAGAGCGCTTGAAGGTTTGGAGACAAGAGAAAAGTCTTACTAATTGCTAATTGCTAATTGTCATTGCTGAAATAGAAATACTAAGGCTGGCAAGCTTAGTCTTCTAAATCTGCAGTCACATTGTACTGTGTTATATAGGTAAAACACAAAGAGGAGAGCTCCATTGCTAATTATCATTGCTGATATAGAAATAATAGGGTTGGCAGTCTTGGTCTAAATCTGCAGTTACATTTTACTGTACCATCGCTCACTCAGAAACAGGAGAGGTGGCAGGGTTCAGTGCTGAAACAGAAATTGTAATAATAGGGCTGGCAGTCTTGGTTTAAATCTGCAGTGACATTTTACTGTGCCATAGCTCATACAGAAACAGGAGGGGTGGCATTGTTCTTTTCACTCTCCAGTCTCAGTCATGATGATACTAATCCCTCTACTTCATGTGCTAAAGTCTATGTTCAAGTGCATAGTTGTCAGTGAAACAAATGTAAATAAAAAGCTTGTACCTTTTTTAAAGAAAAAAAACACCTCTCTAATAAAGGTGAAAGTTTACTGTAGAAAATATAAAATTGCAACATGCCATTCTACCCAAAATATTACCAAGCATACCAGCATCAGCTAGCTCCCTTTTCTCAGCTAGATCTCAGCACCTGCAATCTACACTGTCATCATATTCCCCCTCATCAGTGTGTACATCATCCTAAAAGAATACTAATTCAACCACGCTGGAATCCACCATCACAAAAGTCTGTGTACTTTGATGTAACTGCCGGTAATGGCCTTCCTCACCTGCAGTTCATTTTAAGGAAGAGCTGTCACGATTTTTGGGCAATTCTTTTACACAAGATCAAATGTCAAAATGTTGTGCAGACTCATCTGCATCACCACTGGGTGTCTTGTGAAAGCTAAGTTTTTTCCTAGCAGCAATTTACAGGAGAGACAGTAGGAGATATCATTGTGTCTTGTACCACTTGAGCTGTCAGCTTGCTGACCAGGAGCTCATTGCATCTCTTGAGATCTGGGTCAGTTGGAAAGAAAGAATAGACATAGCTCTTAAACCTAGGATCAAGCACAGTTACCAAAATGCAATGATCTGATCTCAAGATGTTGATAACTCTTGGATCCTGGTGAAGCAAATAAAGCACTTAATCTACAAGTTCAACATAATTAGCGGAATTGCTTTGTTTCATTTCCTCCTTCAATTTCTTGCTGCTTTTCAAAAACTCTAATTAGGGGAATCACTTAACTCAAGCTAACGGTGTCTGCACTCTCTTCACAGGTGACTACTTCGAGTAATTTCAGCACCTTGCACAACACAGAAAGATTTCTCCACTGCGCTGGACTAAAGTACATTCCCCCTAAATTCTATTCTTCTTGCAGCTGCTGCATTCTTCTACATGCTGTTGCAGAATCCCGAAAATGACCCTAAATATTTCGGGAGACAGACAGCATCTCCTGCATGTCATTGTCATTTTTTCAAAAGTTCTGTATCACCAAGTTGATTGTGTGAGCAAAACAGGGAATGTGATGGAATTCCCCCTGCTCTAATGCTCTAACAATATTGGTGGCGTTATCAGAAATCACATATCCATAGAGTCCAAGCAGGGTAAGCCATGTTGCAATGATATCCCTTAGTTTTTCAAACAGGTTGTCAGCGGTATTACCTCTGACCTGCGCCTTGTCTCGTCTCTGATAACCACCTCTCACTCCCGCCTACTAGACTTCTCCTGTGCTGCTCCCCACTTATGGAATTCCCTACCACGCTCAATCAGACTTTCCCACAACCTTCAAATCTTTAGATGATCTTTGAAAACACATCTCTTTTTTAAGGTGACCTTATCCTCGATAGCACTATTCACACTAATGCACCCTCACAACTATCCCAATCTCCACTCTGAGCCACACTCGCTCCTCTTGTTTCAGCTGTGCCCTCTTCTCTTTAGAATGTAAGCTCTCTAATAAGAAGGGTCCGCCATACCCTTTGTTTTCATGTCTCCATTAATTTTGTCTGCCTTGTCTCTTCTTGCTTTACGTATGTCTTGTTTTATGTATGTCCTTGTCTTCGCTACTGTACGGCGCTGTGGAGCACTGTGGTGCCTTACAAATCTACGATAATAATAATAATAATAATAATAATAATAAGCCTCTTAGTGAAGCAGATAATACACAGAGTAGTCTGCCTCTGAAAAATGTGAAGTACTTGGGTAGATACTGCTACTGTTCCTGCTGGTGAAGGCGAATCACCAACCCAGTGGGCTGTCACAGTCATATAATCTTTCGTTTGCCCAGTTTAGCTTGTCTACATATCTGTGGTTAAGTGTACAGTGGCTAGAATGGCATTTTGTAGTTCAATAATTGCATTTTTACGAACCTTCTGGTAGAGGTGAGGAATAGCTTTTCTAGTAAAATGGTGTCGTGATGGAATTTGGTAACAGGGACACAAAACCTCAAGTAATTGTCTAACACCAGTTGCATTAATAGTGGATATTGGACGTAGATCTAATACTAGCATAGTCGCCATGGCATCTGTGATCCGCTTTACGACTGGGTGACAGCTTTCATACTTGCTAAGGATTTTTTAACAGTTAATTGTTGTAAACTACTAGTAGTCTTCTTCTTGGTCTGCTTCTGGGTTTAAGATCCACCCCCAGCAGCAGGAGCAGCAGCAGTGGGCCTAACGCTCAAGGATTCTTCTGAGGAGTCCTGGATAGGGGAGAAGTCATCTCGCATTAGCAACTTGGATGCATGACAAAATCCAATCATTTGTGAGGATATTGATGATGAAGGTGTTGGGGGTGTAGATTGCAGGTGCTGGGATGTAGATGAGAGAAGGGAGATAGCTGATGCTGGACTGCTTGTTGTTATTTTTTTACCATAGTTTTCTGATTTTGACAAGAGCTTTCCATGAACTCGCTTCAAATGGCGGAACATGGATGAGGATCCTAGATGGTTAAGGTCCCTACCTCTATTGACTGACTTACAATGCTACAAATGTCTAGACAACTGTTGTCAGAATTTGTGTAAAGATAATTCCACACATAAGAGGTGGATTTTTGGTCTTATGCCCAGGCATGACAATGGCCTTCTTATTACTGGCAAGAACTGCTGCAGTCTGTGTTTGAAAGTGTATTAAAATAATATTGTGACCTGTGAGGTGGTCAAAATTGACTGTAAATGACTTGAAATTAGTGTTATTGAGGTTAATAATAATGTAGGAACAAATTTAGTATATTTTAGCTATTTTTCGAACAAATACAGATCCAAAACCAAAACACACGAGGGCGGTTTTGCAAAACCAAAATACGAACATGAACGTCTCTAGTTTTTAATGACCTGGGAAGATCCAAACATTTTAAGAAATAGGATCTGATGTCAGTTTCCATCTCTGTTAGATGTCCACGCCTGGGGCTCTTATGTGTGCCAGTATGTGGTAGTCAACACCGCATGCCCAGTCTGTTTCTGGCATTCTCTTACTACTCAGTGCTCACTAGTGCCATGCATCGACAGAATGTCTGTGGCTATGCTGTGGATGCTTAACAACCAATAGCGTCCTGTTCACCTACTCAGCCGCCGTCTCACTGATTCAGATGGCAACCAACATCTCTTCAATACCTGGTAAAGCATCAACTGTGCAATTACTGCTGCAACCATGCAGCTAATTATCCAACAAACTTCTGATTGGCTTTGTTGGCTTGAAAAAAAAGCTTCCTGTCACCATTCCAATACTGGTGATAGTTCCTGTTTGATATGGTGTGCCTTGTATCCTGACCTGTTCTGTTATACTTTCCTGACCCAGATTGTTTAAAGGAACAGCTGCCTTCTCCTGTGTTTTTGACCTCAGCTTGTTTAACGGATCAGCATTTACATCTCTACCTGCCCTGACCTCTGGGTTGTTTAAAGGAACTTTTGATTATTCTGCTCCAGTCCTTGACCTGTCTATTACGCTGCATTTAACTCCTGCCTGTCTGTCTCGGAGTTCTGCTATTTAAATCTTGGTTGCTCACTATCTCCTACCATATTCTGTCCACTCCACTGGGAAAGTGCTAGATCAGCAACTGCTATTACCTGAGCTTAAGTCCTAGGGGCAAACGGGTACTGTGGAACAAGTTCTTCAGAAAGGGGGCTACTAAATGCGAACATCTCGTGAAACGGTTATAGCAGTTGAGGATCTCACGCTACTCTGTCCTCAATGAAACGAAAGGTAACAGAGTTCACTTTCTTGAAAATAGATAAAAATAGGCTAATATACTTGGGTCCCAAGTTATTCGAGGGTTGCTGAAGTCTAATATTGCATATGGATAACCAGACATTATCAGTCACTTTAAAGGTGCATGCCATACGGTGTTGATCTGAAAAAATTCATATGATAAAGAAGCTTGTAATAGAGTTGTATGAACCTTCCTCCAGATGGACCTCAAACATAAGGAGGTATTTCCTGTTCCAGGAAAAGTGGATGAAAGGAGGTGAGATAAAGAGTTGACATTAGTATGCTGACCAAAAGAATGGAGAGGTATTTGAAGAAGAAGACAGCAGTGATTGTAGGTAAACTCAGCTCAAGGTAAATATTCAATTATTAATTATTATGTAGTTTAGATATGTTACATCTCAAGTACTGTTGCAGGAACTGGTTCAGCCTCTCAGTCTGGCCATTAGACTGAGCATGATAAAGATGCTGGATAAAGAGGAAGACTGGAGATATTGCAATGGGTAGCTCAATTAATGGAACAAAATGAGTTATTTTGCTAAATCGGTCAACAGTGACTCAAATAGTATTATGACCAGAAGATGCGGGCAATTCGACAATAAACTCCATGGAGATATGGGTCCAAGGATTGCTGGAAACAGTCAATGGCATGAGCTGACCACATAGAGCACTCCTTGGGCTTTTATTTCTGGCATACACTTCAGGACAAACTGTGAGACATCACATTTAACAGATGGTAACCCTATTGAGCGATACTAAACCTTATGTGTTAAAAAAAAAACCTGAATCTACCATAAATATGTGTATTGAGGTAATGTATTCTATACTAACAATTTTAAACCCAGATAGTTGCATATAAATTGCTGGATTTCTTAGGTTGCTGCTCCAAATCTGGTGCGACAAATGGAAATATAAAATTTCATATGCCATATGTAGTAAAATACATGGGTGATTTTGCAGGACACTTATGTTTTATGCAGGAACATCTTTGTCCAACAGAACAAATGTTGTGTCTAGCAATTAAGCATGGTAAAGAAATGCATCTTGGGGGAAAAACAATTGCTTCCCATCATGATACATATATTTGTCATGACATTTTTTTATTTTGTTTATAATTATTTGTTTTAAATGGTCAAACAGGTGCATTCAAGGAATATGACAGTGGTAGAAAATAGAGCAGTAACATTGTCATGTTGACTTCAAATGGAAAATGGAACGGGGGATGACCAGTTTTTGTTTTGTTTTTAAATTGTATAAATGGTAATGAGAGAATAGGCTGTGGTGATAAGGGGGGTGAGGGGCGAGGGCCATTGGGCAAAAAAAAGAAGGGAGGGGGGAGACCACAAAGAACTACTATGTGAGCACTCGGAAGGCAAACAGTGTAAAGGCAACTCAGAAAATTATGGGGGGAGAGAATAGAAGGGAGCCACGATTGCCACACATGGCTTCTCATGGGGGGAAAAGTGTGTTCTGCAAACTGCCATGGGGCCCATACTTGGTTAAAAACATGACCCCTATCATGTAAATACTACGTAATTTCTTCCATGGCTGCAATGTGCCCGATCTGCTTTTTAAGGGCTGAGAGACACGGAGGGGGGAAGTGATTTTCCAGTTGAGAGCTATGACGGACTTGGCAGTAGTCACTATCTGCGCGGCCAGTTTTTTGGAGAATTTGTCAAGGTCCTAGCGGGGGGAGGTAACATAATAGAAATACCCAGGGGTCTTTCACAACGGGAGCCTCAAACAGAGTGTTTAAGGAGCCATGGACCACGTCCCAGAAGGACACGATAATCAGGCAACTCCACCAAATGGGAAGCATAGATCCCCCGTGGCCACAGTCCCACCAGCAGTTTGGCGAAGAGGAGGGAATGTACTATGGAGTCGGGTGGGATTGTAGTACCAGCGATAGGAGATTTTGTAAGATGTTTCTTTAAGTTTGGTAGATATGGAGTTTTTAGCTATCCCCAGTCTCATGTCCTCCCAAGACTTCTCGTCCGGACGGGGGCCCAGGTCCCTCTCCCAGTCGGCTTCATGTTATCCCAGGGAGGGAATTATCATGACATTTTTAAAGTTACATGGAACCACATTGCTGAGAAAAATTTTCAAAACTGTTCATTCACCTCATTCAGCATTCAGCTGGGGAATTTTGCTTGTTTTTCAGTCGAAATTTGAAAGACACTTTACACCTCTGACGCAAAATTAGATTTTACCCTATACTATAGGGAACACATGGACCTAAACTAATCGGACTGTCCATATCAGGTAAAGATTTGTAGAAAGGCCATATAGACCCAGAGCAAGGCAGCAGTATTACAGCAGCGGATGGCTGCCTCTTATGTCATTTAATTTCAATTTAATTTTAATTGGTGTTAAAAAATCTTTTTTCTTTTATACAGACAGAATGTGGAGGCACTTGAGGCTTTGAAGCTCTATGGTGGTAGGGGAGATTAATCAGGGTAACAATCTTGCCCTATAGCAACAAAAAATTGAAATCCGATATTGGTCGGTAATTGCACCCATCTTTGTGGTTTAGGACCTATTAATAACAATGACTATTACCATTGACTAGCTGCAGCTAGTAGTTTTCCGAAAAGGACATATTTTCTTCTAACATAAAGAGATAATTCATGACAATCAATTGACAGAAACTCTCTATCACAGTATTGGTGTCTACTTCTTTAGTTAATTGTGTGAACAGCCTACAGGCCTAAACGTTCGTGTTGCAACAGTCAAAGTATAGGAAATAATTGTCATAATAAGGAAGATTGACATAGCAAATGTTTCCTTATAGCCTGTAGTAATGATGATACACTGGAACAAAACCAAGATTTTTTTCAAAAGCGTTATTTCCTCAAGGCAGCAAACAAAGCATACTTTTGTTATCTACACTTGAAAAAAACCTTAATGTTATTTTAAACTAGTTAACGTATTAGATAATAAGCCACATAGGCTACTTTGTAGATTAAAAATTAAAAATATTGAGAAATAGGAAATAATACCTCATGTGTCACATTCAACATAACAAACCCTATTTTTGCTAGCCATAAAATGTACAGTTTCTGTGGCTTGAGTTAAGAGGTAATATATATATAATATGAGAGGCAATGGAAGACATAAAACTAGTTAAAAGGTGAGTATGGACAGTATAGTGGAAAAAGTATTGGAATGTTGTAGAGAAGATGAGCTGAGGAAATATTATGATTTCATTATTTAAAATGGAGAGGAAAAAGTATGCGAGAGCAAGACACTTCTGCAGTAATGAATTTAAAGTGATGGAACATGACAGAAAATACAATGAGGCATACAAGGAAATTCTCACCTTCCACCTTCCGTGTGTCCCGGTTTCCCCAGAACAGTCAGTCTTTCTTACTAGAAACTCTTAAATTAGTTTGCTTAACTCTAACTCTTGAGCCACTTAAAATAAGATGAAGAAAATGACTCTCTGTAAGTGTGTGCTTTATTTGGCAGCCAAAGGGAAGCATAGAGTGTGATTTTTATGGCCTGTGCACTCTTCATGTCACACCTTATTTTTGTTTAAATATGATAGGAGCCTCAGCCATGATGCATGATATTTTAAGTTACACTACCGGGGCCTGAGTCATTAAGGAAGGTAAGGCAAGAAAAGGAGTAAATGTTCTCTGGGACAAACCATGTTAATCAATGCAAGGGGTGCAAATTAGTTTATTATTTTGCACATCAGTTAAATACTTGCTGTTTTTTCATCTAGCACACAAATACAGAAAAGCTTTATTTGTATACTGAAATTTAAAGTTGATCTAGGACATGTCCTACCCCAACTATAAATCTGTCCCCACATTTTACATTTACCTCCCCCTCCAATGCAGCATGCTTTTGCACAGATACAAAGTTACTTCTTTTTTATGCTAAATGACTCAGGCCCTCTGTGTACAGTTGTCTAGTAGGTTATTTCAGCCTGTAACCTTAAAGCAGAACTCCACCCAGACCCCTGTTTCAATAAGACAAGTGAGTGTTGATTGCCTTCCGCTGCGGGGTATGGCATAGGACTGCTATACCTGTTGCTGACTCTGTGAACAGAGCATAACAAAAATGTTTGGGGTTTCGTTTAACTATTTTACTTAAAAGTGTATCTTTAGTTTTTGGTTGAGTTATTCATAATTCCCAAAGCCACACTTTCTTCCTAGCAGTTCCAATCATCCACAACCATTTTATTTTTACCATTACAGTCAGGGGCAGGTTGGGCTGGAGGGCAGTGGGGTAGGGGGCACCTGCCCCTCGGGCCAGTCCCATAGTGGGCTGTCTTGGGCTGGCTCAGTAGCCACCTGCATTTTTACCCTCTAAAATATTCCTAATAGGCTGTTGAGTCGAATCTTGCCCTTCCCCCCCCCCAGGCTACAATTTGCCAGACCTCCCCTAGTTACAGTTTTCCAACAAAGAAGTTGTGCCTACCGGATTTGGCTAAAGCGAATTAGGGACATTGTTAGGCAAATCTTGAGCATGGCCTGAACAGATTTCTGCCAATTTATCAATTTTTATTCATAAATATTAACATGTATACAAATAAAGAAAATAGGTATGCCAAAATGTTTGTTCTGGAGTCTGTAGTATACTAAGTATGTAGTTATGATATATTTGCTGTTATAATTTCTGCCATTAAGTGTGCTAAACCAATTGTTTTTAAACTTTCCTTAAGTTCTTTTTTCGTTAATGTAATTGATACTATATATCTTAAAACTAATTAAACATGTTGAGATCTATACTGTGGTTATTGTTTGTGGGGAAATTATCATTAAAATTACTTTGGTTCACTATTTCCCTCCCTCCTTACATAGTAATATTTATTTAACTACAGTATATTGTCTTGTCTCACATGTGAGCCAATATTTTGGTGTTTTCAGCACATGAACTAGTTCACACAAGCACCAGCCTCTGTCACTGTACTGCATGCAGCTTGGAACATACATACATTCCGGATAGGTGTGTGTTAGCAAGTTTTAAACAAAATAAATATAGACTGACCTGTTTATTGGCTGTGAATCTCTTGCCACGCTAATGGGTCTATTCATCAAAGGGCAAAGAGCCCTAAATCTGGTGAAAGTGGGCGTTTGCACCAGTGATAGGACTTCTACTCTCTATTTACCAAGCCCCGAAGCCAGCAATAGCTATTGCCGGGCACCTTCTGTGATGGCCTGCACAGGTAAGCCTATCTAAGAAGGATCGCATCAGTACCTGTACCAGTATCCTATGCACTTATGCTATTTTTATTTTCTTTCAAGCACATTCTAGAATACGGACCAATGCAGCTGACCCAGATCACACTAAAATTAATCTTGCTTTAAACAATAGTATTATATATAATGTTAAGAATACTACTTGTTACCAGTGCTTCTCAGTTTAACTTGTACATTTTTGTGATCTTTTGTTGCTTATATAACCTATTCTACCTTGTTTTTACTACTGAAGTGTACAGCGCTGTGGAACTTTGTGGAACCCATTAAATGATAAATATTAATAATAATAAAAGAATGCCAAAATGCTGTTAGTGGAAAAACACAGATAGTATGCAGTTTGTGCACAGGTCCACAGGAGGGAGGCATTGCCCCTTTTATCCTCATTTTTGAGACTTATCAGCTTCCTCTGGCATTCTTTCAATGTTACTATTATTGTTATCATGTTGTATCAATTGTATTGATGTTTCATGTAACAGTAGGATATCAGCTGAAGGTTGATACATAGAAATATATGCAATATTTTTTATTACAATTGATTCATCTAATTATGCTAAATTAAACATGAAAATTAAAACAAGTAAATAGTGCACTGAAAGGATGCAGTTTCCAAACTAGTCTGTTATCATTTGTTCAATATTGTTCAATATTATGTTATGTATCAATGGATCATGCAATAATTTACTAACTGTAACTGAAAAAACTCATATTTGTTCAGCAGCGAGAGCTCGTAGCAAATAGTTTCATCAATTTTTATTGGATTACAAAGACAGAAGAATGTTCCAGTATATTACTAAAACAAATCGATATCCCATTGCATTTTGATAGATCAAAAACAAGTAAAGAAGATAGTACAGTTATGGGCAAACGTTTTGATAATGACACAAATATTATTTTCACAAAGTCTGCGGCCTCAGTTTTTTATGATGGCAATTTGCATATATTCCAGAATGTCATGAAGAGGGATTAGATTAATTGCAATTAATTTCAAAGTCCCTCTTTGCCATGTCAATGAACTTTATCCCAAAAACAACATTTCCACTGCATTTCAGCTCTGCCACAAAAGGACCAGCTGACATCAGGTCAGTGATTCTCTCGTTAACACAGGTGAGAGTGTTGACGAGGACAAGGTTGGAGATCACTCTGTCATGCTGATTGAGTTAGAATAAGTTTTAAAAGGAGGATGGTGCTTGAAATCATTGTTCTTCCTCTGTTAACCATGGTTACCTGCAAGGAAACGTGCAGTCATTATTGCTTTGCACATAAAGGGCTTCACAGGCAAGGATATTGCTGCTAGTGAGATTGCACCTAAATCAACCATTTATCGGATCATTAAGATAAAGATAAAGTAAAGAGGTTCAATATTGGTGAAGAAGGCTTCAGGGCGCCCAAAAACGTCCAGCAAGCGCCAGGACCGTCTCCTAAAATTGATTCAGCTGCGGGATCGGGGCACTACCAGTGCAGAGCTTGCTCAGGAATGGCAGCAGGCGGATGTGAGTGCATCTGCACGCACAGTGAGGCAAAGACTTTTGGAGAATAGCCTGGTGTCCAGAAGGCCAGAAAGAAGCCACTTCTCTCCAGGAAAAACATCAGGGACAGTCTGATATTTTGCAAAAGGTACAGGGATTGGACTGCTGAGGACTGGGGTAAAGTAATTTTATTTGATGATTCCCCTTTCAGACTGTTTGGGGCATCTGGAAAAATGCTTGTCTGGAGAATGAAAGGTGAGTGCTACCATCAGTCCTGTGTCATGTCAACAGTAAAGCATCTTGAGACCATTCATGTGTGGGGTTGCTTCTCAGCCAAGGGAGTGGGCTCTCTCACAATTTTGCCTAAGAGGAGAGCCATGAATAAAGAATGGTACCAAAACATCCTCCAAAAGCAAGTTCTCCCAACCATCCAAGAACAGTTTGGTGACGAACATTGCCTTTTCCAGCATGATGGAGCACCTTGCCATAAGGCAGAAGTCATAACTAAATGGCTCGGGGATCAAAACATCAAAATTTTGGGTCCATGGCCAGGAAACTCCCCAGACCTTAATTTCATTGAGAACTTGTGGTCAATTCTCAATATGCGGGTGGACAAACAAAAACCCACAAATTCTGACAAGCATTGATTAGCCAAGAACGGGCAGCCATGAGTCAGTATGTGGCCCAGAAGTTGATTGACAGCATGCCAGGGCAAATTGCAGAGGTCTAAAAAAATAGGGTCAACACTGCAAATATTATGTAATTGGCAATAAAAGCCTTTAACACTTATGAAATACTTGTAATTTTACTTCAGTATACCATAGCAGCATCTGGCAAAAAGGTCTAAAAACACTGAAACAGCAAACTTTGTAAAAAACCAATACTTGTGTCATTCTCAAAACTTTTGCCCATGACTGTATTTTAGGGACCAAACTTCAGTTACATTGCACAGTGTACATGTTCAAGGGGTGCCCTTATAACTAACAGATTATTTATTCTGATTTACGTAGATTTCATACAGACATCCTGGCATGGAGAACAAGTTCCTGGGCCAAACTGTATGGAATTGGTGAAATATATATATATTTAATAATAAAAATATTTTGGTTTTGGTTTTTTTAACAAAATATACATTAATTATGGATTGCAGTGGGATTGAAGCACACATTTGTACTTAAATCCCACTGTCCCTGAATCCTTTTACCATGCAAAGTGTAGCGAGTAGATTCAGGCAATAACATTTTATTGCACACAAGCAAAGTAATGCGTGAAATGAATTAAACTTCATCCTATGCTTTGTATGGGGAAATAACATAGGTGCAAAAATTTATTTAGGTTGCGATGGCTCAAAAAATGGAGGAATAATTGTCAGGAACATATAAATATATAACATTTCTACACATAAAGCATTATCATTAGTGAGAATGAGGAATTGATTAGGCCCCATAGTGTGGGATTGTACCAAAATCAAATCTTCGTGGACAAAAGTTTTTAAATTCCTTCAGTGGAAGTTCTTTTTGCATGAATATGAATATGTATACTCTTTGTTGACTCAAACACCAATAGCAACTAAATCAGTCAATTTAAATCACCGGAAACATATGTATTCACATTGTTTGAATATAGTTTAAAAAATGATTGAATCAGGTTTATGATTTGGAGCAACTCCGTAACACCAAAGAAGAGTTTGACATTCAACAGAGCAAAGATTGAAACTACAAAAAAATTAGAAACACATGAAATGGAAATGTTGTGAGATCACCTGTGACTTCTGTCATGTCACAAGTGTATATCTTACGTTAATATGATTGTGTACACTAGAGGACTGTTTTTATATTTGCTTTCTCTCTGTTATGCTTTTAAAATGTTTCTTCTTTTGTACAAGACTCACATTTTGGAGGAAGCTATTGCAATTTGTATTTAGTTTTTTGCTCACACTACTGCTTTCTATTCTTTTCTTCTGTGTTGTGGTGAGGTTTCCTTGCAGCAGTCAAACATTTGTTTACAACGAAAAAATTATGTTTTCAATATTTTCGCAGCTCTGTCACTTTGTCTCTTGTCACACTGTTGCTATGTGGTCTAGTAGGTTACTTTTTTGATACTAAATAACTATGCAAGATTTGGCAGCATTATCTTGAGAGCTGTGGAAGATATTCACCAACAACCAACCAATATAATATATATATATATACACACACGTATATGTAAGTTTGCCATGTATTAACTGCCTAATGGAGGGAATTTCATAGAAATCTCCTCTGTTTAGTCTGTCACTGTGTAGAATTGCAGTCCCCATAGTAATCTATGCAATGTTCTGCAATGTATGAAGCTTTGATAAGCTTCGCATTGCACGGACAGGCAACGCCATCTCATGATGGCGTTACCTGTCATTTCCTATGGGATTCTGCTGAAGCCTCTCTGGCTTCACAGAATACGGTACATGCGCACGGCACTTCCTCCTGTCCTTCCTGCCAGTAAGCAGGAAAAAAAGATCGCAGGAGAGGGGTCACTTCGCCGGGGTTCCCAGAGTAGCCTCGGCATGGTGCATCTTAGCGGTACCTAAATACTATATCACTGCGATGTGCAGCAATGCAGGTTTAGCTGTACCTCATCTTATTGATGCATAGACCCCTATATCCAAGGAAAACCTTATTTGCAAAATTCTCTGGTTTATTGGAATTTTAATTTTAGGTAAATCAATTTGCTCATATAGTTTAAGTTTTTAGGTTCATGAACTTCAAGATCGCTGATCGTAGTTACTGTGAGGCTGTAGTTACACTCACATGACATGAATGGCACTTTTTCTGTGGCTTTAGATATTGTTTAGCTTTCCAAGTGCAGATGAACCTCAAATAAAACCACATTCCACAAGATTAAAAGGAGACACTTCAGAACTAGGAGGAAGAGAAAAGCTAATCTGTTGACTACCTTACAGGAAGGGAGAATAAGACACCTGTTCACTTAATTAAGTGTGAGCTGATTTAACTTAAATGTTATTAATATAAATAGGGCAGTGAATGGGTCCCTTGTTTCTGCTAAAAGGCAGTTCAGTAGGATATATTAAAAAACAACAAAAACAAATATTTAGGTTGGTTTGTCATCAGCAGTGCACACTGGAGGTTATTCATCAGGCTTTGATAATACCCTCTTGATAACCAAAATACTGAAACTAAAGGATTTCACTCCACACTATCCCAACAAATATTTACAGGGCTTTTATATCTTCTTATATCTGCTTCAGTGATGCCAGTTGTCCTAGCCATTCACAGTAGGGATGAGCGCACTCGGATTTATGAAATCCGAGCCCACCCGAACGTTGCGGATCCGAGTCGGATCCGAGACAGATCCGGGTATTGGCGCCAAATTCAAAAGTGAAACTGAGGCTCTGACTCATAATCCCGTTGTCGGATCTCGCGATACTCGGATCCTATAAATTCCCCGCTAGTCGCCGCCATCTTCACTCGGGCATTGATCAGGGTAGAGGGAGGGTGTGTTAGGTGGTCCTCTGTGCTGTTTAGTTCTGTGCTGTTTAGTTCTGTGCTGTTTAGTTCTGTGCTGTTTAGTTCTGTGCTGTTTAGTGCTGTGCTGTGCTGTGCTGTGCTGTGCTGTGCTGTGTTCTGCAGTATCAGTCCAGTGGTGCTGTGTGCTGTGCTCTGTCCTTCTGAGGTCAGTGGTGCTGCTGGGTCCTGTGCTGTGTCCTGTTCAATCCAGTGGTGCTGTGTCCTGTGCTCTGTGCTTCTAAGGGCATAGTTATTTCCCCATTATTCCCAAGTTTTTAAAAAATAAAAAAAAAGTAAAAAAAAATAAAACATTAGAAATTAAAAAAAATATATATAATTATAACCAAATGTGCAAAACCAATCCAGCAGTATAAGTCCATTGGTACTGCAATATTACCAAGTTCACACATTCTGCAGTATTAGTCCAGTGGTGCTGTGTCCTGTGCTCTGTCCTGCTGAGTTCCGTAGTGCTGCTGGGTCCTGTGCCGTGTCCTGTTCAGTCCAGTGGTGCTGTGTCCTGTGCTCTGTGCTTCTAAGGGCATAGTTATTTCCCCATTATTCCCAAGTTTTTAAAAAATAAAAAAAAAGTAAAAAAAAATAAAAAATTAAAAATAAAAAAAAATATATATAATTATAACCAAATGTGCAAAACCAATCCAGCAGTATAAGTCCATTGGTACTGCAATATTACCAAGTTCACACATTCTGCAGTATCAGTCCAGTGGTGCTGTGTCCTGTGCTCTGTCCTGCTGAGTTCCGTAGTGCTGCTGGGTCCTGTGCCGTGTCCTGTTCAGTCCAGTGGTGCTGTGTCCTGTGCTCTGTGCTTCTAAGGGCATAGTTTTTTCCCCACTATTCCCAAGTTTTTTAAAAATTAAAAAAAAGTAAAAAAAAATAAAAAATTTAAAAAAAAAAAAAATATATAATAATTTAAACCAAATTTGCAAAACCAATCCAGCAGTATAAGTCCATTGGTACTGCAATATTACCAAGTTCACACATTCTGCAGTATCTTGTGCTACATATAATGGAGACCAAAAATTTGGAGGATAAAGTAGGGAAAGATCAAGACCCACTTCCTCCTAATGCTGAAGCTGCTGCCACTAGTCATGACATAGACGATGAAATGCCATCAACGTCGTCTTCCAAGCCCGATGCCCAATCTCGTAGTACCGGGCATGTAAAATCCAAAAACCCCAAGTTAAGAAAAAGTAGCAAAAAGAGAAACTTTAAATCATCTGAGGAGAAACGTAAAGTTGCCAATATGCCATTTACGACACGGAGTGGCAAGGAACGGCTTAGGCCCTGGCCCGTGTTCATGACTAGTGGTTCAGCTTCACCCACGGATCTTAGCCCTCCTCCTCCTCCCCCCCCCTACAAAAAATTGAAGAGAGTTATGCTGTCAGCAACAAAACAGCAAACAACTCTGCCTTCTAAAGAGAAATTATCACAAATCCCCAAGGCGAGTCCAAGGGTGTTGGTGGTTGTCAAGCCTGACCTTCCCATCACTGTACGGGAAGAGGTGGCTCGGGAGGAGGCTATTGATGATGTAGCTGGCGCTGTGGAGGAACTTGATGATGAGGATGGTGATGTGGTTATTGTAAATGAGGCACCAGGGGGGGAAACAGCTGATGTCCATGGGATGAAAAAGCCCATCGTCATGCCTGGTCAGAAGACCAAAAAATGCACCTCTTCGGTCTGGAGTTATTTTTATCCAAATCCAGACAACCAATGTATGGCCATATGTAGCTTATGTAAAGCTCAAATAAGCAGGGGTAAGGATCTTGCCCACCTAGGAACATCCTCCCTTATACGTCACCTGAATAACCTTCATAGTTCAGTGGTTAGTTCAGGAACTGGGGCTAGGACCCTCATCGGTACAGGGACACCTAAATCCCGTGGTCCAGTTGGATACACACCAGCAACACCCTCCTCGTCAACTTCCTCCACAATCTCCATCAGATTCAGTCCTGCAGCCCAAGTCAGCAGCCAGACTGAGTCCTCCTCAATACGGGATTCATCCGAGGAATCCTGCAGCGGTACGCCTACTACTGCCACTGCTGCTGTTGCTGCTGTTAGTCGGTCATCTTCCCAGAGGGGAAGTCGTAAGACCGCTAAGTCTTTCACAAAACAATTGACCGTCCAACAGTCGTTTGCCATGACCACAAAATACGATAGTAGTCACCCTATTGCAAAGCGTATAACTGCGGCTGTAACTGCAATGTTGGTGTTAGACGTGCGCCCGGTGTCCGCCATCAGTGGAGTGGGATTTAGAGGGTTGATGGAGGTATTGTGTCCCCGGTACCAAATCCCCTCGAGATTCCACTTCACTAGGCAGGCGATACCAAAAATGTACAGAGAAGTACGATCAAGTGTCCTCAGTGCTCTAAAAAATGCGGTTGTACCCACTGTCCACTTAACCACGGACATGTGGACAAGTGGTTCTGGGCAAACGAAGGACTATATGACTGTGACAGCCCACTGGGTAGATGCATCCCCTTCCGCAGCAACAGCAACAGCTGCATCAGTAGCAGCATCTACAAAATGGCTGCTCATGCAAAGGCAGGCAACATTGTGCATTACAGGCTTTAATAAGAGGCACAACGCTGACAACATATTAGAGAAAATGAGGGAAATTATCTCCCAGTGGCTTACCCCACTTAGACTCTCATGGGGATTTGTGGTGTCAGACAATGCCAGTAACA
The DNA here is from genome assembly GCF_038048845.1 of Mixophyes fleayi. Taxonomy (NCBI): domain Eukaryota; kingdom Metazoa; phylum Chordata; class Amphibia; order Anura; family Limnodynastidae; genus Mixophyes; species Mixophyes fleayi. The sequence goes on along the minus strand of NC_134403.1, from coordinate 157,951,712 downwards.
TTGTGCGGGCATTAAATATGGGCAATTTCCAGCACGTCCCATGTTTTGCCCACACCATTAATTTGGTGGTGCAGCATTACCTCAAGAGTGACAGGGGTGTGCAGGAGATGCTTGCGGTGGCGCGCAAAATTGCTGGACACTTTCGGCATTCAGCCAGTGCCTACCGCAGACTAGAGGCACATCAAAAAAGCATGAACCTGCCCTGCCATCACCTCAAACAAGAGGTTGTGACGCGCTGGAACTCCACCCTCTATATGCTGCAGAGGATGGATGAGCAGCAAAAGGCCATTCAGGCCTACACAGCCACCTACGACATAGGCAAAGGAGTGGGGATGCGCCTCAGTCAAGCGCAGTGGAGACTGATTTCCGTGTTGTGCAAGGTTCTGCAGCCATTTGAACTTGCCACACGAGAAGTCAGTTCCGACACTGCCAGCTTGAGTCAGGTCATTCCCCTGATCAGGCTGTTGCAGAAGCAGCTGGAGAAAGTGAGGGAGGAGCTGGTAAGCCATTGCGATTACACCAAGCATGTAGCTCTTGTGGATGTAGCCCTTCGTACGCTTTGCCAGGATCCGAGGGTGGTCACTCTTTTAAAGTCAGAGGAATACATTCTGGCCACCGTGCTCGATCCTCGGTTTAAAGCGTATGTTGTGTCTCTGTTTCCGGCGGACACAAGTCTACAGCGGTGCAAAGACCTGCTGGTCAGGAGATTGTCCTCTGAAGAGGACCGTGACATGCCAACAGCTCCACCCTCATTTTCTTCCACATCTATGGCTGCGAGGAAAAAGCTCAGTTTTCCCAAAAGAGGCACTGGCGGGGATGCTGATAACATCTGGTCCGGACTGAAGGACCTGCCAACCATTGCAGACATGTCTACTCTCGCTGCATTGGATGCTGTCACAATAGAAAAAATTGTGGATGATTACTTTGCTGACACCATCCAAGTAGACATGTCAGACAGTCCATATTGTTACTGGCAGGAAAAAAAGGCAGTTTGGAAGCCCCTGTACAAACTGGCTCTATTTTACCTGAGTTGTCCCCCCTCCAGTGTGTACTCGGAAAGAGTTTTTAGTGCAGCGGGGAACCTGGTCAGTGAGCGGCGAAGGAGGTTGCTTCCTCATAACGTTGAAAAAATGATGTTTATAAAAATGAATAATCAATTCCTCAATGAAGTACAGCACTGCCCTCCAGATACTACAGAGGGACCTGTGGTTGTGGAGTCCAGCGGGGACGAATTGATAATGTGTGATGAGGAGGAAGTACACACTGTAGGGGGAGAGGAATCAGAGGTTGAGGATGAGGACGACATCTTGCCTCAGTAGAGCCTGTTTAGTCTGTACAGGGAGAGATGAATAGCTTTTTTGGTGTGGGGGCCCAAACAAACCAATCATTTCAGCCAAAGTTGTTTGGTAGGCCCTGTCGCTGAAATGATTGGTTTGTTAAAGTGTGCATGTCCTATTTCAACAACATAAGGGTGGGTGTGAGGGCCCAAGGACAATTCCATCTTGGAACTTTTTTTTTGGCATTATATGACCAATCAACAGTCGTTTGCCATGTTCAAAAAGTAAAACCAAATGTAAAAAAATTCAAGAAATTAAACCAAAAGTAAAATGCCGTGTCATAATTTAAAACAAGAGGTATTGACGTGCTCTAAAACTACTGTATTGTTGTTTATATTTTATAAACACTACACTTAAAAGCTTGAGTCTTTCAATAGAAAAGTAACTGTCCATTGCATGAATATTTGCAACAGGGACAATTTTAGGGTTAAGAAAGTCAACTAATAACACTTCGACGCTGTCTGTCTTTATAAACACTACACTTGGAAGTTGGAGGAGGTATTGTGGCCCCGGCACCAAATTTACTACCGGGGCCACTCCACTGTGCAGTCCATATTTAGGTGTATCAGATATTAAACAACGGTGACAGTTGATGCCCAATTTTTTAATTATATTGTGGCCTCGGTACCAAATTGTGTACCGGGGCCACCACACTACGCAGTCAAGATAGATAGATGCGTATTGCGTATCATAGATAAAGTACATTCAGTGGTGTGGGGCAAATTGAAAAATATTCAAAATGCACTGACATTATCAAAAACAAGAGGTTGTCACACGCTAAAACTCCAACATGTATATGATGGAGAGGATGGAGGAGCAGCCGTATGTGTAGTGTAATGCAGATCTGTTGAAGGTTTTTTATATATTTTATTGTGGTGCCCAGTGCCCACTCCTCTACGCAGTCCAGGTACAATTATTGGTGGGAATCATAAAAGTTCAGGGTTTTTAATATATTGTGGTGACCCACTCCTCTACGCAGTCCAGGTACAATTATTGGTGCGATTCATAAAAGTTCAGGGTTTTTAATTTATATTGTGGTGACCCACTCCTCTACGCAGTCCAGGTACAATTATTGGTGCGAATCATAAAAGTTCAGGGTTTTTAATATATTGTGGTGACCCACTCCTCTACGCAGTCCAGGTACATTTATTGGTGCGATTCATAAAAGTTCGGGGTTTTTAAGATATTGTGGTGACCCACTCCTCTACGCAGTCCAGGTACATTTATTGGTGCGAATCATAAAAGTTCAGGGTTTTTAATATATATTGTGGTGACCCACTCCTCTACGCAGTCCAGGTACATTTATTGGTGCGAATCATAAAAGTTCAGGGTTTTTAATATATTGTGGTGACCCACTCCTCTACGCAGTCCAGGTACAATTATTGGTGCGATTCATAAAAGTTCAGGGTTTTTAATTTATATTGTGGTGACCCACTCCTCTACGCAGTCCAGGTACAATTATTGGTGCGATTCATAAAAGTTCAGGGTTTTTAATTTATATTGTGGTGACCCACTCCTCTACGCAGTCCAGGTACAATTATTGGTGCGAATCATAAAAGTTCAGGGTTTTTAATATATTGTGGTGACCCACTCCTCTACGCAGTCCAGGTACATTTATTGGTGCGATTCATAAAAGTTCGGGGTTTTTAAGATATTGTGGTGACCCACTCCTCTACGCAGTCCAGGTACATTTATTGGTGCGAATCATAAAAGTTCAGGGTTTTTAATATATATTGTGGTGACCCACTCCTCTACGCAGTCCAGGTACAATTATTGGTGCGAATCATAAAAGTTCAGGGTTTTTAATTTATATTGTGGTGACCCACTCCTCTACGCAGTCCAGGTACAATTATTGGTGCGATTCATAAAAGTTCAGGGTTTTTAATATATATTGTGGTGACCCACTCCTCTACGCAGTCCAGGTACATTTATTGGTGCGAATCATAAAAGTTCAGGGTTTTTAAGATATTGTGGTGACCCACTCCTCTACGCAGTCCAGGTACAATTATTGGTGCGAATCATAAAAGTTCAGGGTTTTTAATATATTGTGGTGACCCACTCCTCTACGCAGTCCAGGTACAATTATTGGTGCGATTCATAAAAGTTCAGGGTTTTTAATTTATATTGTGGTGACCCACTCCTCTACGCAGTCCAGGTACAATTATTGGTGCGATTCATAAAAGTTCAGGGTTTTTAATATATATTGTGGTGACCCACTCCTCTACGCAGTCCAGGTACATTTATTGGTGCGAATCATAAAAGTTCAGGGTTTTTAAGATATATTGTGGTGACCCACTCCTCTACGCAGTCCAGGTACATTTATTGGTGCGAATCATAAAAGTTCAGGGTTTTTAAGATATATTGTGGTGACCCACTCCTCTACGCAGTCCAGGTACAATTATTGGTGCGATTCATAAAAGTTCAGGGTTTTTAAGATATATTGTGGTGACCCACTCCTCTACGCAGTCCAGGTACATTTATTGGTGCGAATCATAAAAGTTCAGGGTTTTTAATATATATTGTGGTGACCCACTCCTCTACGCAGTCCAGAAAGATACCTTGTTGCAACGTTTTGGACTAATAACTATATTGTGAGGTGTTCAGAATACACTGTAAATTAGTGGAAATGCTTGTTATTGAATGTTATTGAGGTTAATAATAGCCTAGGAGTGAAAATAAGCCCAAAAACTTGATTTTTAAACTTTTTATGTTTTTTTCAAAAAAAATCCGAATCCAATACCTTAAATCCGAACCGAGACCTTTCGTCAAATGTTTTGCGAGACAAATCCGAACCTCAAAAATAACGAAAATCCGGATCCAAAACACAAAACACGAGACCTCAAAAGTCGCCGGTGCACATCCCTAATTCACAGCAAGCCCCTCTGTACAAACAAAGCTGTTCCATCCGTTGTATATATTCATGCTGTGATGCCTTGATACCAGTCCTAGGTTGAAATGTAAAACACAATCGTTTGATCTCTGTCATCACAACATTTAGGCATTAACATAGCCTTCGTGTTTATGACAATACCCCACTTCACATTTTTCTATGTGATTTTTTTTTTAACTGCTTTGTGTACTGTATTAAACTTTGCATTGTTTTTTTTTTCATGATCTACAGGAGTTTCTTTTTATAGTATAGTGAAATATATATATTTTTAATTTATTATTATTAATTTATACATGTTAAAGTGGATACATTTAGGAAAAAAAATACATGTCCCATCAGGGCCAGACTGGGACTAAAAATCAGCCCTGGCATTTAAAGCACACAGGACCACCTCTGTTCCAGATAATCATGATGATGATGATGATGATGCACATCAGTATCAGACAATGGTATGTATAGGACTGTGAAGAGAAATTTGGGTCACAGGTACAGTGAACCTTCAGAGCCCCCCTCCATAGAGGAGTAGGAGAGAAACTGCGACGCTGCTTAGCGGCTGTGCCAAAAAGGGGCATGGCCACATTGTGTATGGGGCGTGGTCAACATGGGACATTGATACATACATTATAATAAAACATATTACGTCCTCTCCAGCCACATCACGCCAGCCTCCCAGGCATCTATCAGGGTGGGAACTTCCTGCAGCGTGAGCAGGGAAGCTCTTAGTCTCACAAGATTACCAAATCTTGTAAGACGTAGAGTTCCTCGGCTTGCTCTGCAGGCCGTGTACTGTCCAGGGACTGGGAACAGCTATCGGCTCCCTCCTCCTAACCAGAGCTGGATTAAGGTTTGGGGAACCCGGGGTATTTAAGACAGGGAGGCCCCCTGTTAGGTAACATGGTTATCATTTTAGACAAATACACAGGCAATGCTGTGTGCACTACTGTTTAGGTGTACGCAACTCTGCCTTCACAAGCAGTACAATGTGAAGCGTGACATACCACCAAACTGTACTGGTAGTTGGACCAAATCCTGGTTAAGCAAAACAGTTACTCAAAATCGGGACTGCCCCAAAATATTCAGGACAGTTGGCAGACTGTCCTACTCTCTCTTACCTGTCTTGTCACTCTCACCACCTGTGGCTGCTGGTGTCTGGATCCTAGAATGTTAGAGGCCCTATTTGGAAAAAAAATAGGTACATGAAATTTAGAAAATTCCAACCAGTCCCGGTGTTAAATAAATACAACCCACGTTTTATAATTAGGCCTCCCTCCAGTCCCAACATTAAAAGAATAGTATTCTTATTTGATAAATAGATCTATTTCCCTCCTAGCAGCCCTGAGATTAAATTAATAGCATTCATATTTAATAAATAGGCATATTCCACCTAACCTGCCCATAAATTAAATTAATAGTATTCACATTTAATAAATACACATATTTCCTCCCACACAGCCTTAAATAGGCAACACCATGACCGCTTACATTAAATATCCCCCTCCATCAAATTAGTAGACTTAACCATCATCCCACCAATAAATCATTAGTTCCCACCCACAATTATGTGATTAATTCCCGACCCCCATTAAATGAAGTCACCCCCTCCCAAGTGCACGCCTTGAAGAATAATGAAATCCCCCCTTGTGTCCCGACTAAATGCTTCTTTGCCATCTAGCACACAGACATTCACAGCTAACACTGGGTGGGCACGGTTGGTATAACAAGTGTTGGCACAGCACTTTGATGTCATTGTGCACAAATGTGTATCCCCAATAAGTTTAAGTGACTTGATCCATAAAATTGTCAAATCTCAGACCACTGGAGAAAAACCTACCCAAGTGAATTAAAATGTATTATACAAGAGAGTTGTGTATATATACAACAGGTGCAGAAATACAACATCTGCTGACACTTACATAGGCACACCGCAAAACCCAGAAATCTTATGTACATGCTCAACTAAGCATTAGACAGTCACCATTAAGTCATGAAATTGAAATATAAAAGTATACCTTATGGCGCTAGATGCTCTACAACATGTTAGATGGCAATCCCCTCATGACAGATGTAACAGTCTACAATGTGAGGAAGCACTAAAGGGGACTCCAAAACATACTAATATAGGGTAATATTGCATAGAAATGTACAACACAAGTATGTGGAAAGTCACACAGAGGTAAACCCTTCTTCCATGTGCACAACACTCGTGAGCAACTCATTCCAATGAATACACCATGTGGGGAATAACCCCTTAGAGTAATCTGCTTACAGGATAACTCCGTTATTCAGGCACATCAATCATGAACTGGAATGGTCTCCTACTGGGCTTCCCTCTTCATAGGACCTCCAAAGCTCCCCACATGAGTACAAAAGAAGTATAGTATATATAGTGGTAATACACTATATCCAGTGATGCCTGGTGCCCTGTGCATTAAAATTGTTTACTTTGATTGCTCTGGGTAACAGACTCTGCTAAGCAGCCTTTATACAGTCTGGCCTGCTGTCTACCACTTCAAACTCTATTTTGTGCTACCTTTGCATGAGTTCATAACGTATCATAACCAGATTACAGGTAGCTTTGTGAAGATGTCACCGGGAAATTACACATAGGGTCTCATTTACATTTAGGGCAAATCCAGTTAAAGACTGTAAATTTTCACCTGAAAAGCAGTGCTGTGATGCAAGACATGTAGGGAAAATACAGTCTGCTTATGCATTCAGAACATAAAGACTAGGCAAATTATTTTAATACTGCAATTTAGAGTTGTTATGACCTTACTTGCCCACCATTTGAGCATCCCCTCCTGGAGATTGCATCATCATGTCCACATGCTCAAGTGCCCAATTGCGCAATTCGCCTCACTGTGTAGTGGGGGGTGAGGCCATCAATGTTCATCCAAATGTGCCATCAGAGCCCTTTCCCCTTCAGAAGAAAGTGAAGCAGGATCCGTGAGGATCACCTCCTCAGCCGAGGGAGTAGGCAGGTATGGTATGACACTGCTCCAATTTTAAATATGTTGACACATTTGCCCCCCACTCCTCCCCTCCCTACTGTGTGACAAGATTTTGCCAAGATACAAATCTGCACTTTCTTGCTGGATTTACTCCTAAATAAGGCCCATAGGAGGAGAGTAAATTCCTGCGTTGTTGCCGTGCACAATTACTGTTGCTAGAGTACAGCAGGGCTATCTTTCCCATTGAGCATGCTGGGCAACTGTCCGGGGGCCCCTCAGGCAAGCGGGCCCCATAGGCAGGGCTCTGCAGTAAGCTCTGAAAAACAAAACAAAATCAAACTTACCTTTTTGTGGTGACGCAGTGACGATTCAGGTCCCTCCCTTTCTCACTCCTTCGTGCTGCGTTCGCACTGAATGTTAGGAGTGATGTCATCACACCCGGCATTTTCAGTGAGAAGCGCAGCACAGAGAAGCCATAGAGAAGAAAAAAAACGAAGAGAAGAAGGCAATAGAAAGATAAGTGAAGGGGGACAAATAAAAGAATAATGGAGGGCACAGGCACAGTATCTGATAGGGGCAGGGGGGGAGGTGACCAGAGGCGCATGATGAATGGGGCAAATAGAAGAATAATGGAGGGCACAGTATCTAATACAGGGGCGGTTGGAGACCCAGAAGCGTGATGAAGGGGGACAAACAGGAGCATAATGGAGGACACATTGTCTGATAAAGGGGCAGACCAGAAGCATGATGAAGGGGGACAAACAGGAGCATAAAGGAGGGCACAGTTTGCAATACAAGGGGCAGACCATAAGCATGATGAAGGAGGACAAACAGGAGCATAATGGAGCGCACCGTTTCCGATACCGGGGGAGAACCAGAAGCGTGATGAAGGGGGGCAAATGAGCATAATGGAGGGTACAGTGTTGAAATAGGGGAGATGTGAAGGGGGACAAAAGAAGCTGATGTGAATGTAAGGGGCATATGGAGATATCTGATGAGCATGCAAGGGGCAATTAGGTTTGATGGCATGTGGAGGGGTGTGATGGGTATGTTGGCCATTTATAACTTTTTTTATCCCCACTTAATCAGTTCCTTCCACAGTGATTGTGAAGTACTGGAAGAGACTATATGTAGCTCTTTGAAACCTCCTCCCCTGGATACAGCAGCAAGGTAAGAGTGGTACTGATTTGGTGATTATTGTGAACATTTTAGCATTGTTCGATATTTTCTTTTTCATTTGGCAAGATATTGAAAAAAATTATGTGGATTAATCTCTGTAGTACAGTATGTTTTCTTAATGTTTAAACAATGACTTTTTTTGCAGGTGACTATAAATACAAACTTAATTTTATTGATAATTACATTTTTATTTATGTGATTGGTTGTGTAGGTAGGGGCCCCAGTTCACTGTTTTCCCAGGGGCCCATAATGTTGTTAAGATGGCCCTGCAGTACAGTGTGAGTCGCAAGCAAAAATATGCGTTAAAATTACCGTAGTAATGGTAATAATGTGCGCCCTGCGTTGTTCTAAAGAGCAATACAGGGAATTGAATCTGCCCCATAGTGTTTTGTACTGCTTTGTGAAATGTAGTTTTCTATCACAATCACTGCACATACTTCTGCAATGTTACTGCAAGCTGTACTTTCCCCAATAGAACTGTATTTTGTAAAGATACACAGGCAAAAAACTGCTACTGAGACTCGCATAAGCTTCTAAAAAGGTGCTTCTGAGGTCACAATAATAAAAACAAAAAGACAGACACATGTCTTGAGCAAATATAAGCTTTATTATAGATATCAATGAAGGAATTATCCTTTGACATGTTATGTTATGTTTACAAAAAAGTAAATAAATATAGATTTTTAAGGGATCTCAGAGATACATTATGCCTTAGTTTCTTAAAGCGGACTTGTCACCAGGTTTTCAAGCATGATTTTTTTTGCTTTGTAGAATACCTTGTACACCGTGGAGAGAACATTTTGCTCAGCATGCTAAGTTGTCTTTCCATCTCACGCAGTGTTAGAGCTGTGACTTGTAGAGAGACGAGCTTAGTACAGTCTGACGCCTCGATTAGAAAGCAGAATTGGACAGTCAGATTAAAGTGCGCATTTCCCTGGACAGTTTACTCTACAAATCACAGCCCTACTGCTGTAGTAGATGTTGTACACTGCTCACAATGTGACAGTATGTGGTGTCTCAGTTAACTTTTTAAAACCCTGGCAAATGTCACTCAAACACACATCTATTGTGGCATCATTCGAATTTGCCATAAATGCCAATTCTCCCATGAATGTCCGGGAGACTCATGAATTTCAGGGCGTTCACCCGCACTCCCAGAAGATTAGGCCACCCTCCTGGATCACGCCCACCTCACTAGTGAAGTGGCTGGGACAGGGGCTTGATGATGCTATTTGCAGCAAATCACATCATCCTGGACCCACCCTCAACTGCGGGATGCCGCTTATCACTTTTTTGTTTGAAAATTAATGCCAACTAGGTACCTGCCATCTGGGTTCTGCACAACCCATCAATTACTACTTTTGTGTGTTTGAAGACTTGTTCTATATTGGCCTAGAATTGCACAACCAGAAGACAGCTGACCTGATCTCTACCAGCAGAGAGCTGGTGCAAAATCTCTTTGCTGAGAGGAAAATTCTGTGCACCCCTCCAAACAGCAAGGATGAGTCCTAAATGTGCCCTCACCACAGGCGCAGGAAGGCAACATGCAGCCGGGGGGGCGCACAGGCGGCTGCATCACATGCAATGCGGCGGTCGCATCGCGTGTCATGTGAAGCGGCTGCCTGTGTGCTGACACGGCCGCATCTTGTGTCCGTGGATGCAATATTGAGGTAATATTGCATCCACGGGGGGGTGCCGGCCCGAACAACGGTCACTCTGAGCGGCCCGGGGGACCGATGCTCCCCTGCCCCCCAGCCCAGCCCACCACCACTTTGTTTAATCTCAGTAATCTCGCTCTGCAAATTGAAATGTAGCTTTTGCACTGCTCTGAAAAGCTAGTGACATGGATGCTATTAGTCCATACTTTGTAAGGAATAGTGTCACACCAACCAACTCCTCCCATCTGCCAGTGCAAGCTTTTGCCCCTACACAAATGCCGCCCCATTTACTCCATAAATCTATGGGCTCTGACATAAATCTAGGTGTACTTGGACAAATCAAGGCACACAGCACCTCCAAATCAGGTTTTGCGCTACATAAATGAAGCTCACTACCAATATATATGTGTATATTGGATTAACAGATGAAAATTTCTGTTGACTTTAGAAGTATAGCAAAAATAAAAAATCTCAGAATTGATATAGTATAAATAATTCATAAAATTGTTTTCAAGAATAAGACTGTGAAGATAAGGACAATAGCAAAATGGACAATAGGACTAAAATATGATTGTGTAAATTATATATAAATGAACTGCAGTGCAATTTACATGGCTTGGTGATTAATGCAAATCACAATTCACTAATTCAAACCAATGAATTGGAACAAAATACTGATTTGCTGGTATCAAGAGCATAGGACCGAATTCATCATGATTGGCTAAATTTGGTCTGAAATCTGTAGAATGGGTACAATTGGAATTTCTGGGATTTCATACATCTCTACGCACTACCATAAGATTGGACAGGTCATTTTCTACTGTAAGAGCAGCATACCACTTTTGCTGCAATGACCGTTACAGTGATCTGATTGGCTACAGAGAAGTAGATATTAAAGATTGAATATATTAAGTTGCTCAGACCCCAGTCAAATGCATCCTAAAAAAAAATAGGGTTACAATTTGTAGTCTTTAATGACAAAATATTTTTACATAACAATTACAGTGTATTTGGTTGTTAGACAACCATTCATCATTCATGCAGCTTCAAAGTGTGCTTTGTACAATGATACCTTGGTTTTAGGTATATGTTTCTTCCCAGCTTAAGTTCTTTTAAGAGATTTAGGCATTCCCATCTACACCAGACCTGGCAATAGTTCAGGCTTCACCTCTGATGAACATAATCTCATTTCTAGGGCTAGATTTACTATCAGGCGTGAAGCCGCCATGCATCGCGGCAGTTTTCCGACGGGTTTGCATTGCAAACAGCTGGATTTATAAATGGGCGCATTTCATCTTCAATTTGAAGCCGTCGGCGATTTCACGGCGGGATGTAATGCTCAAAGCCGCCGGCGGCTTTGAATAGAACATGGAGCTTTTGCTTTAATTGACGGCGCTTCGTGTGAAGGCGGTTTTTTTGAAAATTACACCTGTCTCCTGGCTTGTTACTATTGCCTATTTTCAAAGTCAGGAGATTTGACATCACAAGCCCTATATAAACCACTGGCCTGACACTTTTTCTTTGATAGGGTTTTGAGGAGTTTTGTGAGAGGAGTTTGGAGGATTGTGGTTTGGTGACAGTTGGAGTTTGGTGGATTGGTGGAGCGATATCTGATTGAAGTGTGAGTAGTCCTGTGGTATTTTTCTGTTTTGTACATTTATTTTCGCATTTATTTTCTATCTTGTATTTTTTGTATTTGACTTGTCCTTTGTCTGTGTTACTTGTGTGTGACTGTGTTGAGAGTGTGTCTGTAGTTAGTCTAGTTTGTCCTTTGTGTTTGGCAGTCCTTCAGTGTTTTGTGTTTTTCTGTCTTCTGTGTGAAAATGTCCAGAGATAGGAGAGGAGAAGAGGCTGAGGAGAGGGAGATGGAGCTGGAGGGGGCAGAGGAGGGAGAGGGAGACTTTGAGGAGTCAGGACAGGGCAGGAAGACTAAGACAGGGAGGAATGTCAGTTTCTCACATGATGAGAATTGTGTGCTGGTGCACCACATAGTTCCCTGCTATGAGGTCATCCTAGGCAACCTGGCAGCCCGGACTCCTCTAAGGCGGCGCCACCAATTGTGGGGGAGAGTTTGCGATGCTGTTAACGCGGTGGGCCCACTAAAAAGGACAGTGGCGCACTGCCGCAAGCCATTATCGGACATTAAGAGGAGGCTGAAAGAAAAAATGGCCCAGGAAAGGAGGTCCACAAAACGCACGGGTGGTGGCCCCCCTCTTCGCATATAATATACCAGCTATGAGGAGGAGCTGCGGCAGATAATGCCCCGTGAAATTGTGGAGGGAATTAATGTGAAAGACACAGATTCGCCCTCGTTTGCCCAAGGAGTTGGTGAGTTATTTGTCCTTTTTACGATAACAATATTGTTTTTATTTTAAAAGTGCCTTTTTTATTTTAAACGTTCCTTTTTTACTCAATCAGTATTTAAAGGACAATAATTTTGTTTAGAACTGTTTTTTAATGTGCAAACACATGTTTTCCCAAAAAATTTTATTTGTAAATTGCTTTTTGCTGCAAATTCATTGTATGCTTTTTCTAATACATCCAGATTCGCCAGGACCGCAGTTCAGTCCCAGTCCGAGACCTACACCTCCACCTTCAGTCAGAGATTCGGGCACAGAAGAGCAAGCAGGTGTGTGATTTATGTTTTTATGCTAAATAATGGAGTTAATTGATTTTCTGTGCAAATGTTGCTGGCAATGTTTTTTTTGTTTTTTTATATGGTTTGCTATGCGCACTTACGGCTACATTTACTAAACTGAGATGTCGCCTAGAGCAACCAATCTGAATATACCTTTACTTTATTTATTGCATTCTACAAAAAGAAAGCTCAAATCTGATTGGTTGCTATAGGCAACATCTCCACTTTTTCAAACACGCAGTTTAGTCAAAATACCCCAGCATGTACTACACAGAGGGAGTACTAAAATAGGATTAGTTTACCCCAAAGCACGATCTAGCCAGATTTTGCGTAATAAATCCTAATATTTGTAGGTGAAAAATACTTTGATTTTTTAGCCCCCTCAACCATACATAGTGCAAATGATAATGGGTATTAAAAGGATAATAAGTGCATCCTTAAGCATGTAGCATAGGACAAGAAATCAGGAATGCAAACATTGTGAAACAATCTGTAGTTGCTAAAGATTATTCTTTCCTATCCAGTGTTCAGAATGCAATATACAAACATATTATATCCTATATACTTACCGTCATTTTTCATACACAGGGCCCTCTTCATACCAGGCACCTCAGGCGGAGTCCCTGGAAATGTCCACTGAGCCAGATGAGCAAACCATAATCACCCTGGAAACAGTGGATGCCCCTGTGTCTGGCCTCCAGGATGTTGCACCTGGCCCTGCTGAAGCCCCAGCACACCAGCAACCTGCACCTCAAAGTATGGACCCAGCCAGAGAAATGGCGCTGTCTATTGGCACTTTCCAGCAGCAGCAAACAATCTTCATGGAGAGCCAAACTCGCCACATGTCCCAAATTGCGGCCCAGTTGAGGCGGATACACCGCACAAATAGCCAGATCCCTGCTGCAATCAACCGTCTGGCTAATGCATGGGAACAATCAAATGTGCAGATGGCCCAAATGACTGGTGCTGTGGAGGCCTTACATTCCACCGTTCGCGAGGGGAATGCTAACGGGACCCGGCTGGCAGGGCAGCTACAGCAGGAATTCATTGCCCGCTTGCCGGCACCTTTTTCTTCGGCCACCACCAGTACCGCTAGTACGCCAAGCAGATCAGCCCAGAGTACTCCTCCAAGGAGAGGTGCTCGCACCAGGGGTGGGCGAGAGAGATGAGAGAGTGGGTCCAAACATAGCGATATGCCAGCAAAAAGGCGTCTCTAGCGCTAAAACATTATTATTGCCTAATGTTTTGTTCAGTTTGTGTAAGCATTATACTTTATTATTTATTGTGTTGTACTGCAATAAATGCAGTTAAATTTCTATGGTGTCAGTATTTCTTTTCTGCTAATTAAACAAGAGTATACTGATGTTTAAAAAAACTATGTACTCAAATCACTTACACATTGACCTCTGACTGTCACTTTCCAGGGATGTTCATATTTACCACATGAGGAGTACACACTATCCTCTTTTTAAAGGCTCCAATGTACAAAACAATTTAAATTAAAAAAAACATTGCACTCACATCAAACACATTTTAGAGCAATAAATGTTTTTCCTACTATGCACTTACATGTGAAGTAGTTTGTAATGAGACGGACTCTAATCTGCCTTCCGCCCTTTGTGCTCTGCACATCACCAGATGTGACACGGACCCCTTCTTCTTCACTGTCTACTGCAATAATCGGTGGGGTAAGTTGATGTAATGCTAGATTATGTATCAAACAACCAGCCAGGATAATATCAGACCCCTTTTCAGGTGCATACATAGCTACCCAACCAGATTATTCTAGTAACCTGAACCTAGTTTACCAAATTACAAAGGTACGCTATAACACACCTCTACTAGTGGGTATGTGCCTCATTGAATTTGTGCTGTGCAGATGTGTGAGGATGCAGCAGAGGAGTCATCAGCCAGAAACCCATTCTTTATTGAGTACATTTAGAATTGCTTTTACACTCTGTTAAGGTTGTTGCAATATTAAAATAAAAAACAACAAATGTGGAAATCAGTAAATAGATTGCATGGTGGGAAAACACAAGAGAAAAAGAAACCAAAAAAACACTGCAATTACAAGACACTGGCCTTTTAACATATTCAATCCCAAAGGAACAAACTTTGTACATGAAATGGCCCTTTCCCTTCTGTTCTGATTGAAAAAATACCTGAAACAGCACACTGTTTGAACAATCTCGCCTCTCACAAGCAGCGCTTTCATTTTGGTCTTTTGAATGGCGGTTTTCCGGGGGCTTTATAAACCCCCTAATAGTAAATCCGGCTGTTTGTATGTTGAACATTGTTGAAACCGTCATGGCGCTTTATACAGAGGCGGGTTTGAAAACATCATTTCTGGCCGTTTGGACGGCGGGTTTAGCCTTAGTAAATCCGGCGATGGCTAAACCGCCGCCAAACCCGCTGAAAGCCGGCGAGTTTACAAACACGCCTGTTAGTAAATCTAGCCCCTAGTGTCAAAGACAAATCTTAGCCTAGGTTATCAGTAACTATATTGGCCAGTATGTCAGTAAAAGTTTTTATGTATCATCCAATGTTTGATAACTGCGTACTTATTTATTGCTTTGATTCTAATCCCCAAGCTAAAAAAAATGTAATAGTAATTCAGAAGTGACTTCTGAGAATCCGGTGTGTAAATGTTCTCTGGTCTCCCTTGACATACTGCATAAACTAACAACACGCAGAAGACTGGATAAGTATACAAATCAAGTTGAAAGGTAGACAAAGTAGAGATTACTGGCAGGGGCAGCCTGGGCTGGGGAGCAGGGAGGCATCTGCCCCCCCCCCCCGGACTGGTCTCTTAGTAGGCTACTTTGTCATGGATCGCTGAGCCACCTGCATTTTTTTCTATAAAAATAGGCTGCTGAGTTGAGTCTTGCCCCCCGGGCTAAAGTTTTCCAGCCCTCCTCTGATTACTTGGGTGTTAGTAAAGCAAAAAAAAATTAGTAACTTTGCACATTGGCAGAACCATGTTGCATTGGATGGGTAGCTAAATTTAAAATATGGGGACAGATTTATATTTGGGGAAGTGCACGTCCTCGATCAACTTTAAATTTCAGTGTAAACATAAAGCTATCAAGTATTTGTGTGCTACATGAAAAATCAGCCAGTATTTAACTTATGTGCAATATAATAAACTAAAATTCATCCCTTGCATTGTAACATGGTTTTGTCCAGGAGAAAACTTACTCATTTTTTTGCCTTACTTTCCTTATTGAATCAGGCCCCAAAAGTTCCTCAGGGCAAATGCAACATGATGTGTTTAATTTGCCCCATTTATTTTGTTAATGTTGGGAGGTATAAAAAGTTGTATGAGTGCAGGAACCGTATATAAGAAGAATGTGGAAAAATATAGGAAGAAGCAGAACATGGTGTGGAAATAAGGAACTAACGTGTGGAAACAATGTAGGGTCAGAGCAACATAAGAAAGGAGCAGCATTAGCTTTTGCAGACCTAAATCAAAAAAGTATTGTAAAAGATAAGAAATTGTATGATTTGTATAAAGAATTATACATACAATTACATAAAACAGATAAAAATCTAGTTGCTTTATACATTTTATCAATAACTGAAATTGCATCAATGTATCCCGGCGGTTCCCAAAGTGTGCGCCGCGGCTCCCAGGGGTGCCGCGGCGCTGTCACTGGGGGTGCCGCGAGCCAGCCATAGGAAAACAGAAAGAGCACATAAACTTACCAATCCGCTGGGCGCCGGGACCTAGCAGCCTCCTCTCTCCCGCAGCTGTCACTGAATATCGACGTCAGTAACAAGCTGCTGCGGGAGAGAGGAGGCTGCTGGGTCCCGGCGCCCGACGGATTGGTAAGTTTATGTGCTCTTTCTTTTATCCTATGGCTGGCTCGTGGCAGAGGAGTGAGAGGAGTGACAGCGGGGCAGACAGAGGAGTGTGACAGCGGGGCAGACAGAGGAGTGTGACAGCGGGGCAGACAGAGGAGTGAGAGGTAGTGTGACAGAGGGGCAGATGAGTGTGACAGAGGGGCAGAGGAGTGTGACAGAGGGGCAGACAGACGGGCAGACAGAGGGACAGAGGAGTGTGACACTGGGGCAGACAGAGGGGCAGAGGAGGGGGGACATTGTGAGAGGGGCGGTGGAGGGGGACACAGCGTGACAGGGGCAGAGGAGGACAGCGTGAGAGGGGCAGTGGAGGGGGACACAGCGTGAGAGGGGCAGTGGAGGGGGACACAGCGTGAGAGGGGCAGTGGAGGGGACACAGCGTGCCAGAGAGCAGAGGAGGGGGGACAGCGTGACAGAGGGGGCAGTGTGTCTGGATGCAGAGGGGGCAGTGTGTCTGGATGCAGAGGGGGCATTTTTGCATACAACTAAATAAGTATCTCTGTCCTGACCTAAATACTTATTAAATTTTTTTGACCCAACTACTTCTAAAACAGGACTGTCAATAATTATTTTGGAGGGGTGCCTTGAAAAATTTTGGAGACTCTAAGGGTGCCGCGAACTGCAAAAGTTTGGGAACCACTGATGTATCCCATTGCAGTTAGACCCCAAGTGAGATCTAATCGCCGCTAACTAATCGAGGTGTTGGTGTTTTTTTTATCACTTTATTTCTATGTGGCACTACAAGTTCCAGTGGACCCTGGATACCAGTAGTTCTACAAGTGCCAACATGCTGGGACTAATAATGCCACATACAAAAATGTTGATTTCTATGTACTTTATTACACCAACACCCACTGAGCACGGGTGTCGGGAAGAGCTCCACTGCTTTCTGCATGGGGCTCTTTGTTTTCCTAGGAATGGGAGCCTTTCTCTCGTTCACTCTCTCTCTCATTCAGCCCTGTGCTGAACAGGCTTGGACTGTGTCACATTATGACAGGGGGACCACACACGTCATCATCATCATCAGTTATTTATATAGCGCCACTGATTCTGCAGCGCTGTACAGAGAACTCACATCAGTCCCTGCTCCATTGGAGCTTATAGTCTAAATTGCCTAACATACACACACACAGACACACACACACAGAGACTAGGGTAAATTTTGAAAGCAAATTAACCTACTAGTATGTTTTTTGGAGTGTGGGAGGAAACCAGAGTACCCAGAAGAAACCCACGCAAACAAGGGTAGAACATACAAACTCCACACAGATAAGTCCATGGTCGGGAATTGAACTCCAGACCCCAGTGCTGTGAGGCAGAAGTGCTAACCACTGAGCCACCGTGCTGCACAGACTGCAGGTTTCCCTGTTGTTTTGTGACCAGACCAACCTGCCATGGTTATTTATTTTAAAAAAAAATGTTTAACAGTAATACACATTATCATCATGGCACTGCGTCATGATACGCTTAAAGTGTATCTTGATGGGTTTTAAATGTATCTTCATGCGAATGCATTTATGTTTGTATTTTGAATTGAAGGTATGTTTCCCCATCTTTAAGTAACTTTTAGCTTGATGCATAGACCCCATGGATACACATATATACTGATTTGCAGAAATAAGATTTTGTGTTTTGGGAAGGATTCCATGAAATGAGATAAAGAGATGAAGAGGGCACATTTACAAGGGCTTTTCCTGCTTTGGGAGAGGGCACACAGCCTTTTGTCATTACAAAAGGTGTTGAATTCCTGATGTCCCCTTACTCATATCCATAATTTAAGACATAAAGGAGCCTAAACCAAACTGCATTTTCTAAGAAACGTGAACATTTAAATGCATGGCCATAAAGTAGTAGTAAGTTAGATTTACACATTTTCCAGAGTATCAGTCAACCCATAAAACTGGGCACCATTTTTTTTACTGGGGTGTTTACAAAGACCAGGATGTGCACCATGATATATACTTGTCAGACAACTAAATTCACCTGCACACGTAACAAACAAACATAGATTTCACAATTTGTAAATTACTGTTCCTTTTACAAAGTTCACAACACAGCAGTAAACGAGTTTTTGCAGATCATTTGGCACAATATTCTTGTTCAAAATCAGCCTACAGGATAAAGCTTTGCTAGTCCAACTCAAAAGTAAGAATTACTGTGGGTGTTGCACGTTCTTTTTAAGCCACTGTTTAACCCTTATTGAATACGCAGGATTATGCACAGGTACCTGGAAATGTTATTAAGAAATATTTAAAACACTAAGGATCACTGTGCAAATTCTCGAGAGAGATTAAGAAGTGTTTACCACTAAATGCTTTGTCAAACCATTTCTTACTCCACCCATTCCTTTTTTTTGGCAGATCAATGGATCTGAAATAATATACTACTAAGAAGCTTTCCAAAAACAATTAGAACAGCTTGCCCCCATTTTGACCTAACATTTTGTTCACCCAAGAAGATGAAGTCAGTTGTTTCAGGGCTTTTAATAAACATTTTTACACCACTGGTTGAAAACATGTGTGTGTGTTTTTTGTTGTTGTTATTGTGGTGGGGAGGAGGCGTTGCTGCTATTGGGAAAACATGGCTTCTGCAGTAGGCTTTAATACCACATTATACAAAAATGCACTTCAAGTACTTACGTGTAATGACTGGCGTTAATTGCCTAATATAACATAAATAACAAAACGTAACAATAAAACATGATCCATAAAACTATTGATCTGGACCAGTTAGAAAAATATATTGTATAAAAAATCTCCTATAGTGCACATATATGCAAAAAATTGCATCAACAGTACTCTATGCCATGATCCTCGATTGTTGGCCATATAAGATCAAGGGACCGTTCCACACTTTCCAAGACACGATTGTGTTAGATATACTGTGTTAGATATACTACATACATCAAGTTGAAAACTCTGACTCATGAAGTCCTGCCAGTGTCTTGGTGCTCTGCCTGCTAGAGCTGCATATCCAGTCTGTCTTCCGCAGTTAAAAGTTTTTATCTCAACTCAATGATCTTACCCCAATAGAGTTACATATGATATTAGCTGAGGGATGGATAAATAAATATCATACTTGTATAGGGTTATCAAAAATATTACCTGTTTTTGGAAATATTGTTTTGTTTAGATGTTTAAAATGATGTAATACTAGAACCATGATGAATTATTATCAAGTAAAGGTTTACATCATATTATTGTTTTATGCTTTAGATTATATAGACTATTTTAAATTATCACCATAATAGTAATGATGAGCAATATGTTAATAACTGTGCAGATGGACCAACACATTTTTTTTGAGTAGTCAATTGATTAGGATTGGTCAAAGTGCATATAAAAAGATGGCTGACAATACAACCAGCTATCTCTGAGGAAACCACATATTATTAGTGGAGAAACGCATCAGTTATATATATATATATACATATATATATATATATATATATTTTTTTTTATTTTTTTTTAACTGTGATCAGAGGACATGAACTTGATCGTGCTTACTGGATTGACTGACTGAATGAGAGATCTTAATTATCTTTTGGATTCCACCATTATTATTTCCAAATCCTTTTCACAGAGTTCGGAGTGGGGTAAGATCATTGCAGACTCGATATGCAGCTCTAGCAGGAGGAGCCGCTGGCAGGACTTCAGGAGTCAGACCTTCCAACTATGATCTATGTTTCCCTAATGACATACGGACTGCTGTAATATATGAATGATCGTTATTTTAAAAGTAACTGTGATCCACATAAAACTGATATATTGATATATGGATTATATATTGTGTCTTCAAAAGTGTACAATGGTCCCTTGATCTTATATAATCAACAATCCAGGATTATGGCTTAGAGTACTGTTCATACGATTTTTCCCTATATGTGCACTATAGGTGATTTATTTTTATACAATATATTATTCTAACTGGTCCAGATCAGTAGTTTTATGGATTATGTTTTATTAGTAGTTTTTATTCATTTATGTTATATTGATTTATATATTTACTGTTCTCTGTGATTAAAATAAATTTTATTATATGTCACTATAACTCTATGGTGTTTTTTTTTACCTTAGAGTTCTATTTGCACTTTCTTGTTTTCTTTGTTCTTTCCTTTTTAAAATTGAAGTTGACACACAACAACTTCTATGAAAAAGCTGGGTTTTTGATAATTTTCTAAGTGTATTAATAGTTTTTCAATTGTTTTTTTGTTAATGTTTATAAAATATAAGGCTTAGTACAAGTCAGCGACAAAAAAGGTATCACTGCACCAGTTATTCTATCCCCGATTATTTAGCTTTAGTATTTATTTATTATTATATCATTCACCAGGTGGTGCACCCAGAACATTAGAGAATATATATCTTAGAGCCAAAGAAAAAGAATGTTCTATACAGGGCAATCTGTGAATGGTTGATCGTGTCCTTAATACCATTAAAAAAATCACTACTTTATTGGACTCACTAAAAAGAATTCCCACTTGATCCAAATTGATTTTTAGCGAAATATTAAAAACAGATATTGCACATTGTCTGTTTTTAAAATTTCGCTACCAATAAATTTGGATGAAGTGGGAATTCTTTTTAGTGAATCCAATAAAGCAGGGATTTTAATGGTATTATGGACATCATCAACTATTCACAGAGTGCCCTGTATAGAAAATTCTTTTTATTTGGGCTCTAAGATATTAGTACAAGTCAGCGCCAGGTTTCTTCGCCTAATTTTGGGCGTAGGAGCATAGAAGTTTCTGTATGTAATTTGGTGCCACACTGGAAATAGTTATACTGAGTGTCAGGATGAGAGCATAAATCTGATATGCTGAAATAGAATGTTGGATGTCAGGAACCAAAATAAATCTTTGCATGAATACCTAAATTAACCTGATCTTCAATTCAGATAAATGTGTGACCAAATGAGCCCAGGAGGAGGTAATTGAATTAGGTAAACCCTTTGTGCAGAGACCAGCTTAAGATATGCAGATCACAGACATCCATTGTATTTGATCCTGTATTTCCCTAGCTAATTGACTTCCTTTCAATAGGGTTATAAACACAAACTAACCCCTAGGTGTAAATTGGAGAGCCAGACGCCTAGGTGAGGATCTTGGAGACTCTTGTATAAAACCTCTATGGTCTTTATGCCGGTATATAGAAATGTGAACTTGAAAGGAAATGAATTCATTTTTCATATTTTGGTAAATCTGGATGCCACTCCAAACTGAGGGGCAAAAACCACACAAGGGTCTTGAAACATAGATACCAACTACACAGGGAACTGCCATAGGCACATGTATTTCAGGATGAGATTGGATATTGTTGTAATTCCATTATGTTTGCTATTTAAATGTGCGGGAGAATATGACCGGTCTATTGGGGGGGGGGGTGTTATTTCTCTGAGATATATCTGTGAAGAATTACCAACAGGTCAAAACTTAGGAATAGTTTGACCAAACCTGAGGTAACACCCAGGGAACATTTCCGCCCCCACATTCACACTACCCCTGTGAATGCCGTCCCATTTGAGTTTGCTTAAAAATCTGTGTTCTGAGGGGAAAAACTGTCAGCTTCTTGGGGAATCAATCTAATTGAAGGACTGTCCATCTTTCCTGCCTGCCCCAGGCATACAGATTATTATTTGTAAGTAATGCTCTGTACTTTCATCCCATTTATTTTATAACTGTTTGCAATTTTTTATTTGTATGTCAAATCTTTATTCATTATTTTTGTTATCTGTATGCCCTGTACTTTTTGTATATTAAATCTATAATTTAATAAGTTGCGTCCTTGATACTCTAAAGAATCCATTAGCCTTGTTAGAAGAGAGATTGCTCATCCAGGTAAACTCTTGGAATGCCAGTGTGTGATTTGTTGATCCATTTGATTAACAAGTTGTGTGTGTTTGTATTTACATTTGTGTAACAGTCTGGAGGTGTGAAGAGTTAACCCTGTGTGTGCTGGTGTGAATCTTGCTAGTTTGTGGAACTAGAAGCCTGTGTGCCAGTGTGGGACAGTATATTGGGGTCCTATTGCCCGTACCCAATAGGTGGTGGCTGAACCTTGAAGTGTCTGGGGGGAGTGACAGCGCTGTGTTTGGGGGCGATTCCATAGGTCTAGAACCTGTGTGATAGGTGAGAGAGACTGCGTGCTGAAATCGTGTGTGACCTCATACAGCAAACACCCCAAAGTCACGGCGGCTGGGAGCGTGTTCGTGACACTGAGGATAGACCAAATAAATCATCGGAAGGGGCTCATCTTATGTGACACTTAAACTATGCACACACATCCCCCAATCACTTCTGTAAAAGCACATTCCACCCTTCAACCTTGTAGTAGCACATCCATCCCTCATCCCTGAAGTAACATATTTCTCCCCTTCCCACTGTATCAACACATTCACCCAACTTTGTAGCAGCACATCCCTCTTTCATAGCAACACATACACCTGTACACAGGCGCGGGCTGGCAAGTTTAAGCCCGGGGGGCCCACAGGTGGCCGTATCACGTGACACGCGATGCGGCCGCGTCATTGATGACGCGGCAGCATTGCGTGTCATGTGATGCGGCCGCCTGTGCACTGACGTGGCCGCATCACATGTCATGTGATGCGGCCGAAGATAATAGATAGGAAATATTGCATCGGAGTGGGGGGGGCCCGGCCCTAACAGCGGTTAGACTGAGCGGCCCCTAAGGGCCGTTGCCCCCCGGCCCAGCCCGCCCCTGCCTGTACATTACTTAACTCTCTTCCAAGGCACCTGACCCAGTCAGTCCTGGGATACAAAGCTCCACAGTAGTACAGAGAAAGTCTTGCAGAAAGCTAATTCACTCCTTCTTCCAGACTGACCTCACTGAAAAATGGTCAGGTCTCACAGCAGTTATGAGGGTGAATCACACAGCTACAGTGAGAGTGTGAGACGGTACAATGTGGGGCAGATACAGGGGGGACCCAGGACTCAGGACAGAAATATTACAGTAGTATTTCTGAACCAGTGTCCAGGGTCTCACTGTTTCTGTTCTACATTGGGCTGGGTCAGTAATTATCCCACCTTTTTCTACAGACAGTAATCCTGAAAACATGAACTGTTGGTAGCCCTGGAGGTCTGAATTTGGACACCTCTGTCCGAAAGGATGCCTACCTCACGTACTGATTATTATTATTATTATTATTGTTATTATTAATAACAATTATTATTATTATTATTGTTTATTTGTAAGGCGCCACAAGATTTCCGCCACGGATTCTTCAACAAAGATACCTAAAGTTTTCTGTTATGGCCAGGCATTATCAATATAGAGCTTTTTCTTGCACTCTGGCAACTTCCCCAAGAGTTTTCTCAAAGGTAATTGTTGTTTTGATCATTCATTGAGACTTTGAGGAATACAGTTATTTTGTCTATATGGCCAATAGCCTTCTGAAACACCCAGCAAATCTGCAAATTGTTCTTACAATACTACAACAACAGGGATAGCTCAGCAAAGAGTAAAAAAAAAGTTTCAGTGATCTTATATCATCCAGCGCTTCTTTCTGTGGTTGAGAGCAGTGTTTGTAAAGCAGCACCTTTTGGACGCTGTCTGGTTTATTTACTAATAACCTCCATTCACCCTGGTCTGAACACAAGTGCCAGTTACTGATGCATGTCAAACATGATTGCATTTGACATGTGACATCAAAGGTGTTTCTCTAACACTAGAGAGTAACCAACGTATAGAAAAAATGTCTTCCTCTGTAAAAGTACAAGACATACTACATTGTTAGTAGACTACATTATTACTACTAGAGACAAGCTCACTTTTTAAATTTCTTCTGCAGAATAATCACCTCATTTTGCATTTAGTGTGGAATTTTGCAGACTTCTCCAGCATGATTTCGCCATAAGAATTCTCCCTCTGACATTCCACCCAGCTACATTTATTGTAGCTCAATCACATCATACAGCTCAATGAACAACACCGTTGTCATCCCAGCTCTACTTATAGACTATTAATTCAGTTAAATGCTAAATTTATAAATACAGTGCTAAATAGTCATGCCTCAAAATGGTGAAGTAGAAACAGAACTGGAAAATTACATAGCATTGCATCTCTGCAAAATGGCCTGTTCCACTGCAACTTTGTTGATTTCTAGTTAGTACCTTGCATTGAGAGGCAAGCTGTGGTGGATCTCCCTACCTTGAGATGTCTAATAAAAGGTCTATACCCAAAACGTTGAGGTTTGTTATCAAACTCCTTCTTCTACCAGCATGTCATTCTGTTGTTAATCTAATCTGGTGATTTTGTTACATTGAATTGTAATGATATATTTACACCTTATGGTGTGTGCAAGTTATATTGACAAAAACGTAACTCAAATAGACTAAATATAATATAGTTGTGACAATAGTGAATGAATCACTGGAGGAGTCAATATAAAACCAGATAAACAAAAACGCCTAGACGGTGCTGCAGGTATCTGCATCATCATCATCATCATCATCATCACATATCTTTACATCAGGCCTCCAGTACCCATAAAAAGATACACCTCCTAAGAAACACATTGGGGGAAGCATTCACATAAAATTAGGTTGCATCTTCATCTCAAGTGGCAGAAATAAGGATCAGTTCTCCTGATGTACTACACAGCATTGTCCCTGCTGAATTTTTTTGCTGTTCTCTGGGCTGATGACCTCTGCCTTGTTCCTGGTGTTTTATTGTATGTTATCGGTCTTGACATTTGGCCTATCTACCATATTCTCCTTGCTCACTGCCCACCTTGATCTTTGGCTTGTCTACTGGCTACTCCTTGCTTACTGCCTGTCCTGATCTGTTGCCTGCCCCTGGTTATTCTTGTGTACACCACCAATTGGTCTTGTTGCAATGCTTAGCCTGAAGTTTACCTAGTTACTTATTTTAGTCTCCATATTAGTTTGCTAGCTGGCACTCAGATAAGTTTCTACTACCTTGAGCTCATGTCCCAGGGGCATCTAAGTATTTGGGAGCATATTAGCTCTATGGGAAAGGCACTAGACAGTATAAATCCTAGGATATATATATAGTGTATATATATAGTATATATATATATATATAGTATATATCCTAGGATAAGTGTAAGCGGGATTTTGTTACATTGGTGAACTGACATCGTGGAGGAATTTTTCATGCGAATATCCTGAATTTATCTGGTATGAGTATACACATTACCATTTTGGGATATCCTTGATGTCATGTTTTATATGTACAGGTCTCTGTTTGGAGATAAATTTTTATTAAATGGTGTTTTATGATAATGCACCAGATTGGTTTTTATTTCTTCTTTTCTGGCATATCATGCTAATATTCTGTGGAGGAACTTGAAAGCGGTACACAGGAAGGATTACGAGAGATGCTTTATTAAAGCTAACATCTTGTAAGCATATATCTTTGGGGGAGATGGTGTAAAAAGTCACAAGAATTACGGTGGTATTCCTTCGTTTTCATCACGAGGTTGAAGAATATACTTTTTTTCCGGGAACTCTGTGGACTTTTATATGTACATTGTAGACAATCTGCACTGCAATGAGTCTGATTTTCAGACTATAGGAACTCCATTTGAGGAGAGAGATAAGGGTCATCTATCCAGTGAAGGGAGTACAGAAGTTCCTATCTCCTGTGAGATGTGAGAAGGTGCGCGCTTAGTGTATGTTAACTGTATTTTATGTCTATGGGAAAGACAGCTTGCTGTAGATGTAATATTATTGATTCTGTGGATTAATCTAGTTTCTAGCATTAGTCATAACATTATCACCGGCTAGTGGGAAGAGATTTCTAATGGAAAGTGAATCTAATCAAGTTCTGGCGAATTAAATCCAAACACTTTCACACGTGGTACATGAACTTTTTGCTAGATTATCTTCCCAGAAGGAATCCTCCAGAACATCTCAGGCTTACAAAGATCCTCTAGTGGAACCAAAACTAAACCACCTGGACCATTTCTCTTGGGAACAGAAATTATTCCGCAATTTTAAAGAAAGCTGAAAATTGTACTTCTGACTGAGACCCCTCTCCTCCAGCTCAGAACATCAAAGAGTAGGAATTATCATATAATTATTACAGGAACTAAGACCAAAGGCCCAGCTCTGGAGCTTTGGTCTTAGTCTTTCCAACCCTGCTTTATTAAGCACAGATGTATTCTTTGATGCTCTCGGTTTACTATATGATGACCCTGATAGGGTAGACTTCTATTATTCCTCCAACAAGATCGCTTTACAGCAGTGGAGTATTGCGCTGAGTTTCAGTGTTGGTCAGCTGACAGTAAGTGGAATGATCCAGCAATTGATGCTGAGTCTTACCGAACAGAATAAAGATGTCTTAGTACAGTATCCTGTTCCTGGTACCCTGGAGGTATTCATGCAATTACCAATTTAAAATCACAGATGAATTAAAGAAAGGAAACTGGAAAGAACCAATCTTCCTTTAACTCAGTTTCCTCTTCCATCATGCTCAGTTCTGTGGAAACAATGTAGCTTTTTTTTCCTGTGGAAAAAACCTAGGAGGCACAGCCAAGGTCTTTGTACTTTGGTAGTACAGGCCATATTGCTTTCCCAGTAAGTCGGGAAATGACCACGACTAGGAGAGATGGGGAGGTCTACCTAGGCTTACAACTAATCTCTCCAAGGACTGCCTTTAATTTCCTGCTCAAGTTTCTTTTGGGAATAATTTCCTAGACATTTCAGCCTTCATTGATAGATGAGATGCAGGAAATTTGCTAGACATTGGCCTAGCTAAATCTTTTCAAATTCCTTTTGTCTCTATAGACCCTGTTAGCACTGTGTGTGGTTTAGATGGTAACTTTCTTGTAAGCATTGTCAAAACTTTGTGCATCTGCTATCTATTATATGTACCAGAAGCATTAAGAAAGTTACCTTAAAATAAGTTTGGACCTAGGGTTATTAGCCTGTTCAAAATTATTAAAAAGGTGAACCCTGTCTCTTATCTGCTGGATGTACCCAGATCATTAAAGATTCCTACGACATTTGATTGTGCCTTATTTAAGCTAGTTTATGTTTCAAGGAACTTCAGGCCTAGATGTTCTCCTAAGTCTTCTCCAGTAATCATCAATGCATCCATGGTGGAGAAGATTCTAGATCCCAAATAGATCCAGGAGAAGGTTTATTATTTAGTTTACTGGAAAGACTGTAGCTCTGAGGAGAGATCTTGGATTCCTGCAAGAAACCTTCTGTCACACTTTATGCAGGAAATATCACTGACTGGTATTAACGCAACTAACCTGAGAGGCGCGGAGTCTAACACACCACCGGTGTTTACCAGGGACCCCCGCAAGGAGGTTTGGGCTTCGCTTCGTGCGATGTGCAGGTCGCGGTTCTCCCGGGAAGTCACCAGTGCAGCGATTAGAGGGTAGTCAGACAGGCCGAGTCTAAACCAAGGAAGCAATGTACCATGAGGAAAAGGCAAGAGAGTAGTCAGGAACGGTCCAAAGGTCAATACCAGTGCGGGCAACGAAGTACAGGGGATATCCGGAAGAGAGGTCAAACAAGCCAAGGAGTCAAATACACAGGAGGTCAGGAACTGTAAACAAACTAATAGCTGGAGCTGGTAGAACCAATACTCTGGCACTCAAATGGTGCCAGAGTGGAGTTTAAATAGTGGCTGTCAGGAAGTCCTCATGATGGAGTTCAGCTGAGACTGATCGCCGGGGAAGCGTCTGGGTTGCCAGGCAACCGAATCGGCGCATCGTGCATGCGCGAGCGCCGCGGTCACGTCATCGTGTCCCGTTGCTTAGCAATGGGACGTTCCTTCCAGGCAGAAGGTGTCCGTCTCCGGCACCCAGCGGAGGTGCGGAGGCGGCACCTGACACCTTCATTCTTAGAGATTGAGGAGGGGTTTTCATTGCCAATTTCCAAGTAACCCTCAAAGGGAACTACTATTGTGAATAGCTCGTATGTAGAGAGCCTCCTCCATCTGCTTGTTTGTTCTGGCTGCTGTTGCTAAGCAGCCTGGATACATCTTCAGGGTCTGTTGGGTCTCTCTGTCGGTGATAGTGTCCATGATGTGTACTATGCAGCTTTGTCCCTGCTAAATCTGCTGCATTTTTTCTGCTCTGCTGGCTGCTGACCTTTGCCTTGTTCTGAGCATTTCCTTGTGTGTTACCTGTCTTGACCTTTGGTTTGTTTGTCGGATTCTCCTCTCTCGCTACCTGTCCTGACCCATGGCCAGTCCCTGATAATTCTCTTGTACACTGCCAATTGGTTCTGTAGCATTGCTTAGCCTGATGTTCCCCAAGTGCTTTATCCTTCACTAGCTGGCACTTAGATCAGACCCTACCTGGAGCACATGCCCTGAGGGCATTCAAGTACCTACAATCTTACTGCGCTCTACGAAAAAGGCAGATTTCTATAGGTGAAGACCGCATATACACCATCATGTTGGTTCTAGTGTTTCATCTAGAATCTAGCAGTAGCCACAACATTAAGACAGGGGGGCATGAGTTGAGATTAAGGCACGGGGGGAAAGATAATAGAGAAGGCAGCATAGGATCACCCCGGTACATATGTTGTTACACATTATTGTTAACTTAGAATACACACACTCCGAAAATCACGAGTCAGCAGATTTGGACTGTTCCATAATAAATAATTTAAAATTAAATGGATCTATTTGTAAAGTTCTTCAGAAGTGATTATATCAGTGGGTATTTCTCTTAACTGCCTTAAGAGTGGAAGGCTTATTTTCAGTTAAGTATCATAATATTTAGTTGACCTCAAAGGGCATATTTGATATACTCCTAAGCCGCAAGAGCAGTAATATTGTCCAAATTTGCTGACTCTGTGAGTGGAAGCTCTCATACAGCTCTCATACAATAACACTGTTACAAAGGTCTGTAAGCATTTAGTCTATGCCAGAAATGTTGCTTCAGAAATAAAAGCTTTTGTTGCAGTTAAAAGAGTAGTATAATACCATGGGAAATGCTTTCCTTAGCATTATGAAATAAATCTATTTACGGACTTTTGGACCATTTTAGTAATTTATCTGTTTGTTCAATTGATTAAGTCTAAAGTGACCATTAGGAAATACCACCCCGACTGTACCTCAGTACAATTATTTTATTTTATCACCTTTGCAAAGGCTGGAGTCAGGCTTCATATGACTAAAATTGAAATAATTAAATTGGCTAAGGTTCAAATTTAAAACATATTTCTACCATTGGAAATGTGACTACCACCAACACTGTGGGCCTCAGAGTTTGATGTATTTTGCACCCCAAACATATGTGTAGAATTTCTTTGTCAGGTTTACAAATGTTTAATACTTGTGTCCAAAGATAGCATAGCGATGCTGCTTGACAATGTTAGTGGTGTAACCCCCTGTCACTGTGTGTAATGTTGAGGTGGACACTTTAGGCAGTACACCTCCTTCTCAGCCCTGGCTAGCTCCTGGCGTGGATGTAGATGACCAGAGGGTCCCCACACATGCAGGTCATTTTTAGAGTCTCTGTGAAGATGTTGGGATGTGATGTAACTGGGTGGTGCAGTGCAATTAGATGTTTCAATAATTTGGGTGCCAGATTGTCTCTATATTGCAAAATAAACTCTTCATCTACACACCTTCTTCACTCCATCACATTCTTAAGCGGTTGCAGTTATAAAGTAAATATGTACAGTTCCTATATACATCTCCTGTCTCCTCCTACACAGTTCTTAATGGCTACATGGACAAAATATCAATGGGGCAGTCACATCCAAAATGGTGGGTTTTTAGCTCACTCTCGTCTCTCTCACAGCAGTGTTCACTCATCCTTCCTCAGCAAGGGTATTATCTCTCTCCTGTCCTCTACAGGGGTAAAATATCTCTCCCGTCCTCAGTGTAGGTAATATCTCTCTCCCATTCTCTGCAGGGGTAATACCTCTCTCCCATCCTCTGCAGGGGTAATACCTCTCTCCCGTCCTCTGTGGGGGTGATATCTCTCTCTCGTTCTTTGCGGTGGTATTATCTCTCACCCCTCCTCTGTAGAGGTATTATATCTCTCCCGTCCTCTGCAGAGGTAATATCTCTCTCCCCTTCTCTGCAAGTGTAATATCTCTCTTCAGTTCTCTGTGGGGGTAATATCTCTCTCCAATCCTCAGAGGGGGTAATATCTCTTTTCCATTCAATGTTTGCCACCTCTCCTTTCTATCATCCTGTCACTTTCTGAATTAATTTATCCCTGAAATCTGCCCCATGTCACTAGTATTCTGTCAGTGATGTTCTACTTTGGCCCCTAATGGCAGCAGGAGATGGACCAGCTCCCCAGATTACAAGGGAGGTCCCAGGACCTCCTCCCCTGTGTCCTGGCTCCCCGGCTCACACTCTCTCTCTCCACACACACACACAGATCTGATCCCCTCATACCAGCCTGATATTGCTAAGCAAACCTCTTGGTGTGTCTCCTTTTGTGTCCCAGTGAGAAGCCACATACTCAATAACAACACCAGAGGGGGTGTACATTAGTAAGTGCAAAAGTCACATTACTTTATTCGTAGACGATATAATGTAATGAAGTGATGTATACACAAGAGAAAATAGCATCTTGATAGTGTTATTAATGAATGGATGTTTGTAAAGTAATCTCTTATGAATGGCAGTGCTGCATACTGTACTAGTACAAGATCCTGATACTAAACTGCATGTATTGAAGGCCCTACAAATGATAACTAATGTGTCACATGATTAGATTCTATTTGTTTAGCATTTATATGCCAATTTATTGCCTTTTAAAATATTTTGTTGCGGCCTGTTGGCTTACCATGACCTGGAAAGGATACCAGCAAATGCAATTGGAGGGCAGGGTGGCCACCGTGGATGAACCAGGACTAGTCGATTGTACCAAGAACAAGTGTGAAACCCTCTAATCAGTCAAATTTGATTGAATTTCAAATCTGTTCAAATTATTTAAGCATCTAAAATAATAAGGATAACATTAGGCTATACTGCATTTCACTTCACCTCATTCACTCCAAGTGGCCAATATATTAGATACATGTTGAGAATAGGAAGTTCCTATTTTCCAATAGTTTGTTTTTAAACAACTGACCCTCTAATCAACTCCCTTCTTGTCCCTCTGTAGTCTGGCTTCTACCCTGTGCACTCCCTCTGCATAGCACTCTTCAGTGCACTCCACTCCCAGCTCCATGACTTCTTCTGCATTGCTCCCCATCTCTGGAACTCCTTACCTAGCCTTACTAGACTGTCCACCAAAACTTAGACTTAAAACCTACCTCTTCTTGCTTGCCTACCATTACCCATCCTATACATCTCTTTGCCATTCGTTCCATCTTCTACCTTCTCCCTTCACTTCACATCTGCTGTGTCTGCTCTTTCTGTCTCTCCCTTAAGCCTCCTGCTAGAGTATAAGTTCTCATAAGCAGGGTCCACTCTACCCTATATCTCTTGTCTATTAGCCTACCTTCTGTGTCCCATATGTATTATGCTGAATAGTGGTATTGTGCTTTCTGCCTACAATACATGTTGTTATTCTGGAAAATATATCCTGCTTTTACTATGATAGCTACTCACATTCGTGTTTTGTTTTTTACATTTAATTGTGCCGATGCATTATCTTTTGTTTATGTATTATATTGGATTGATTTTACCCTTGTTGTATTTATTTATTATTTACTGCACTCTTCTACTTTTGGCTGTATAACACTGCAGAATCTGTGGTGCCATGTAAATAATTAAATGATAATGATGATAGATATAGTTGTGCATCTATGCAGCTACAGCAGAGCATATCCTCCAGTATAAATAATATTTACATAACAATCACTAATGCTGACTTGTCATTGGATGGTTGATCCTTAAATATACATAGCTCATATGTAAAGGTGGCAACACAAGATGTGGCCATAAGGCCTAATCACTACTTAATGTGACCCCAAGCATGATCTGTATTCAATCTTGTCATACAAGTGAGTGGTCAAATAAGACAGATCCAACCATTCAATGGTCAGGTGTTTAACTGGATCCTACATTAATCCTGTTAGCCAATGACTGCACAGCCTCTGTGATGGCCATCTGTATTTTCATACTTATCTGAAGATGGACTTGTTTTATGTCTGAAAATCCAGAACAAGATCACCAAGACATATCTATATAGTCATTGTGTTAGCTTAATTTCATTTTGTGACGGTAGAGAAAATATTCTGTGAATTTGTTATATAACAGTTTCTACAGGTACCAAATTATAATGAACACACATTGCATTCATTTTCATGTAACTGTTGTCAAATAGTGAGATGGAGCGGTATATAATTTTTAGTTTATGAATAGCAAAAAAACGTAAAGATGTATATCATGAAAATGTTTTTTTTTTTTATATAGCCAACTTTCAACTTTACATTAATTATAACCACAGGTGACACATTTGTGGTTCATGTACAGTAGCTTCTTAAAATGTCTGGATTCTTTCATCTTCTCTGATGCAACTGGATTAGTCTGGATAGACTTGACAGGCGTCAAAAACAGTGATCACTTTATTATTACAGACAGTAAATGATATGCCCAGGGGCATGATGTGGGAGGTAACTTTGAGTAAGAACAGAAAGAGGTTATGAGACGAATATTAAAACCATTTATGACTGCCTGACATCTACATCAATTTCAGCTGTAAATTTATGGTCGTCTGTATTACAGACGTATTGGTAGCCTAGAGTGGGAGCAAACTTCACTTAGCAGAGAGTTTTTGTTTTCTATGGCCATTTAGTTTAAAAATTGATAGAGCAGATGATCAGAAATCATAACAATGTATGTTGTTTTTATCCAAAGGTGAATAAACAGAAATAGATGCAAAAAAAATAATGTCTGGTATTTGTATGAATATATTACAGTATGTTTTCCCAATGCTACATTGTTGTAGAAAATGTAGTGATTTGTATATAGATAATATTAATACTTACCATATCGCACAATGTTTTGGAAGTGCCCCACAGAGAAATGTGTCACTACCTGTTGTTCCATATGTGGCATGTTGGTGTCTTCCTGATGGCTCCATAAGATGACTGTGCTCTGATATATTTAAAAATTATTATGAAGCTGCCCTCTGATCCTGCACCCCTCTCTGTGCAGAGGAGACCATATAGAGCACAACCTCTGCTTAACAAGTGAAATGTTCTGGTGTAGAACTGACAATTATCTTGTTTCATTACTAGACGTAGATATCTTGTTAATTGTTAATTGCTTATCATTGCAATGGTGTTTATGGCAGTATCCCAGCACTCAGGACTTTAATATTGCCCACACATTTCCTTTTAAGACAGCAGTGTATGACCGTGACAAGAGATAAAGAGCGATTGTGGTGCAGTTACTGTATAATGTAATGATTTGGGGAGATAGTCTTGCTGCTTAATGCCACATACTTGAAATATGCAGCTTGTTATGCAAAGTAATATACTTTAGATGATGGGCTTTCAGTGTGTACTAAAGAAGTGAAAATGGTCTGCAACTGATACTATAGTACTATTTATATTTATTATTGAATTGCTTAAACAATACTCATGACTTAAGTACCACTACTGAGATCTGCCCTGAAACAAAAAGGTTTATTTTTACAAAATGTCATTGTTTTATGTACGTTTTGTATTTATCTGATAGTGTGTTATTTATTCCATCTTCCATCTCCAGATTGCCAGTGGTATTCCAGTACTAAGCCACGGGTGATAAAATACAGTATATACCATTGTTTCTATCTTAGTAAATCTGTCCAAGCGATGTTGTTCAGTTGCTCCATAGCATCTTTGCTTCTCCCAGCCAGTTAATAGATGCCAGAAAAGTAGTGATCTGAATAAATCCCATCAGCGATGTTTGGGACAACCTTGTTTATTTTAATTGTGCTATAAGCTTTGTGAAAACAATCTGTAAGCTTCAAAGAGTCACTAGAACAGTATTTGCTTTAATAATAATAAGTGGCTTCCATTTCAAGACTCGACTTTCTTAATAAAGTTTAAATCACCAGTTGCAGTGGACTGTAATATGGTTGTAGCTAGAGACAGTAGATGTATTTAAACCATGGTTAATGTATACTATGAAAGCACAAACAGCAGCAAAGAAGTTGATTAATTACCATGTACTTGAACTCTGTATATTGCCAAAATAGTATATGGCACGCAGCACCGTGCCCTGAATTGCACCATCATGCTGCCTTATTGTAAATCATAGTTGCAAAATCCCAGGTTTGACAAGCAGACAGGATCATAAGCAGTTTTATTCTTCTTCTTGAAACTGATTGGATAAATTTGAACCTAAGGGGGGTATTCAACTAGAATTTGCGGCCGTGAATACACGCAGCTACGCGTGTAAAGTGCCATTACGGTACCACAACATTGCGGATTTCTGTGCGCACCCCAAATCCGTGATATTGTGGTACCGAGACCCGTGCAGCATTGTGACCCAGGCTTATTAGGAAAAGTTGTTTAACTAGGTGACCTCCAGACACAGTGCATAATTATTTATATAGCAAAGCTGGTCTGGTGAGACTTTCAGAACTAGGACAGACTACCATCATTCTTGAGGGGAGAAATAATCTCTAAAACACTTTAAAAATTGTTATACGAAAGCCACTTGGCACAACTTTGACAGCGCTGTACGAGTATTCTTGTGTGGGTTCCACCATCAGCTCCAATTACTTTACAAGGAGCCACTGTAGTGTCAAAATATTGTTTTATGTTCCACATGTATTTTATACTATAAATACACAATAATTTACAATCTGATCATTCTTGTTTGACTGTGGTATCATATGACAGAAATTGCAATATTTTACTTGTGCTGTTGTAGGGGATATTTTTCCTTTACAGGAAAACACGTTGACACAATAGAGGCTAAGGCTGAGTGGCTGAGTATTTTTACTTTAGAACTTACATAGAACTAATAAAGTGGTTATCTAGCCTCTTCTCTCTATTCTGTCTAGACTACAGAGAAGAAACTTGAATGATGTCACGTAGTATAATGGTCATGATTCTCAGTAGCTGTGTACAAGTTCCCATGAAAGCTTATGACGTATCTTTTGCAAAAGTGTCAAAGCAGTGTGAATATGTTTTTATAGAGCTGCCTTCATTGTGTGAGTGATTAGGTGAACAGCAACAATATATCTGTAATAAATCCAATTTCCTTTATTTCTGCCAAGAACTCATGCACAGCAACAATGTTTGGGTATTTTATTATTTTAATAAGTGTCCTTACGATGTTATCTGTGACTCATCTGAGAAGTCAAAGTCTTCAACCAATGTGTATTCCTAACTTTCTAATGAATTATGCAGTAAGATATGTGTTATATTGTTTATATATATATGTATATATAAACATATATATATATATATATATATATATATATATATAACAGTGTCGGACTGCCGCATGAGGGGCCCACCTGGGGACTGCAATGCTAGGGGCCCACCAGAGGGGTTGTGGCCAGCAATCATAGAGGCGAGACCAGACACTAGAGACACTAGAGGGGTAGTGGCTAGCACCATAGTGTAGTATATAAAAAATGCAGTGTGTATATAAAGAGTACACAGTCTTGACCTGCCCCTTAGATTGGGCAGAACAGTCACCAAAAATCGGGATTGTCCCACTAGACCAGGCTTGGCTAGCCTGTGGCACTCCACGTGTTGTGAAACTACAAGCCCCAGCATGCTTTGCCAATATATAGCAGCTTATTGCTGGAAGGAAATTGCAGAACCTAATTGTCCCATTGGGTTTCGGGACAAGCACAATGGGACTATTCCACTCACTAGTGGACTCTTCAATCACATCTAACTTGAGCATCTTCTCGATCTCCTTTCTCACATCCACCCATCTGGCTTCTGGAATACGATACAGCTTCTGCTTTACAATGACTCCTGGCGCAGTGTCATGTTCGATTAAGGTAGTGCGCCCAGGAATGGAAGAGAAGACATCCCTGTTCCGGCGAATCATTTCTTCAGTCTGTTGTCTCTGCTGAATGGACAAAGCTGGCTCTATGGGCACTTCAGACTTTTCAATGGCAGTACTCACTACCTGAGGAGAGGTTTCCTCATCATGCCAAGGTTTAAGGTGGTTAACATGATATATTTGCTCCTCCCTTCTCCTACCTAACTGGCAGACTGTGTAATTGACAGGACCGACAGCCTCTAGAACTTCATATGGACCCTGCCAATGGGCGAAAAGTTTGCTTTCCTGGGTGGTAACCAGGACTAGGACCTTGTCCCCAGGCTTGGAAGATTGAACAACAGCACTTTTATAATAACTTTTCTTATGTCGTTCCTGAGCTTCTTTTACATGTTGCTGCGCAATGGGCCCTAGCTTTCCTGGCCTCTCATACATTTGGGACACAAATTGTACCAGATTTGGCTCCCTGGGACCTTGCTGCTCCCACCCTTCTTTTAACATATCCAAGATACCCCTGGGCTGTCTCCCAAACAATAACTCAAAGGGACTAAACCCTGTTGAAGCTTGAGGTACCTCACGGATGGCAAACATCAAATAGGGAATAAGAGTGTCCCAATCTTTTTTCTCTTGAGCCACTGCTTTCCTGAACATGTGCTTTAATGGGCGGTTAAAGTGTTCCACCAAGCCATCTGTTTCTGGATGGTATACAGAGTTGTGAAGCGCCATAACCCCTAGCAACTGGCACATGTCCTTCATCAGTTTAGACATGAATGGAGTACCCTGATCTGTGAGAATTTCTTTGGGTATTCCCAAGCGTGTAAACATCAATACAAGTTCTCTAGATAGGGTGCTGGACTTTATGTTTCGTAGGGGAATTGCCTCTGGATACCTGGTTGCATAGTCAAGCACCACTAGTATATACTGGTGCCCATGCGCAGATTTTTCCAGTGGCCCCACAAGGTCCATAGCTATCCGTTTAAAGGGAACTTGTACTATTGGTATTGGAATGAGAGGTGCCCTGTACATGGGTTTGGGACAGGTTCTCTGAAAAATGGGACAAGACCGCAATACTTTTTCACTGCAATGTGTACACTGGGCCAGTAAAACGTAAGCAGAACTCGTTCCTGTGTTTTATCCTCCCCTAGGTGTCCCCCACAGATGTGTGTGTGCTGCTTTTAACACTAGGGGTACATGGACGTGAGGAACCATTAATTGTTCTACTTTCCCCCCTGTACATTAGCAATTCTATACAGGAAATTATTTTTAACAATAAAATATGGTATACCTTCTGCAGGCTGGGCGGCTTTCGCTACCCATTTACCTCAGTCACACTTTTAAAGGCATGTTCCAAAGTGGCATCATTAAGTTGGTCTCGAGCAAAGTCCTGCAGAGGAAACAAAATTGGTATTGCGGACCAGTCCGTATCCTCACTGACAGGCGGGGTGGGCTCATCTGCGACATCGCCGACCAATGCTAGTTTGGACTGTCCATGTTTCCCCCCAGGTGGATGCTTTTGTCGAACTCCTGCTGTGACTCCCAGGATGGCATTCCGGTTTGGCGGTTCCCAAAGGTTTATGTCCAGATGTTGTGGATTCTTAGGCGGTTCCTTTAAGACCGGGCTTCCGACCGTTGCATCAGTTGCCGGCATGTCCGGCTGGATCTGCTCACCAAGGACATCATTAAACAGTGAAAGTCTCGCCCCAAAATGAGTGGATATGGGAGTTTAGGTGCTATGGCAGCTATCACCATAACAGTTTTGTCTTTGAGTGTGACTGGTAGTATTGTTCTTTCATACTCCTCTGTCGTGCCATGTACGCAAAGAACCTTCACCTTGGGCAACCGAGATGGTTTTGGGTAAGGCAGAGCTGGAAACCAATGAGAATTCACTCCCCGAGTCAACCAAGGCCAGAACAAGGTTTTGGTTGATTAGCACAGTCACCCGGAACAAACAAGGACTTCCTGATGTGGGACTCATGGTAAAACAGCTTGGAAATGCAGGCCCAATATGTGCCACGGAACAGTCCATGGGTTCCTGTAGTTTAGGACACTCTGCCTTAAAGTGGCCTGGCTCACCACATTCAAAACACTTCAGATTAGACAGCTTTGCACCTGGCCCTCTGTCCGTAGCAGTTTTGCCTTTGGGCCCTGCAGCAAGGATTGTCAAACCTGGCTTTTGGTGTGGCAGCGGCTTTGGCACAAATGCAGGTTCTTTAGTCATTTGCTGTAGCACACAAAACCTTTCTACCACTGTGTTAAGCTCTTCATAAGTTTGTGGGTCTGATTGCAGCACCCACCTTTACAAATCACGGTTCAGCCCAAGGATCCAGTGATCTATCACCAGAACTTCAATAATCCGAGAAGGCGAATTCTCCTAATTTTAGAAAGCTCAGGCACTTGCGCTCTGACCGGTTTTTCTTTATCATAGCGCCATTGGTGATAGCGCTGGACTCGGCCCGGCCCGGAAACCCCAATGCGAGCCAATATCTCAGACTTTAGACACAAATAATCAGATGTTCGGTCCTCATCTAGATCCATATAAGCTCGCTGAGCTTCCCCAGTCAGATATGGCGCCAGTCTCTCAGCCCAATCTTAAGGAGGCCATTTTTGCAAGTCTCTCAAAAGACACCAGATATGCTTCTACGTCATCAGCTGGTGACATTTTCTGCAGAACCGGACCAAGTGGTTCATTTCTGTCATGCCTCACCTGGCTTAACTCTTCTCTTAAGAGCCTTGTGTTTTCCACCTGTGCCTCGGCGACTCGTAGCATCTGAGCTTGCTGCTCTTGCTGCGCAGCGGGCACTTTCACGAGGGTTCTCAGTACTTCCTCCATGTTGACGTCTGCGCGGGATGGGTAGCGGAAACTTGCTTCCCGGAGAATCCCACTCCTGACACCACTTGTGGCAAGAGCCCGCTACTGCAGAAGCACACGCGAACAACTTCTTCCTTTTTATGTAGTTTTATTGTCAGGATGGTAAAATGTTTTGACACCGTACAGATTTCACAGCAATTCTTGGAGACCCTAAACTCTAGCTAGACATAGCTCAGCTCTCTCAAGACCAGCCAGCTTCTCAGCGTTGATCTCAGTGCACAAATGATACAAACAAGATTTTATGCATGATACTCCCCCCACAGCCCTAGCTTGATGGGCAGGTGACACACCCACCTTCCCTTTAAGAGAAAACGCCCATCACTGTTTGCACTAACAGACACATCCTGTCTGTTTGCTGAGAGGAAATCATGTAAGTTAACAAACTTTAAACTATACATAAGTCTTTACTTGGTTTAACCTGAATCTAGGTGCATAACTGTGCCAATGTCTTACTCTGCTTGTATGTTTTCTCTGCATCTTGTCAGATAAATGCCTCCCTTTGTTACAAAATATATATATATATATATATATATATATATATATATATATATATATATATATATGTTACTCATGAGTTTTCACTTATGTAAGTCCTTCTCGCAAATAAATAGAGATGGTCGGCACCCTGGTAATGCGTAATTTGAGCTACTCAGACCGGGGTAGACGGCTGCACTTCAGACAGATCAGCCAAGAATATCACACTAGTCAGTTGTTTTGGTTTGGATAGCCATAGCTAGTTTTATATTCCAGTCATAAAAATAAACAGACAGAAACAAAATCCTTGCCTGATCGGCACTAACTAGACATACAGGTACACCCTCTCTCAAGTGAGGGACCTAGTGTCCCACACACATATAAAATCAAGACGTAATGGTCACCATATGCAGTGTCTCTCAGGAGGTATCCATCCTCTTCCCAGACTGCGAGAGACAGAGGAAACTGCCTAGCAGGATTATGTCAGCACCTTGCAGATGCAACTTCTGTTTAGTCTGTTGTGCGACTGGGAATTCAGAAGACCCAGACTGGGCATTATATATGGAGCCCACCCTTCTCTCTCCATACATAACCCAAGGGACACTTACTAGTTTTTCCTGAAGCTGAATACAATCTTTGAGAAGTTCCATCCCATACAAGTCAATCTCCCTGGGGTTTTAGAGTATAAAAGACAGAAAACCTGGGACATATATCTCTGCCATTTTCATATTGGCCAGTGGTCTTGTCACAGTAGTCATGTGTAACTGTGATTGTAAGCAATAGAGTGCAGCTCACCAGTAGATAACTTCACTTTCTGACAAATATGGTTCTAGTGTGCCATTTCCTGTCTTAACTTTGCAGAAAAAATATATTTTCAAAAAAATGTTTGGGGCAGCCCAGGCTCACCTGGTCCACACCTGGCCTATAGGAGGTCAGCCCAGGAATTGGAGTCCATTCTGGTGTCTGGCTCCTCCCAGGGACCAGTCACCTTATTATTTACACATGGATAAACCCTGAACTATCCCTCCCCTTCCAGTTTCTTATATCTGAATGTCCCTTTTCTAACCCCCAGCAACAATGATCTTAATCTCTCTGCTGTGTAAATGCCAACACCGTATGGAACCTGCTCTAAGGGGAAGGTAACTTCTATGCTCCATTTCTCTCTAACCAGGAAGTGTAGAGAGAGGACAGCAGAGCAGCAGACAGATCAGGAGGGAACAGCTGACCCAGTGATGAAGTATGCTTAGTGTGTGTAAGTGTATGTGTGTGGGAGTGATTGTGAGTGTGTCTGCAGAGCAGGTTAGTCTGTGTAAGGGAGTATTCCTTTAATATGGAGCTGTATTGAATTAATCTGGGGTCTATTAATGTAATTTGGCATCTCTGTGTTAAGATATGGTGCCCTACAATGTGATGTCAATGGTCATTAGGGGAAATAGGCCTTTTTATTAAATTTGAGTGTTGTTGATTTAAAATCGGGGTCGATTTGGGGCTTTAAATCCTAGAGAGCCTGATTCATGTTCATGTACATGCAAGTTGCATTTTAAATAAGAGCATATTTCTGACCAGATTCAAAATGTAGCAGATCTAAAGATGCGTTACACAAATGGACGTACATCCAAACATAAATCAGACTCAAAGTGTTTACTCATTGCTGGAAGTGAAACGTACCTATATTTTTCCAATCGGGGCCCCAAAATTTTATGATCCAGACAAGCAGCATTTGCAAAAGCTGTAAGAAACGGTATTATAAACTGGCATGGACAGTCAGAAATTAGCCCAACTCCAGGGACAATTAGGAAGTATGCCCCACTTCACTCTGCTTTGGTCATGAAGGAGGTGCCAGTATGTTTTAAGGAGATAGGCTTGGGCCTAACTCCTTCAAAAGTGAAATTGAAACCCCTGGTATGCTGACCACACCCACTTCAGCAGCACAGTTGCATCACACAGGCAGCACATGTATTGCCTAGAATCCAGACCCCATCTTCTGAAAATTTGGTCCCACCTACAGCATGAGTGACTTTCACAATATTTTCCAGGGCCCTTTATACTCCCAATCCACCCATAACGCCTAAGGAAAAAGATAAGACATAGATCTTTTCTGATCACAGAGCAACCACTGGGATATCCACAAATGGGCTCCAGGTGGGGGTGTATCAATTTTCCTTGAAGTCTTTTACCAACTGTCCTTGCTGGGGTTCCTCAACATCTGGCTATATTCAAGGTTTGCACCCATAACAACTGATCAGCATTGCCCTGCAGGGAAAAAAGGACAAGACACACAAGGACAAACAACCACAAAGACAGGCACCACTTACCATAAATGTCCATTTTCTTGATTGCTGTGTACTCTCTCTTTCTCAGTGGCTGTGGGGGCAAATGGAACAAACCCTTCACCACATGGTTTACTGGCCCTAATCTAAGTCTAGTGTATCCCCCCAACTCTAGTCTAGTTACAACAACAAAAGCTCTAACAATTGCAATGGATCCAGGTGTAAAGCTGGGTACACACTACACAGTTTTCATCCAATAATCGGCTAAATCAGCCAACATACGACCGCTCGTTCAAAAGTCGGGTCAGTGTGTGCAGTGCCACGATGGTCGAAAGTCTGCCCAAATGGACGATTGTCGCCTCATTTGGTTGGTCGTACCGTTTAATATTTTCGTTACAATCTCGTTTCCGTTGTGTAGTGTGTATAAACTTTCCGACCGATCCACAACAGTGAGTACGAAATTACAGTCATTGCTCACGACCATGGCTGTAAAAATTTGCTAAAGGGACGTCCGCTCTTCCCTTTATCGTCCTAAACAAGGCTAGTGTGTATGCAGTCCATGGACCGAGCGATCGGAACATAAAAAGTTGGTTGAAATTTCTGTAGTGTGTACCCAGCTTAACACTGCAGCTGACTAGGTGTGGTACACTATCACTGTAATGCACAATGGAGTAGATAAGGGGAACAGCAAACAATGGCAATGAGACAATGCATAGACTTCGTGCAATGTACAATACAATAAGGACCACCACTGGCCTACCTTTAATGGGGGCCTGAAAACAGGGTGCAGAAACACAGGACGAATTAACAGGTCTCTAAGTGATCACTACAAAATGTCCGTCTGGGATTTTGGCGACAAACATGTGGACCAAGATAGCAAGATTGTACCAGGTGTGTTCTCACTACAATTGGGGCTACACTCTTAACTAATGGGAGGTCTAGCTCCTGAATTGTCCCCACAGTCCTGGTGCCTGAGTTAGTGTCCACGTTCCTAGACTCTGAGCCTAGTTACTGTATCCACAGGCTATGCCTGATGATATGCAGCAAAGGCTTTTAGCCTGTTAAATCTGTGCCCACAATAATTATTACTGGACAGGCTTTGAGCCTGTCCTACTGTGGCCCCAGGCTTCTAGGCCTGATAAAATTGCAGACTTTGAGCCTGAATTACATATGTCCACAATAAAATATTTTAAAACCTGAAAATACACATAAGGGCACCCGAGCCTTGTGTCCATCTAACTGCGCCTTCAACGGTATGACCAGATCGGCGCACAGGGCCTAACGACATTGCAAGCCATGATTGGCTCGCTGCGTTGCCATATTTAAATGTCCAATGGGTGACTGCTTCCCAATGCCAGGAAGCACTGTGAAGAAAACAGACTTACCTGCCCTAGGTCGCTGGTCAAGTAAGTTAACTCTTCTTTTCTTCAACCTCTTCACAGGGACCACTACAGGAGCACACTCTGCTACACCTTGATGGTGCTGTTCCCTCAGTATGCTGAAGCTCTAGGAAAAAAATGCTTCAGTGTGCAATTTCCAGGATACAGCACCAACCTGCCATGGAAAAGTGTATGGAGGGAGTAGCGGTAGGGTGGGAGGATAAATCAAAGATGTAAGTGCAAGGGTGTGAAACATTTGAAATATAGGAGCAACAAAATGATATTGTGTAAACATTTGCTACATCTCTTGCTTTCTTAATCCAAGCAATGTTTTTGTTACTTATGTAGGCCAAACTAGCAGTAGCAGGTTAGTCCGTTATATTTGTGTAGCACTGACAGTTTTGGCCCAGTAAGAAATATATCTCAAAAAGCATAGAACAGGTGCTGCGCAGTGAGCGGGTGCCACAGCAGTGAATGGGTGGCGCGTCCCTGCCACTGAGGCGCACAGCAATGAATGAGAGTTTGGCGGGGCAGGGGTGAAGTTCAACCTTCATCTTCAGGCATGCCCCAGGGGTG
Source organism: Mixophyes fleayi (assembly GCF_038048845.1). Taxonomy (NCBI): domain Eukaryota; kingdom Metazoa; phylum Chordata; class Amphibia; order Anura; family Limnodynastidae; genus Mixophyes; species Mixophyes fleayi. Next base: position 157,907,756 of record NC_134403.1, on the reverse strand, counting down.
TGACCATGCCCCCATCATGACAAGGTCATGTCTCCTGTCCGATTCAACAAAGTACAGTGTTGAGAGGTATAGTAAATGTCATATCAAAGTCCAACCTACTATTACATTAGAACTATCACTCTTATCCATTTTTCTCATAAAATACTTGGTTTGGTCTCGTGTAAATTAGTCACTGGAGTGAGGGGACATCAGGTCTCTCTTTATTACATGGGGTGCTTTTGTGTGTCAAAGTATTCATTCTTTGCAGAAGTGCAAATAGAATGTGCAAGTGTGTGCTATTAGAAATAGTAGTTAGACCCTGAAGATCACCAACTTTGAGCACAGCAAGGAACGATTGTATAACATATTAAAGAGAGGGTCTCAGAAAGGTCAACAAGAAGGAGGTTACAGTAATCAAAACATGATTGCATACGAGCCTAAACTAGCCTGTTGGCAGTGTATACACAAAGACAGGTTATATTTTAGCAATGACAGGGTGTGGCTATTACTTGGAAAAATTACAGAAAGAAGCCTATTACAAATTCAAGACATCGGGTGTGAAGGATAGAATGCACGATCATTATTGATTGCAATAGGGATAAGAGGCAACCTGGGTGGAGAGATGAGTAGTTCAGTTTTGGATACGTTTAGGTTTATAAATGACTTTGCCATCCAATTTGAAATGGCTGAAAAGCAAGAAACTATTAGCAATTAAAATGAGAGAGATCGGGGGGTAAATGTGTCAAGCTGAGAGTTTTACGGCGAGTTTGAAAAGTAGAGATGTTGCCTATAGCAACCAATCAGATTCTAGCTGTCATTTTGTAGAATGTACTAAATAAATGATAGCTAGAATCTGATTGGTTTTTCAAACCCGCCGAAAAACTCTCAACTTGATACATTTACCCCCAGGTGTGGATAGATTGAACTGTATTATCTGTGTAAAGGTGATATTTAAAGATAAACTAATGATTTGCCTGAGCTGTAGTTTGTAGATGGGGAAGAGCACATCTATAGCAGTATAGAGCAATGTATATAGCAGATAGACTAACAGATGAGGATATAAAGGAACATTAATAAAAGCACTTATATATGTGTGTGCTTCCCACTGATATCAATAGCATGAACAGATCGAAGCGTAAGAGAGTAATGTTCTGCATCAAACGTTTCTGAAGGAATATTGAGAATGAGAACTAATTAGATACCTTGGTACATAGCAATATGTAGGTTGTTAGTAACTTTGGTGAGGTTAGCTTAACTAGAACAGGCAGTATGAAAGCAAGATTAATATGGATCAACTAGGAAGAAATACATTATAAGTGCTAAAGAAAGAGACCGTACGGGTGGTAGATGATCATAATAAATGATAAAAAAGATGATAATTTCACTTTAAATGTTGCTGTTAAGATCTACAATATGTTGTGGAAATATTTGCTACATCTCTTGCTTTCTTAATCCAAGCAATGTTATTCTTACTTATGTGAGCCAAGCTAGCAGTTTAGTCTGTTATATTTGTGTAGGACTGCCAGTTTTGGCCCAGTAATAAATATATCTCAACTTTCAAAAAATGAGTTATTACAACACTGAATAATTCTTTTTACAAGCAATCGGAAACAAACTGTACATTTCTTGTTTAGATTGTAGAATAAACACTGTTCTGGACATAACAGGTTCTAGCCAGTGACTAATTGCGTAATAAATTAAAACCTTCTCAGTGTCATGTGTTTTAAATATGTTTGAATAACAGCGATTTAATGGTATTGGTATTGATTTAATGGTATGTACTTTATTACTACCAATAATTTTCTACATCACGTTCCATCAAATTCTATTAAAGTTTTCATATACCCTATCCATACATCCCAACTGTCTGATTCCATTAGGATAGTACCAATTTGAGGGATCTGTCCTGATGGTCGTACTCTTGGAGAAAAGTCACCGCTGCTTTGTACAACTCTGTTATATCTATAAACACTAATTTTAACACTGGACCTCAATTGCGAACCTCAATTGCAAACAGCGAACTGCAAACGGAAAACAAGAGAAAGCGGTTTTGTTAACTCCGTTCAAGTAGAGATCTACTAAAGATTGTCCTGCAAACATGTCTGAGGCCTTCACACCAGTCAAATTTGATTGAATTCAATTTCTAAAGTTTCAAGCATTTCTATTGCTCACAACAAGCCCCACCACTATATTCAGACCACCACCACACACACAGCAGCCTGACACATATAGAATCTTCTCACAAAACACAGCTGTTTTACAACTTCCCTTTCTCTAAAAAATATAATAAAACAAATAAGTTTATCTAAACACAATTTAACAAAAAAGTAATAAAGATACTTAAAAGTTTCATTTCTTTTTTTATTACTATATGTTATAAATAATAAGTTATGTCCTATGATGAAATCTAAGGATACTAGAGGTTACCCTGATGTCCCATGACATGTATATACACTAAGTACTTCATAAAGGGCTCACCGTGTATGTTACCATAAACTTCACATCAACCTTAAAAAATAAACCTTTGCATGCCAATAAACACATGGAGACATGAAAAAAGTTATTAAAAATTGGCAGAAATTTTATTATAAGGATTATATTAAACTAAACCTATGGTGGCGGAGAAAGGGCACTGCGGAACAGCTCTCAAGCTGATCACACAAGATCACTTTGGGGACAGGCGCAAATCGCCATAAGTCCGCAAACCACGGGGAACAAATCCCTACACAAATTGCGCTGAGTTGGCGTCAGAGTGACTGCCCCTTTCAAACTCACGCTGCTCTCCCTCACCGAGCCGGACAGGGACCCTCCTCACCGAAGGGCCAAAAGGAGTTACTGGTGCCTCAAAGGGGGGCAGTGACCTACGACAACTACCTGTGCGCCCACTAATCAGCCGCTGAACGCAGTGCTTTCCTACCCCCACGTTAACACAAAATACTAAAATAAGGAGTGGGTGGGTGGGATCTCGTGCTGCAAGTGAGGCAGAGCAGGAAGTACAGCCTGCTATATTCAATCAAAGTCCCTCCCACGGAAGCAACCATTGGTCGGTCCACACCCCATGTTAACCCCTTAAGGTAAGTGTTTAGCTTGTTACAAACCCTGTCGCCCTTTAAATGCGTTCGTCCTAAAAGCCTCACTTTTCATAATGTAGTCAAAGGCAGGCAGCAGTGTCTCTACTGAACATTTCTAGAACATTTTACAAATAGTCTCTGAATTTAGTATATTTTCCCCTTTTCTCACCCGCACTAAACCCTACAGAGCCTCTCTCCAGACTGTCTGCAAAGGCATGTTACAAATCTGTAAAGAAATCAGTGCACATTTGTAGCAGGAGATGTAAATCTGAGAATTGCTTCTTTAGCAGTAAATTCTTAACATACAGTTTCCATTAAATGAGCTCAGTCTGAAAGGAATGCTAAAAAAATTAACTATTGCAGTGCTGTGAAGTAATATTGTGATTATTATTAACTAAAGACATCCTCAGGCATAGAAAATACATGCTGCTTAAATTATACACATGTGAGGTTAACAGCCTCACATCTTACAATTTTAATATGCGCTGCAGATGTAAACAGGGCAAATAGTCAGTTTGCGACTTAAATAGACCTTAAAATGTAGTGCATAGGAAAACTTGTGTGCTGGTACAATAAACAGGCTTTAGAAACTGGTTCTCATATAGATGTGTTTTTCTGTCACTAATTTGGTTATAAATTTAGCCATTGAAAGTAAAAAAAAAGAAAAAAACTATAAAATCATTCATATTGTTCTATAGAACCTTTTTTTTACTGAATAATGTCTAAAAATCATATTTGGATCTGTGGATGACAGCCTGGGATATGCGCATTTTTCCTCTCTTAACCATAGCTAAGAACTTCTGATCCAACAACAAATAGGGGTGGTCTAATCACAGATGAAGCAAAGCTTATCATCTCAGTCCCAATACCTGCTGTGACATGCTCTTAGCTCTCTACAGCACTGAATGGTAAGGTCTGTTTTCTGTTTAATCTTCTGAGTGTGAAACTTCCAGTTGAATACTAGCAAACCATCTTGATTTACACAGAACTGTGGACAAAAGACCGAAGTACGGTTTAAGTATATGGACAGAAAGCACTCCAATCCACTGATTACCAGTGAAAGATTGTATGTATAATTCCTATATCTCAATCTGCATTAAAATTCTTAATAATGGGCAAAATAAGCCTTTATTCCAGAAATCACATATAAGCAAATTATTAAAAACTATAAAAGGTAAGTATAAGTGAAAAAGATAGGAAAAAGTGAATTAAAAAAGAAAAACAGACCTTTAGCGTATAAACCAATAGGGGTATATTATAAAGAGATGTTTGACATCAGATGACTACTATTGGATCTTTAATTAAATAAATCATTCTCAAATATCCAATGTGAATGTGTGTCTCATCTAAAGTTCATGATCCCAAGGAATTACTCGTATGTGAAGAGAGCCAAAGATAACCTCTAAAAAAAAGGGGCATGTATTGGAGATTGATTAGTAAAGGACATATAGATTGTATATAGAGCATCAAATGAGTCTTTTTTGGTTGAAGAACAATAGTTTGTTAAAGATGGCAAAATATGTATATAAACAGAAAAACTACATTTATTGATCAAGACAAAATGTGGCAATAATAATCTCACAATGTTGATGTATGTTTTACATATGTTTTACAATATATGTGCAATAAATATATAAATCAATAAGCAAATAAACATAAAAATAGCACATCTATTATTAATAATAAACAAAGCAAAAATTACAATATAATAATATAAATAATATAAAAGAACTAAAAAATTAAAATACAAAATAGAAAAACCAAAAAATAATAAAACAACAAAAAAACTCTTAAAGTATTAAAATAACACAAAAATACACAAAAAACATGATTGAAATATTAAATATAATATTAAAAATAAAAAAAATAATTGAATATTAAACAATTTATAATACTATATAAAAAATTAATAATAGATAGATAATAAAAACACAATAATAACAAATTATAATAGGAAAAATAACATAAATAAATAAATATATTTCATTATAAATATGAATATTGATAAATTAAGAACATGTATTAATAATTTATGTACACATGTGTATACTGATAGGATATATGGAGACGTTGGAGTACACTATAACTAATATTCTCTTCATAATATTAATAATAATAATTAGCAAGAAAGAATAAGTAAACAATATCTATATCGAGTACAATACAATCGATAGTCACCAAGAAATGTCCTTCCTGTTCCAATTATATTGACAGAATTTATAATCCGTTTCGTCCATACATTATAATAACATCTTTAATTTGTTCATTCTCAAGACACGTACCTGTAATTTTGCTATTTAATAACAAAAGCCTAGACTATTTGTTGCTATTTTTAAACCTTCTGTAATATATGTCAACTAAGTCCTTGGATTGTTATAACGTAGGATGCTTTAATATTGCATGATCATCCAAAGATCCAAAATCTTTCTGCTTTTATGTCAATCTAGTATAATTGATGTATTTGAACATATGTCGTCTGATTTGAGTATTCAGTTGTCAATAATTAATCCTACAAGCTGATTGACTTTAAGTTACATAAAAGATATCCATGGTGAACGATCGTGTTACCCCTTGAAAAAGCTGAACGCGAAACATAGGTCGGAGCGTGATGACGTTAATTGTAATGTCACAGACCTGTAAGTGTTAGCCGATAGTGGCTGTGTAGCCACGGTACTCAGCATTTTTATATGTGTTTATACAGAGCCTGATTCTCAATAATTAGTGGGCAGTGAAATTCATATGAGCAGCAGGGACACTTAGGTTTATCAGTCATCAGTTGATATGGCACTACAATGCTAACGTAGATTTACAGCAACATAAGGTTAACATTGATATGGTACTATATAGTTAACCATTATACAGATCCACGCTACCTATGTTATGTACTGGCTCCTTAGTCCTATATTTAAGTTTGGGCAACATACTCTCTATAGTTATATGTACCGTTTGGTAACACAGTTTATAAAGCGGTATGGTATGTGTAGCCTAAATAGATATATGGGCTTACATAGATACAAATAGGATGTTATATGTCCAAATATTATATAGAGAGTAATTATAGGGAGATTTATTTACTATCTTGTTGCCATAAGGATCAGTGCACGTATCATCAGAATTTGATTGTAGACCAATTATTCAATCTCTATGAATATGACAAGGGCGCATATTTTTGGATTCATGGTTTGCGTTTTCGATAGCAAACAAAACAGCAGGACATCACTTTAGTGATTTACCTTCAATAGCACAACACATTATATTATACAACAATTAAAGTGGTTTAGTTTCTGTAACTTTGTTACAATGTATTGCTTGCAATCATGCATTCCATATATCTCACTTCTTCTATATATTATATTGTACATCAACATTGTGAGATGATTATTGCCACATTTTGTCTTGATCAATAAATGTATGTTTTCTATTTTTTCTGTTTATATACATATTTTGCCATCTTTTAGCAAACTATTGTTCTTCAACCAAAGAAGACTCATTTGATGCTCTATATACAATCTATGTCCTTTACTAATCAATCTCCAATATATGTCCCCTTTTTTAGAGGTTATCTTTGGCTCTCTTCACATATGTGTAATTACTTGGGATCATGAACTTTAGATGAGACACACATATTCAGATTGGATATTTGAGTACGATTTATTTAATTAAAGATCCAATAATAGTCATCTGATGTCTCACATCTCTTTATACCATACCCCTATTGGTTTATACGCTGAAGGTCTGATTTTCTTTTTTAATTCACTCTTTCCTATCTTTTTCACTTCTACTTACTTACCTTTTATTGTTTTTAATATTTCACTTATATGTGATTTCTGGAATAATGGCTTATTTTTCCCAATAATAAGAATTTTAATGCAGATTGAGATTGAGGAATTATACATACAATCTTAAACTGCTAATTAAAGGAGGCGTTGGCTGTACAATGTTCTAGCCTTTGCAAAGTACATTGTACAGCCGGCGCCTTATTAATTCAGCAGCTTAGCAGCGCAAATCAGACTGTGCCCCTTCAAAGTGACGTCATCAGAGACTGTCGGGAACTTCATTCGTCTGAATGGTTGCACGTCTGTTTTTCAAGATGTCGGTTTTCCCACTCTGTCGTCCATGACCTGTCGGGGGATCCGATGTCAGTGTTTTCGTCTTCAGGATAAGGACTACCACCAAACCATAGAGTAGGCCCATGGGTCCTGCTCATTTTGCGGAGCATTGTAGAAACGAGATTTAATTTTGTGGAGTGAGATTATTGTAATGAGATAAAGAGGTGGTGATGCCACATTTTTAGGGGAATTCCTTGCCTTGAACTCTGAAAAAAGCCTTGAATGTTTGCAAGCCCACAGCTGGCAGAGATAATGTCCCATCTTATACTTATACTGGAACCAATTTTGCATCCCTATGTTGCCCTTCGGCAGAGAAAGATATTTCTAGGTGCAGACAAAGCAATGTAAAAAGCTTCATCAAACTTGTCCCATCATTCTCATGACTATTTTCAGCCATAAAGATGGCTAAACTGCGTAGTATTTTAGGAGAAAAATGTAAAACCGTAAATAAGAGGTAAAGGATTGGACTTTGATGTGTTGCACTTTCACTTTGTGACAGTGCCTTCCGAGCCCAGAGAGGTGGGGTGCACTGGGTTAGACATGAAGGAGCACTGATGCAAAACCAAGTTCTTTTGCGGTGATCATTGGGTGCACTTCTTAAAATAGCTTCTATGTGGTAGAAAAATACTCTTTTACCCCTAAATTCCATAACCAAAACTTCTTAATTTTTCTTGCACTGCCCTTTGTGACACACACTAACCATCACTATTATTTTCTTCTCTCCATAAAGCCCCTATACCAGCACTGGCTGCAGAAGTTCACCCTTTGCATCCTTTAGTGTACCCCTACACTAGATGTAAGCATACATCACAATCACTTCATGCCAGGATTCATGTATTTTAGGTAGGATCAAGACAGTATGTATTATAACGCTTATACAGTACATTGTCTTAACATGAATAAAATTAAGTGTGTTTATATTTTCTTCATGGTACTCACATTTAAATGGAGGGGAAACCTAAAATGTTAGATCCCTTATATAAAACAGCCACTAAAAACATTCACAAATATCTATGTAAAAATTTCCATAGGTTGATGGCATTTCACATTTTCTGTGCTGCTGAATGTAAGCTGCTATTCTCTGAAAACAGCTATTTTTGTCTAAAGGTGGATAAATTCGGCTGACTGCAGTTTTTCAATGGGATTACTGACAGAAAGTCAGTTGTGTTTAGTAAAAAAAATTCTCTCAGCTTCACAACTTTATTTCAGTTCTAATAAGCTGCTGGACCTTTTACATATATGTCTGTGGATGTTATTAATAGCCCTTTTGTTAGGAACCCCTCCAGCCAGTGCAACAAAACCCGGAGTCTGCTCTGAAAGTCTGGTGTTCACTGGAGCCCCTAGTGGTGGGGACAGACTTGGCCGCAGACAAACAGAGGGTCATGAGATGTGCACTGACTGGGGAGAACCCAGCGATAGTGTGTAGGAGCAAACAGCAGAGTGAATCCAAGCAAGGGTCGAGGGCCGGCAGCAGACAGCGAAACCAGTAAACAAGCCGAGGTCAGAGGTCACAGGCAAAACAGCAGCGTAAGAGTCCAGGCAATAGATTAGGGTCAGAAGCACAGGTTCAGAGTCCAGGAACAGGCAAGTGTCATACACGGGTAATCAATCAGAGGTAGAAACACCAACACAGGAACAAGGTAGCAGGCAGCAGAACTGAAAACAGGACGCTATAACCGTCAGTGAGGCTCAGATCTCACTGCCTTAAATAGTATTAAGAGCCAATCAGGACAGAGGAGGATAGGGCTGACAATCAGCCTCAGGAGGCAGTTAATTAATTACTAGCTAGAACTAGCATAGGTAATTACATAACCAGGAAGCATGTATAAAAATATAAGTGAACCAGTTTAAATCATATGAGAGCTCCCCCTGGTGTTGGAGGATGTCCCTACACCCTCTAACATCTATGCCACAAGGATAATAACAGGATGTGGCGTACCGCCGCAGCTCGTGACAGTACCCCCCCCCCTTGAGGAGGGGTTAAGGCTCCCCGACACCCTGGTTTCATGGGAAACTTCTTAAAAACTTCTTCAATAAGTCTTTTAGCATGGAGACACCAATGAGGTATCCAACATCGCTCCATAACCCATAACCCTTCCAATGTACAAGGAACTGGACTTGGCCTTGAACTTTCCTTGAGTCAAGGATTCTCTTGACGATGTATTCATGAACTCCGTTCACATTTAGAGGCCGGGGCCTGTTAGAGGAAGGCTGATTGAATTTGCTAGTAGCAATGGCTTTTTTAAGAAGAGAGCAATGAAATGTACATGGTATTTTTAAAGAAGGTGGTAGTTTTAGCATGAACGCCACTGGATTTATCTTTTTCTCAATTGAAAATGGCCCAATGTAACGGGGGCCCCTAGCTTCCTGCAAGGTTGCCTCAACTTGATGTTCCGTTTGGACAACCAGACTCGATCCCCCACCTTCAACGAACATGGAGCACGATGGCAGTCAGCAAAGGCTTTGGATTTTTGGGAGGCTTGACCTAGTGCAGAGTGCACCCTTTTCCAGACAGACCTCAACCTGGCAGTAAAAGCAGGTGTTCCAGAATCAACACTGGGAACAGTAGAAGCAAAAGAATTAGATTTTGGGTGAAACCCGAGGTTACAGAAGAATGGGTATGTGTGTGTTGCGGAATGGCAGGAATTGTTAGAAGCAAATTCCGCCCAGGGCAAAAGAGATGACCAATTATCGTGAAACTTGGAGACATAGATACATAGGAACTGTTCCAAGGACTGATTGGTTCTTTCTGTCTGACCATTCAACTGAGGGTGATAAGCAGTGGATAGACTGATACTGATTCCAATGGAATTACAAAAGGATCTCCAAAATTGTGCAATAAACTGGGACCCTCGATCCGAGACGATGTCTTCTGGAAGACTGTGGAGACGGAAGACATGTGCAAGAAACAAGGTGGCCAAGGTCCTGGCATCAGGTAGTTTGGGTAAGGAAATAAAATGCGCCATCTTACTGAATCGGTCCACGACTACCCAAATGGAGTTATGACCTGCGGATACTGGAAGGTCAACAATAAAATCCATCGAAAGATGGGTCCAAGGCCTGCTGGGAGTCGGCAAGGGTAACAGTAGACCAGGAGGACGGTTTCTAGCAGATTTGTTTCGGGCACATTCAGGGCAAGCACGGACGTAAGCCTCCACATCAGCAAATAAAGTGGCCCACCAAAGCCAGCGGGAAAGAATTTCAACGGTCTTACGAATTCCAGGATGACCTGCTGAACGGTTGTCGTGATTCTCCATGAGGACGGATTTTCTTAGGTGAACTGGAACAAATAATTTGTTCGCAGGGGTCTGAACTGGAGCAATTTTCTGGAACTGTCGAATTGTGGCTCCCAGATCCTGAGTTAGTCCCAGATGAATAGAGGTCAAGGGGACAATAGGCAGCGGGTCAGGAGACTGAGGATGACGTGCCATAAAACTTCGGGACAAAGAATCTGCTTTAGTGTTTTTTGATCCTGGGCGAAATGTGATGATGAACCTAAATCTGGTGAAGAACAGGGCCCAGCGGGCCTGCCTGGGATTCAGAGTTTTTGCGGTCTGGATATATCGGAGATTTTTATGGTCAGTGAAGATGGTAATGGTATGTGCAGCTCCCTCTAAGCAGTGTCGCCATTCCTCCAATGCCCACTTAATGGCCAACAATTCATGGTTTCCGTCATCGTAATTAATTTCAGCAGGCGAAAACTTTCTAGAGGGAAAAGCACAAGGATGTAATTTTTTACTCTGTGGGTCTTTCTGTGAGAGAATGGCACCACCACCAACATCCGAGGCGTCTACCTCCACAATGAACGGAAGTTCTGGGTCAGGGTGTCTAAGAACTGGTGCAGAGATGAATGCAGCTTTTAAGAGCTGAAAAACTTGCCAATGCTTCTGGGGGCCACTCAGCTGGGTTAGCTCCTTTTCGGGTGAGAGCGGTGATAGGAGCCACTAAAGAGGAAAATGAGCCAATAAACCTTCGATAATAATTGTCGAATCCAAGGAATCTTTGGATCGCCTTCAGGTTAGTAGGGAGGACCCAAACTTGAATTTCCTGGACTTTAGCGGGATCCATTGCGAATCCTGATGAGGAGATGATGTACCCCAGGAAGGCCACTGTGGACACCTTAAATTCACATTTCTCCCGTTTTGCGTACAGGTGATGTTCCCGTAATTTCAATAGAACCTGGCGGACATGCTGACGATGCTGAGATAAAGACTTGGAATAGAATAGTATGTCATCCAGATAAACAACGACTGTTTTTCCAAGGAACTCCCGTAATACATCGTTGATTAGGTCCTGAAAGACTGCCAGAGCATTGCATAAACCGAATGGCATTACGAGATACTCATAATCTCCCGACTGAGTGTTGAAGGCAGTCTTCCACTCATCCCCTTTTTTGATTTGGATAAGATTGTAGGCCCTTCGGAGGTCAATCTTTGAGAATATAGTGGCTGCTTTAAGCTGGTCGAACAGAACAGAAATCAACGGCAAAGGATACGTGTTCTTAACAGTGATGTTATTCAGACCATGGAAATCGATGCAAGGCCTAAGGCTGCCATCTTTTTTAGATACAAAAAAGCAACCTGCTCCTACAGGAGACTTAGAGGGGCGAATTAATCCTTTCTTCAGGTTTTCCTCCACATATTACTCCATGGCCTGAGTCTCAGGGATGGATAAGGAATATAGATGCCCTTTGGGCAACTTGGAACCTGGTACAAGATTAATCGCACAGTCATATTCTCGATGTGGTGGAAGTGAATCAGCTTTCCTTTCACAGAATAGGTCACAAAAGTCCTGTTAGGGTGCAGGCAGCAAATCTGGACTAGGCTGGAGAGCTCTAAGGGGTAGAGTGAGGCAAGAAGCGGAACATTCTGGGCTCAAACATTCTGGGCTCTTTTCCATTTAATAAGAGGATTATGGCTGCGAAGCCAAGGATACCCCAGAATCAACTGAGCAGAGGGACAGGTAATTAGGAAGAACGAGAGCTCCTCCGCATTGAGGGCTTCTACAATCAACCGAACCATCGGAGTATTTGCGAGTATTCTATCCCCAGGCAAGGGGTTACCATCCAAACCGCAGGTGGTAATGCTTTATCCCAACTTGATATCCGGAATCTCAAGCGTCTGAGCCAAGTGTATATCCAGGAAGTTACCTGCTGCACCGCTATCGAGGAAAGCTGTCACGTCCGCGGATTTGTCACGGAAGACTAGACGTCCAGGGACCAACAAAGAGTTTTCCGAAGAGACAATTTGAAGGCCTAAGCGCACCTCTTCGCCAGCGCTTAGGCTTTGGCGTTTCCCGTCTTGTTAGGACAGGAACGAACTTGGTGACCTGGTTGGCCACAATATAAGCAAAGACCTAGTGAGCATCTTCTGGAACGTTCCTCCAGAGGCAGGCGATAAGCACCCAGCTGCATGGGTTCCGGGGAATCCGGCAAACTAGCACTAGAACTGAGTGGTGAGCCAGGAGGTATTGATGACTCATGTTCAGTTTTTCTCTCTCTGATTCGACGGTCAATTTTAATGACAAGCTGCATCAAATCTTCAAGCGAGACGGGTATCGGATACTGAACTAAGGAGTCCTTAATTTGCATGGTAAGGCCTAACCGGAATTGACTCCGTAGTGCCGGATCATTCGAGGCACTATCTGTTGACCAACGCCGGAATTCCGCACAATATTCCTCAGCGGAACGACGTCCTTGCCTTAATGCCCGGAGATGAGACTCAGCTGAGGCCACTCTGTCAGGGTTGTCGTATAGCAACCCCAAGGCCTGGAAGAAGTCATCCACGGTTTGTAAGGCTGGACTTGTGGGTGGAAGGGAGAAAGCCCAAGACTGAGGATCGCCCTGGAGTAGGGAGATAACAATTCCTACTTTTTGCTGTTCGGAACCAGAGGAGCGTGGTCTCAGGCGGAAATATAACCTGCAACTCTCTTTAAAGTTGCAAAAAGCAGACCTGCTTCCTGTGAACCGGTCAGGCAAATTCAATTTTGGTTCTGGCAGAATGCCAGCGGAAGCTTGCTGAGGCTGCAGATTTCTGGAAGCCTCTTCTTGAGCTGCCAAACGCTGGGATAGGCCCTGTACTACTTGAGAAATCACCTGGATCTGGTTAGCCAGGATCTGGGCTGGAGAAAGATTTGAGTCGCTGTTGTCCATGGCAATATCTCTCCAATCTTCACTGGCCGGTTATAATGTTAGGAACCCCTCCAGCCAGTGCGACACAACCCGGAGTCTGCTCTGAAAGTCTGGTGTTCACCGGAGACCCTAGTGGTGGGGACAGACTTGGCCGCAGACAAACAGAGGGTCATGAGATGTGCACTGACTGGGGAGAACCCAGCGATAGTGTGTAGGAGCAAACAGCAGAGTGAATCCAAGCAAGGGTCGAGGGCCGGCAGTAGACAGCGAAACCAGTAAACAAGCCGAGGTCAGAGGTCACAGGCAAAACAGCAGCGTAAGAGTCCAGGCAATAGATCAGGGTCAGAAGCATAGGTTCAGAGTCCAGGAACAGGCAAGTGTCATACACGGGTAATCAATCAGAGGTAGAAACACCAACACAGGAACAAGGTAGCAGGCAGCAGAACTGAAGACAAGACGCTATAACCGGCAGTGAGGCTCAGATCTCACTGCCTTAAATAGTACTAAGAGCCAATCAGGACAGAGGAGGATAGGGCTGACAATCAGCCTCAGGAGGCAGCTAATTAATTACTAGCTAGAACTAGCATAGGTAATTACATAACCAGGAAGCATGTATAAAAATATAAGTGAACCAGTTTAAATCATATGAGAGCTCCCCCTGGTGTTGGAGGATGTCCCTACACCCGAAACTAAAGCACACGCCCAGCTGCTAGTTCACTCCAGGATGTGACGTACCGTCGCAGCTTGTGACACCTTTTATATACGCCAAATTATTTTTTGTGATTATGGTTGCTTTTACGTTTGTAAAAACCCTGGACACACAAAGTAGAGGGCAGTATAATAGAGAATGAATAGAGAGGGGGCAATATAAACAAAAAGGGAGGTGGGAGTAGAAGTGGGTTGGTTGGTTGTTAGCGTTAGGTCAGATAATATGTGGTCTGACTTTGATGTGAAAAGCTGAAGTTGATGGTGTGTGCTATTGTAAATAAAATAATAAGTATTGAGCACATAAAAGCAGAAGACATAACATTTTAAGACATTGTGAAAAATGACCTAGTATATATGTTAGTCAAATGGGTAATATGATGCATGAGGTAGTTTTGTAACACTGTTAAATAACAGTAGGAATAAAACAAACACAATGTAGATATAAAGATAAAATAAGAATACAGAAATGCATTTGATCAATCTGGTAAAAAAAAATAAAGTAAAGGAATGACAATAAAAATAGTAAATAATCCAGGTGGGCTGCAATAAGAGTAGACGCTTGTAAGTGGTTGTGAGGGGAACAAGTGTATTGAAAAGGTTGAGGTTCAATTGTGCTGGTCTTTGGGTTGTGTGTCTTAGTCTGAAACATCATGGAGCTGTTTTTGATTAACGCACAGTTGACAAGAGTTTAAAAAAAAGCAAGAGTATCCGTGTAAAGCAGTTTACTTAACCATAAAAGTAATAAACAGACCTATAATTATGCGTTTAAGTTGCAGTAAAGATGACTTGGGTGCAAAAGGTAATATTATGGCTGTAATTATTCCTTTAGGGGAACATTATGACCCATCCTAACTAATGGATTTCCGTGCAAATTAAATTCCGATGTGGAACAGGCCGATTTAAAAGAGGTGCAAAATTCCAGAGATATAATCTACAAGTTACACTTTGTTTTTCCATTCAGCACTGTATCTGTAAATGTACATTTCATAAAATTTGTAGTTGGGCTACGATAGTCAATTAATTCTGCTGTATGGTATAGTTAGAATAGAACTGAGAAGAATGAAGGCCAAATTCTTCTGGCGAAACGTGCAAAATGTCATTGCCAATGCGGAATGAGACAAGGTTTTCACAAGACAGTTCCAAAATTGCTTGTCTCTAATTTTAATGAGACAAGCATGTATCTCTGATGTACTTTCAGGGCAAAAGCAATTATATAGGGAGACAAATGCTTAGGATAGCACAGTGGCTTAGTGGTTAGCACTTCTGCCTCACAGCACTGGGGTCATGAGTTTGATTTCTGTCCATGGCTTTATCTGTGTGAAGCTTGTATGTCTTCCCAGCGTTTGCGTGGGTTTCCTCTGGGTGCTCCGGTTTCCCCCCACACTCCAAAAATATACTGGTAGGTTTTTTTGGCTGCTACAAAATTTACCCTAGTCTGCATGGGTGTGTGTGTGTGTTAGGGAATTTAGACTATAAGCTCCTATGGGGCAGGGACTGATGTGACTTCTCTGTACAGCGCTGCAGAATTAGTGGCGCTTTATAAATGATGATGTTCATGAGGATGAAGAAAAATGCTTTATGTTAAGTTTACACTTTTTTTTTTTTTTTAAATACATTTTTATTAAACGGTCAGAAAGCAAAACACGATAACATTTTAAAACAATGATACATAAAATTGAAGTGCACAAGCACAAGAAATCTCCCTAAAAGGGAGTAAACAGAATTCAGAGGAGACAATGTAGAGAAGAGAGAGTTCAGTAGAGAGAGAAGAGAAAGGGAATGAAGGGAAGAATCGAAGAAGGGAGAGAAGAGGGGGAAAGAAGGTGGCGTGGCAAAGAACCACCAAAGAATTTGAGGGAAAGGGTTGAGAGAAGTTTATAAATTTTGTATTAATTTTTTATTGTTGGCATGTGCCACCTTCATAAGTACCAAGTTTTGAATACATTATCCAGGGATGTTCTGCTGAACGGCTGATATAGTAGATCGTAAGCTATCACAAGCAAGGCCCTATCTCTTTCAGTCTTCTTGTCCACTTCTACCTCATCAGCTTATGTGTAGTATGCCTCTTACATGTTCTGTACCATATTTTATACTTGTTCAGCACCTTGCCTATCTTACGTATTATGCTTAACGTTTTGTTATTATTGCATTTATGTTTCTTGCTTCTTGAATGTTGAATATATTACCATTACTTGTTCTGTATTTTCCTTGTTTGACCTTGTTTCATGTGCTATGCTCTATTTCCTCCAGCATTTTCAGACACTTTTTTAAGTAAACGATAATAAACTATATATGGTGCTGTGCATACCTCTCATCTGTCCCTCTTTTGGTCTCAAATTCTCATTCTTTCCTTCCAAATTTTCCCACTTCTGGATCCCCTATATAGATGTACATGATTAAATTCTTCCATTGGCTTCCAAAAGTGTCTGGTCTCTTATATAGATGTGTATGATTATACTATTCCATTGGCTTCCAAAATTGATTGTTTGGCTCCTAAATGTATCCATAGTCTGCATTCTGTATACTGCATTATTACCAATAAAGATGTTTATATAGCATACAGGGTAAGGGAAGATTCTGAGAATCCATTTCGGGGCAATTCTGTGAAACCTGCTGTGGTCCCTAAAAGTAGGGACAGTTGGCAAATATTCACCTTAATTGCATATTTACAGGAGGATTAAAGGTGCCTGGAATCTTTACAAGTCAAGAAAGATGATTAACAAAGAAAAAGAAAGACAAAATTAGGTGTACATGTTCTCTGATCTATCTCCAGGAGAAATAGTTCCTTTTTCTCCTGGATATAGATCAGAGGAAATGTGCACCTAATCTTGTCTTTCTTTCTCTTTGTTAATTATTAATACCTATTGTATAGGTGGCACCCCGCTACTAACCATAAAGAAAAAAATTTAGCTAATTCAGGGTCTACACTCTCTATCATTCGTGCGACAGATGTAGGCCATCCCCCTCTCCTCCTCTCTGTTTTTCCCCTCCTTATTCCTTTAGCTAAATTAAGTCAAGAAAGATTCTAAGAAAGTAACAGGTTGCAGTATCACTTAATACATTATAATGTACTTTATATACTATTATTTGTCAGGATCCATATATGCAATAGTTATGTGTATATTAACTCTACAACTGCCTCTGTGTCAGATTTATGGAGTTGGCTGATCTTCACCTACAATACTACTCCTGTAAATCTTAGGCCAGTTAGCACAGAGATCATTGTTCCCTCACATAATAAAGTTCCTCCAGTGACAGACTGGAAACACCAGTGACCACCACTGGTGTTGCAATGAAGATTGCATCGGTCTCAGCTGTGACCGGACCAATGGCCCCAGAAGCATAGCAATGACCTCCAAATGCTCAGGTCCTACAAACCCAGGTTGCCAACACGACTGTGCAGAAACTGGAAACATCCATGTGTATAATATAAGCTTATGGAAATTACCTTGAGCTGCCGTTGTCACAGAAATCTCTATGTGATGATATTGTACATATGTAGGCTCTGCGTACTGGGCCTGTCAACTGTGTCGGGAAACTGTCATACACACTGTAAAAGAGTGCTCTATGCAGCAGAATAAGTGCCCCGCGTTGAATCTGAGCTATTTGTACTGGAAACAAACAATATATTTTTTGTTTGAGCTCCCGAGGTGAAGATTTGGTACTGAACTCTGGCAGCAATAGGGTTGAAGATATGATATGTATATATAAATTGTGATCTGACATAAAGCTGGGAATAGTGTGTTCCCCCTGTGATAGTTCGACTCCTACTATTCATTTGTTCAGTCCACTGAAAAAGGTGGTAAAGATAAGTGTTGTGTAAACATGCAGTGTGTGCAGCTACTAATTTAGTGAGTACAAGTACACACTCTGTAAATATGGTACATCTGACACCCTGACATAGCTCCTCATATGATATAGCACTTGGAGCACTGTCGCAAATGTATTAATTCACTTAATATACATAGATTTCATGTCTAGTGAACAGTTGCAGTTATAAAGACATCTCCTTTATCTTTCCTATGTAAACACCACTGTCATTCAGTTATGAATTATTTGTGCTGAGCAAATCATCAAAAAATGATTGCATTTGAAAAAGGGAAGCCTAAATGTTTTCAGTAGCGTTTCTCTTCCTTTAATAAATACCCTTCTGTTGCACCACCTTTGCCCTGAACATTTAAGCACAGTACTCTTATAAATAGACCCCTATGGCTACACAAACAGCTCTTAATAAGCATTTCTCTGTAAGCAGCACCTGGAGCATGTCTGTAAACTGCTGTTGTGGTGGATACTGTGACCTAAATTGTTGTAAAAGATGGCAACGTGTTTGTAGAAGCCAGATCCAAAAGTTGACAAGAACAGACTGTCCTTTATACCTCTAGCTATTACTCGTGGGTGAAAGGATGATGACTGACAGAAGCTTTCCGCTGGGACACTGTCCATTCTTTCCACCCGAAATCCTCCACTACTGACTATAATATTTCTACGGCATTTAGGCAAGCCAAGACCACACCAATGGCCAAAGGGTTGGTAGACACATCCTTGGACACAGTTTCGGTTTCTGCAAAGATATTGTTGAGATTATCGGAAATCTCAAAATATATTATACAAATATTTTCATTAGTGTGCTTAAATATTAACCCATATAGTCCATATAGAGAATAGCTTAAAATGATCCTGAAATCATTGTCACATTGTTTTACAAAAGATCTTTGCTATGTAGATCAGACAGAAATATGGAACATTGTAAGACCCTAGAGGGCAGGATTGTGCTCTGCTGTGTACTGCCGTTATACATCATCAGTACAGTCTGAGTAAGGTAACAGTGTCTGAAATAGTTATACGAAACTTAGACACAGTTGCCAACATTTTAGAATAGTTTCCAGGGACACTTAGCTGCTGAGAGCTTGGATCACTACACTCGCCATCACATTGTGTTTAATAAATTAAATTATAACCGTTTTTGTTCTTTTCATTTTAAATGCTCTTCTTCAAAAATATTAACATATAAAACCACAGAATAAGAGTAGATGGTAATGTTCGGATGACCTGCCTCCCTGGTCTTTGAAAATGGCTTTTTTCCTAACTATATTTTGGTTTTATGTATTACTGTATAGATGATGTATATAAAGGAATATGTTGAATATTTTCTGAACATATGACATATGCAGTTATTTTCTAGTGTGGGCTTCTAGCATGGTTTGATCCAAAATCTTTTAGTAAAAATCTAAAGTTCCAGCGCAGTAAAAAAAAAAAAGATAAACATCTGTATTTAAAAAAGTAATTTATTTGTACAAACTATAAAATTAACCGAAAAAATGGGTCGAAGTATCAGGCCAGTCTGTTTATATAAACAACATATTGTGCATTCATTGGAATGTTCAATCAATCACACTTGGCTTGTGCCTCTTCATTAGCAAACGTAGCTGAGCAGTCAACCAAAATCTGGAGCGTCAGCACAATATTTCACATGATTTGCTCGGAGTCTCTTTGCCTAAGTCAATTAGTTATATATGAATAAATTGCAACTTAGTACAGTGATGGCCAAAAGTTTTGAGAATGACACAAATATTGGTTTTCACAAAGTTTGCTGCTTCAGTGTATTTAGACCTTTTTGTCAGATGTTGCTATGGTATACTGAAGTAAAATTACAAGCATTTCATAAGTGTCAAAGCCTTTTATTGACAACTACATTAAGTTTATGCAAAGATTCAATATTTGCAGTGTTGATACTACTTTTTGAAGATCTATGCAATTCGCCTTGGCATGCTGTCAATCAACTTCTGGGCCACATACTGAGTGATGGCCACCCATTCTTGCCCAATCAAGAATTTGTGGGTTTTCGTTTGTCCGCCCGCCTCTTGAGGATTGACCACAAATTCTCAATGGGATTAAGGTCTGGGGAGTTTCCTGGCCATGAACCCAAAATGTTGATGTTTTGATCCCCGAGCCACTTAGTTATCATTCTTGCCTTATGGCAAGGTGCTCCATCATGTTGGAAAAGGTATTGTTCGTCACCAAACTATTCTTGGATGCTTGGGAGAAGTTGATCTTGGAGAATGTTTTGGTCTATTCTTTATTTGTCTTTTCCAGCATGATGGAGCACCAATAATTCTTTCACATGACAGGTGCCCAGGTAACTTCACATTGGGTAGGTCTCCACTCACAAAATATGTCACAGATATTGTGATGCCAAATACTGGACTCATTGATTAAACCCCTAGAACTAGGTCATTGTCAGGTTCCAAGCACAGATCACGGCAACCAAAAGCCAATAATAAAGTAGAATAAAGAACTCCAGCAGAGTACACTACCACTATCAAAGACAGTGAAGCAAACAGCTCCCTGCAATAATGTAGGTGCAGGCATCCAATCAGAGCCCTCCATATGAGACAAGGCCCCATAGATAGATAAGGCTGTGGAGCTCTTACATAATTGCTCAGTGAAGCTACCTGTCCATAAACTCAAAAGCATGTTTAGTAACCAAGCAACCGTCGGGGAGGAGCAACACCACCCTTATCCACATAAGCGGGAGGCCCAGGTCTCCACCATTTCTAAGACTGTGGGCGAAGCAGTAGTTATGTTTCAAATAGTACGTGATTTCCAATTAGTTGCAATCTGCAGGGGTCATCATTAACATTTATTTAGTCAGTGCCAGCAAATTCCATTGCGCTTTACAATCAGGAACGAACACAGTAATAAAAAAATACATAGTAATACAGACAGACTTCTCTTCTCTGTCTCACTCTAAAATCCCATTGCATTATATTAAATCTTAAGAATAAAAATGTTGAGTTTCCATGGGCTATATACTTGAACTTGGAACTGGAGCTATGGCATATATCGGTTACTCACTAGAGATTAAACCAAACTTTTACAAGGGGCAAGCTGGCACAAGGAGGAAGTAAAACCTAAAAGTAATAAATATCCATATACCGTATATACTCGAGTATAAGCCGAGTTTTTCAGCACATTTTTTGTGCTGAAAAAGTCCCCCCTCGGCTTATATTCGAGTGATGCTCCAGGACAATCAAAAGTTCCTACTTGAGGTGGCCGGCGGCAGCAGAGTGAGGTGCCGTACTGAGCGCAATGCAGGCTGCAGCAGAGCGGGCAAGGTGGGTGGTGCAGGTGCGGCCTGTGCAGAGTGACCTCTGACATCACGTTACACTGCGCAGAGCCACGTCGGGAACAGCTGAGCACTCGCTCAGACGCTCTCTCTAATACCTCCGAGGATTACCGTCTTCAGCGTGGAATTAGCGCTGTTGTTTCAAATAGGGATCCCCTTTTCTGTCACCTAGGGTACATCTTAGGAGAACCGCTGGACTTCCCTACCTCTTTGTGGACTATGAAATTCATAAGGTTGGTTTAAGACTGTTCTTACGGGACCTACTACATAGACTTGTTATTAGCAGCTCTCCCGGGCTCAATCACGGAAGTACCTATTGGATACATTATGCCATGCACTGGACATTGGTTTCTTTTATATATAAATGTTAACCTTGTGCCTTATTTATGTGGTAGCATTATCACAATTTTATCATAATTCAATTGCATGTCTCATCTTTTGATTGTATTTATCCTCTTATATTATGTTAAATTAAATGTCTGGTCAATTTTTATATCTACATTTGTTTTTCTATTTCTCACCAGTATATTAACTATCAGACCATACCTTTTTCTATATGATCTAAATTTGTATATTTTGTTTGCACCAAGTGTAAGGCCCCCCCCTATCATATATTATCCTTATAGTGATTCAAACCAATTGTTCATGCTAGAGGACAATTGAGCGCTATCATTATAAAGATTCAGCTGCAGTCTAATCCCAAAATCCAGTTGATTTTAGGGATGTGCACCGGCGACTTTTGAGGTCTCGTGTTTTGTGTTTTGGATCCGGATTTTCGTTATTTTTGGGGTTCGGATTTGTCTCGCAAAACACTTGACGAAAGGTCTCGGTTCGGATTTAAGGTTTTGGATTCGGATTTTTTTGGAAAAAAACATAAAAAGTTTAAAAATCAAGTTTTTGGGCTTATTTTCACTCCTAGGCTATTATTAACCTCAATAACATTCAATAACAAGCATTTCCACTAATTTACAGTGTATTCTGAACACCTCACAATATAGTTATTAGTCCAAAACGTTGCAACAAGGTATCTTTCTGGACTGCGTAGAGGAGTGGGTCACCACAATATATATTAAAAACCCTGAACTTTTATGATTCGCACCAATAAATGTACCTGGACTGCATAGAGGAGTGGGTCACCACAAGATATATTAAAAACCCTGAACTTTTATGATTCGCACCAATAAATGTACCTGGACTGCGTAGAGGAGTGGGTCACCACAATATCTATTAAAAACCCTGAACTTTTATGAATCGCACCAATAAATGTACCTGGACTGCGTATAGGAGTGGGTCACCACAAGATATATTAAAAACCCTGAACTTTTATGAATCGCACCAATAAATGTACCTGGACTGCGTAGAGGAGTGGGTCACCACAATATATATTAAAAACCCTGAACTTTTATGATTCGCACCAATAAATGTACCTGGACTGCGTAGAGGAGTGGGTCACCACAAGATATATTAAAAACCCTGAACTTTTATGATTCGCACCAATAAATGTACCTGGACTGCGTAGAGGAGTGGGTCACCACAAGATATATTAAAAACCCTGAACTTTTATGATTCGCACCAATAAATGTACCTGGACTGCGTAGAGGAGTGGGTCACCACAATATCTATTAAAAACCCTGAACTTTTATGAATCGCACCAATAAATGTACCTGGACTGCGTATAGGAGTGGGTCACCACAAGATATATTAAAAACCCTGAACTTTTATGATTCGCACCAATAAATGTACCTGGACTGCGTAGAGGAGTGGGTCACCACAATATCTATTAAAAACCCTGAACTTTTATGAATCGCACCAATAAATGTACCTGGACTGCGTATAGGAGTGGGTCACCACAAGATATATTAAAAACCCTGAACTTTTATGATTCGCACCAATAAATGTACCTGGACTGCCTAGAGGAGTGGGCACTGGGCACCACAATAAAATATATAAAAAACCTTCAACAGGTCTGCATTACACTACACATACGGCTGCTCCTCCATCCTCTCCATCATATACATGTTGGAGTTTTAGCGTGTGACAACCTCTTGTTTTTGATAATGTCAGTGCATTTTGAATATTTTTCAATTTGCCCCACACCACTGAATGAACTTTATCTATGATACGCATCTATCTATCTTGACTGCGTAGTGTGGTGGCCCCGGTACACAATTTGGTACCGAGGCCACAATATAATTAAAAAACCCTCCACGTGTCAGAATTCCACCAAAAAAGGGTATGGACTGCGTAGTGTGGTGGCCCCGGTACACAATTTGGTACCGAGGCCACAATATAATTAAAAAATTGGGCATCAACAGTCAACGTTGTTTAATATCTGATACACCTCTATCTGGACTGCATAGTGGAGTGGCCCCGGTACCCAATTTGGTACCGGGGCCACAATACCTCCTCCAAACATGGTACAGACAATTCGTCATTGAGATCCCATCAAGTATGTTAAAGACAGACAGGGTCGAAGTGTTATTCGTTGACTTTGTAAACCCAAAAAACTGTCCCTGTTGCACATAGTTGTGCAATGAAGACTGACTTTTTCATTTAAAGGCACGATCTTTCAAGTGTAGTGTTTGTAAGTCTAAGTCATATTATACTTTTGGTAAAATTGGTTTATTTTGTTCCTCTTTATGGTAATTAGTAATAGAATTAAAGTATGAAATAGAATTAAAGTATTAAATAGAATTAAAGTATGAAATAGAATTAAAGTATGAAATAGAATTAAAGTATGAAATAGAGTGGTATAGAGTTGTAGTGTGGTATAGATAGAGTGGTCCACACAATATAATAATAAAACCCTCAACTGGTCTGAATTCCACCAAACAAGTATCTGGACTGCGTAGTGTGGTGGCCCCGGTACACAATTTGGTACCGAGGCCACAATATAATTAAAAAATTGGGCATCAACTGTCACCGTTGTTTAATATCTGATACACCTAAATATGGACTGCACAGTGGAGTGGCCCCGGTAGTAAATTTGGTGCCGGGGCCACAATACCTCCTCCAACTTCCAAGTGTAGTGTTTATAAAGACAGACAGCGTCGAAGTGTTATTAGTTGACTTTCTTAACCCTAAAATTGTCCCTGTTGCAAATATTCGTGCAATGGACAGTTACTTTTTTATTGAAAGACTCAAGCTTTCAAGTGTAGTGTTTATAAAATATAAACAACAATACAGTAGTTTTAGAGCACGTCAATACCTCTTGTTTTAAATTATGACACGGCATTTTACTTTTGGTTTAATTTCTTGTATTTTTTTAAATTTGGTTTTACTTTTTGAACATGGCAAACGACTGTTGATTGGTCATATAATGCAAAAAAAAAAGGTCCAAGATGGAATTGTCCTTGGGCCCTCACACCCACCCTTATGTTGTTTAAATAGGACATGCACACTTTAACAAACCAATCATTTCAGCGACAGGGCCTACCAAACAACTTTGGCTGAAATGATTGGTTTGTTTGGGCCCCCACACCAAAAAAGCTATTCATCTCTCCCTGTACAGACTAAACAGGCTCTACTGAGGCAAGATGTCGTCCTCATCCTCAACCTCTGATTCCTCTCCCCCTACAGTGTGTACTTCCTCCTCATCACACATTATCAATTCGTCCCCGCTGGACTCCACAACCACAGGTCCCTCTGTAGTATCTGGAGGGCAGTGCTGTACTTCATTGAGGAATTGATTATTCATTTTTATAAACATCATTTTTTCAACGTTCTGAGGAAGCAACCTCCTTCGCCGCTCACTGACCAGGTTCCCCGCTGCACTAAAAACTCTTTCCGAGTACACACTGGAGGGGGGGCAACTCAGGTAAAATAGAGCCAGTTTGTACAGGGGCTTCCAAACTGCCTTTTTTTCCTGCCAGTAACAATATGGACTGTCTGACATGTCTACTTGGATGGTGTCAGCAAAGTAATCATCCACAATTTTTTCTATTGTGACAGCATCCAATGCAGCGAGAGTAGACATGTCTGCAATGGTTGGCAGGTCCTTCAGTCCGGACCAGATGTTATCAGCATCCCCGCCAGTGCCTCTTTTGGGAAAACTGAGCTTTTTCCTCGCAGCCATAGATGTGGAAGAAAATGAGGGTGGAGCTGTTGGCATGTCACGGTCCTCTTCAGAGGACAATCTCCTGACCAGCAGGTCTTTGCACCGCTGTAGACTTGTGTCCGCCGGAAACAGAGACACAACATACGCTTTAAACCGAGGATCGAGCACGGTGGCCAGAATGTATTCCTCTGACTTTAAAAGAGTGACCACCCTCGGATCCTGGCAAAGCGTACGAAGGGCTACATCCACAAGAGCTACATGCTTGGTGTAATCGCAATGGCTTACCAGCTCCTCCCTCACTTTCTCCAGCTGCTTCTGCAACAGCCTGATCAGGGGAATGACCTGACTCAAGCTGGCAGTGTCGGAACTGACTTCTCGTGTGGCAAGTTCAAATGGCTGCAGAACCTTGCACAACACGGAAATCAGTCTCCACTGCGCTTGACTGAGGCGCATCCCCACTCCTTTGCCTATGTCGTAGGTGGCTGTGTAGGCCTGAATGGCCTTTTGCTGCTCCTCCATCCTCTGCAGCATATAGAGGGTGGAGTTCCAGCGCGTCACAACCTCTTGTTTGAGGTGATGGCAGGGCAGGTTCATGCTTTTTTGATGTGCCTCTAGTCTGCGGTAGGCACTGGCTGAATGCCGAAAGTGTCCAGCAATTTTGCGCGCCACCGCAAGCATCTCCTGCACACCCCTGTCACTCTTGAGGTAATGCTGCACCACCAAATTAATGGTGTGGGCAAAACATGGGACGTGCTGGAAATTGCCCATATTTAATGCCCGCACAATGTTACTGGCATTGTCTGACACCACAAATCCCCATGAGAGTCTAAGTGGGGTAAGCCACTGGGAGATAATTTCCCTCATTTTCTCTAATATGTTGTCAGCGTTGTGCCTCTTATTAAAGCCTGTAATACACAATGTTGCCTGCCTTTGCACGAGCCGCCATTTTGTAGTTTCTGCTACTGATGCAGCTGTTGCTGTTGCTGCGGAAGGGGATGCATCTACCCAGTGGGCTGTCACAGTCATATAGTCCTTCGTTTGCCCAGAACCACTTGTCCACATGTCCGTGGTTAAGTGGACAGTGGGTACAACCGCATTTTTTAGAGCACTGAGGACACTTGATCGTACTTCTCTGTACATTTTTGGTATCGCCTGCCTAGTGAAGTGGAATCTCGACGGGATTTGGTACCGGGGACACAATACTTCCATCAACCCTCTAAATCCCACTCCACTGATGGCGGACACCGGGCGCACGTCTAACACCAACATTGCAGTTACAGCCGCAGTTATACGCTTTGCAATAGGGTGACTACTATCGTATTTTGTGGTCATGGCAAACGACTGTTGGACGGTCAATTGTTTTGTGAAAGACTTAGCGGTCTTACGACTTCCCCTCTGGGAAGATGACCGACTAACAGCAGCAACAGCAGCAGTGGCAGTAGTAGGCGTACCGCTGCAGGATTCCTCGGATGAATCCCGTATTGAGGAGGACTCAGTCTGGCTGCTGACTTGGGCTGCAGGACTGAATCTGATGGAGATTGTGGAGGAAGTTGACGAGGAGGGTGTTGCTGTTGTGTATCCAACTGGACCACGGGATTTAGGTGTCCCTGTACCGATGAGGGTCCTAGCCCCAGTTCCTGAACTAACCACTGAACTATGAAGGTTATTCAGGTGACGTATAAGGGAGGATGTTCCTAGGTGGGCAAGATCCTTACCCCTGCTTATTTGAGCTTTACATAAGCTACATATGGCCATACATTGGTTGTCTGGATTTGGATAAAAATAACTCCAGACCGAAGAGGTGCATTTTTTGGTCTTCTGACCAGGCATGACGATGGGCTTTTTCATCCCATGGACATCAGCTGTTTCCCCCCCTGGTGCCTCATTTACAATAACCACATCACCATCCTCATCATCAAGTTCCTCCACAGCGCCAGCTACATCATCAATAGCCTCCTCCCGAGCCACCTCTTCCCGTACAGTGATGGGAAGGTCAGGCTTGACAACCACCAACATCCTTGGACTCGCCTTGTGGATTTGTGATAATTTCTCTTTAGAAGGCAGAGTTGTTTGCTGTTTTGTTGCTGACAGCATAACTCTCTTCAATTTTTTGTAGGGGGGGGGGGGAGGAGGAGGGCTAAGATCCGTGGGTGAAGCTGAACCACTAGTCATGAACACGGGCCAGGGCCTAAGCCGTTCCTTGCCACTCCGTGTCGTAAATGGCATATTGGCAACTTTACGTTTCTCCTCAGATGATTTAAAGTTTCTCTTTTTGCTACTTTTTCTTAACTTGGGCTTTTTGGATTTTACATGCCCGGTACTACGAGATTGGGCATCGGGCTTGGAAGACGACGTTGATGGCATTTCATCGTCTATGTCATGACTAGTGGCAGCAGCTTCAGCATTAGGAGGAAGTGGGTCTTGATCTTTCCCTACTTTATCCTCCAAATTTTTGGTCTCCATTATATGTAGCACAAGATACTGCAGAATGTGGGAACTTGGTAATATTGCAGTACCAATGGACTTATACTGCTGGATTGGTTTTGCAAATTTGGTTATAATTATTATATATTTATTTTTTTTTTAATTTTTTATTTTTTCTTACTTTTTTTTTATTTTTTAAAAACTTGGGAACAATGGGGAAATAACTATGCCCTTAGAAGCACAGAGCACAGGACACAGCACCACTGGACTGAACAGGACACGGCACAGGACCCAGCAGCACTACGGAACTCAGCAGGACAGAGCACAGGACACAGCACCACTGGACTGATACTGCAGAATGTGTGAACTTTGTAATATTGCAGTACCAATGGACTTATACTGCTGGATTGGTTTTGCAAATTTGGTTATAATTATTATATATTATTTTTTTTTTAAATTTTTTTATTATTTTTTACTTTTTTTTTATTTTTTAAAAACTTGGGAATAATGGGGAAATAACTATGCCCTTAGAAGCACAGAGCACAGGACACAGCACCACTGGACTGAACAGGACACGGCACAGGACCCAGCAGCACTACGGAACTCAGCAGGACAGAGCACAGGACACAGCACCACTGGACTGATACTGCAGAATGTGTAAACTTTGTAATATTGCAGTACCACTGGACTTTTACTGCTGAATGTGTGAACTTTGTAATATTGCAGTACCAATGGGCTTATACTGCAGGATTGGTTGTGCAAATTTTGTGGTAATTAAAAAAAATTAAATTAGTTTTTGGTATTTTTTTAAATAACTTTTTTTTATTTTTTTAAACACAGGGGAATATTGGGGAAATAACTATGCCCTTAGAAGCACAGAGCACAGGACACAGCACCACTGGACTGAACAGGACACAGCACTGGACCCAGCAGCACCACTGACCTCAGAAGGACAGAGCACAGCACACAGCACCACTGGACTGATACTGCAGAACACAGCACAGCACAGCACAGCACAGCACAGCACAGCACAGCACAGCACGAGATCTACCAGGACAGAGGACCACCTAACACACCCTCCCTCTACCCTGATCAATGCCCGAGTGAAGATGGCGGCGACTAGCGGGGAATTTATAGGATCCGAGTATCGCGAGATCCGACAACGGGATTATGAGTCAGAGCCTCAGTTTCAGATTTGAATTTGGCGCCAATACCCGGATCTGTCTCGGATCCGACTCGGATCGGCAACGTTCGGGTGGGCTCGGATTTCATAAATCCGAGTGCGCTCATCCCTAGTTGATTTATGCTATTATTATTTATTTATGAAATAGCAGCAATCTCCCTTATTTCAACTAGCCCATATTACACTGTTACATTGTAGTGTGGGGAAGTGATACAGTGTGGGGGGGGTTACAGAAGGATATAGGGCATGATTTAGACCTTATTGAGGGGCCAGCATTCAGTTAAGTTATCTATTTTTATTTTTGAAATTTACCAGTAGCTACTGCATTTCCCACCCTAGGCTTATACTCGAGTCAATAAGTTTTCCCAGTATTTTGTGGTACAATTAGGTGCCTCGGCTTATATTCGGGTCGACTTATAGTCGAGTAAATACGGTATTTGAGCTAACATAGAAAACAATAAAAGCAGGTAATGATAAACACAAACAAAACAAGGAAAGTTTTATTAGGCAACAAGTAAATTTATCCATGGGATGCATATTTACAAACTGGAATTTATTGGTACTTGAAATATTGAAATACTGGTATTTTGTATTATATAAAATCAGTTTTGCCACAGACTGCTACACTACTATGAACTTACTGTAGACTGACTCAAAAATTATACTACAAAACAAAAAATGAGCAAAGTATCTAAATATAAAAAAAGTAAATTCTCAAAGAACTAAAATAAATAGACAATATAAATATTTAATCTGCCAACAATTTCCAATAAATCTTAAATGCAAAGCAACTGTCACAAACGAACAAATTAAAACTAGTACAGTACTTTTGTATTTGGTGAATATCTTATAAGGTACAGCTTTATGATTTATAACAAAACATAGAATGTAAATATTTTTTTCTGTAGAAACAAAATAAATCATTAGCACATAATTTCCAAGCCTTCCACCCTTATTTTGTAACCATTGGTAGTCAGAATGGCAGAGGATAAAAATAAACAAACTGCTCTTGTTGGGTCCATTCCAGTTAAATAATTAAAAAAACAAAATGTAAGACAGGAACAAGATCTAATTTCTTCCAGACTGAAAATTCTCACTGAGGCTTTGAAGTATTGGTTTCCCGTCCCATTTGGAATATAGTCCATTCCCTGGCATTGTGAAAGTGCAAACTTTAAAAAAAATCACCAAAACATCCAACAAAAGCATTCATATTGCTCTATACAAAAGTGATACTAATATATGTATACACTCCTGTAAATAATATCTATATTAACTCTGAGCTCTCATGTCATTGTTTATAATCGGTGAGCTCTGATGTCATCATTAGAAAATGTGTATTATAAGGAATAATGCAATCCCTATTGTGAATATTATAGATATTATAAGTCACTGAACTGCTCGATTACTTCTAATATCCTTAATATGCTTATAATATAAATTATCCCATATATATATAATGATAAAAATATATAAGTATAAAATGCATAATCATAAGTTTGGTATTTCTAACCGATCTCTCACTTTAATGGCATTCGAGATGGAATCAATATTGTTTTAATTGTTTTACCTATTTTGCCATTAGAAACTGCTTTATGCTAGTTACAAACGAGTGTAAGTATTTTAATGTATATGACTGAAAAATATATTACCTTTGACATGTATTGCTTTTCTAAGGATCAATCAACATACGAGAAATGTGGATAAAATTTGTGTTTTCAAAAATACATTTTGACATGGGTGGAGTTAAAAAAAAAAAAAAAAAAAAGTTTTGTGAAATCCATACTGTGTACACATATTACCCCATTATTTTATGGGCTAGATTAACAATATAAAATTGATTAACGATCAACTATAAGGTTACTTGTACTATGAAATACTTTGAAAGAATATATATACCGGTAGGAAGTGATTTTATGATAATTGGTAATTTGCATTGTGTCTAAGGTACTTTTAGGATCTGTATGATTTAATTACTTATGTGATATCTATAAGGTGGAGTTTTAATAGACATATTATGAAATATTTCAGTTTACAATATAGTCAGGTTTTTTTTACTTCACTGGACCCACTGATTGGATGAGCGCTTGGATTACTAAATATTTCTAGTTTACCATCAGTGACTGGCTTTAAATCCTAAACTGCAGAACCAATTACTTGTTGACTGTTTTCTTCTGCTTATTGTGGCACATCTTTACATATTTGCTTATTCAACTGTGATTTGTGTCTGGAGAAGAATGTGGCTAGTTTTGATTACAGCAGGAAACTGCGCTGTAAACATTGACATGCTATGGTAAGTGTTTAGATAAGTGAGGTTGTTTGCATACTGTGCTCTTCTCACTCATAATTTTGCACAGGGTGCTAATCTGCAATACAGTGGTGTAGCCAGGAGAAGGAGAGCATAGAGGAATCTCCAGCTACAAATCCTTACTCACAATAACAGAATTCAAGATGCAAACATAAAGTGACAACAGCTGCAAAATATACATCTGATTAAAATAAGTATTTATTTTGTAATATATGTGTGTAATGTATAGAGTTAACATAATGAAAGGGCTGATGTATATTTACAGGGAAACTACACCTAAAATTCAAGTTGTTCCAATATGAAATATATTTCTCACAGTGAGGAATTACAATGCTCATGCTTGTATAGATTAAACAGGTGTAGATAACAGGGCCTTACATAGAGCGGTGCGTCCGGTGCCCTAGCGCAGAGCGCAAGTTGCCGCAATATCCATATGCTGGGCGGCCGCTGCAATGTTTTTATAAGCAGCTCATTCTCTGCAGTCTCCTTCCAACTCCCGTAAGTAACTTGTTTAAGTTTGTTTGGGAGTTCCACAAAATGAGTAATGAAGACTTGTGCTCTGCAGCTGAAAACTTTTAGCAACAATACAAGAAAGATATTGCCCAAGATTTCGATGACTGACTAATTTTCCTGAAGCGAATTTATAGTACAAACTTTGAGCTGGAACAGCAAGCCACAGTGACTTCTTACACAGATCCTAGAACTAGGGCTTTCTGGGGCATTTCCCAACATCAGAATTGCTTTGCACATTTTCCTCAGTTTGCCAGCATCTGTTGCTTCTGGTGAACGAACACTCAATCTGTTTAAGAACGTAATAAACTGTCATCGCTCAACTATGGGGGAAGAGCGATTGTATTGGACTGCCCATGCTCAATATTAACTGTAACGTGGCACAAAAGTTTGATTTTTCCAAATTGCTGAATTTGCGGTAAAAAAATGGTTATTTGACATCTCCAATAATCTAGTACATCAGTATATGTATACAGTATTGTATTTGTAAAATTTAATACAGTTTTAATCAATTTAAAATACATTTTTTATATACATTTTTAATAGGAGTTTTTAGAAAGAGGGGGTGAGGGGGCTCGTAATTTCGGTTTCCCCGGGCCTCTGTGAACTTCTGAGGGGGCCTGCATTGTCTTGTCCCAGCCTGTATTGCTTCCTCATTAAAAGAAGGTAGGAAATTAATAATGGAAATGTGGAGTAGAGATACAGAAAAAGTATTTCAGGAATTAAATTACACTTTGTAAACAATCAGTTCTAGTAACTCCTGATTTCAAAGAAGAGGGGTTTTTTTGTACAGACAGTTACTTTTATCATGAGATTAGGGGCAGTTCTGTCACAAGCTGCCAATGGGGACACCTAGTTGTATAATTAACATGCACACTAATCATGGTGAGAGAAATTATGCTATCATGCACAGGGGCAGGCTGGTCTGGGGGGGCAGGGGGGCATCTGTCCCCTGGACTGGTCCCATAGTGGGCTACCTTGGGCTGTGTCACTGGGCCGCATGCATTTTTTTCCATTAAAATAGGCTGCTGAGACGGGTCATGCCACCTGGGCTTAAATTTGCCAGCCCTCCCCTGCATAGGTATTTAGTGAGATTTGAATTCCCTGCAATATTATCTACTGGGCAGACGATTTAAATAATTTTCAGAACACTCACTTCAAATGTAATAGATAGAATCTGGGGAAGAATGCTATGGTAACAAGGTGGTTCTTGTGTCTTGGAAAGTTTTAATTTATTGACTAAACCAGGGAAATGCCTATTGATTTTAAGTTTGCAAGCAGGGCCCTCTTACCTCTCTGTCTGCCTGTATTACCCAGTATTGTTTTATTTCTGTGTTTGTTCTCCATTGTAAAATGCTATAGAATTGGCTGGTGCTATATAAATAATTGATGATGATGATGATGTGATGTCCTTTCAGGGGTTCATTATATAAGGGCTTAAAGTGTCTTGCCCTTTAGTCGGAGGCAGAGTGGTGTCATTCTGCACTGGAGGGTATGTATATTTCACCCAGTTATTTTAAAGTGTAGATGATTTATTCACTGAGGATTTAATAAATTCTGATTTCTGGTCCTGGAACTTAGAAATGACTCGAAGGTTGGATAGGTTGCTTAGTTGGTTATCTGTTATTATTATTATTATTATTATTATTATTATTATTATTATTATTATCATCTTATATTTATATGGAGCCACAAGTGTTAGAAATGACAAAAAAATGACAAAAGTTCAGAAGTGACAAAACTAAATACAAATTTATATAATTATGTTAAAACTCACAAATTTACATAACTACGTAAGGAAATCACTAGGAGAGATGGCCTTCTTGCAAGAGCTTATATTCTGTTCTAAGTCTAGATAATTCCATTGCTGTGTGCTTTACACCTAAAAGTACAAAAAATGTACTTAAATCTCTTTTTAATTTCAGACGTATAAACAAATATCTATTTTGAACTTTTACATATGTCCCAGACTCTCAAACTCCAGATTCTAGCAACAGCAATACACAAACCACAACACACACTCATTTATACAAAGCAAAACACGAGCAGTAACACGCTATAATTTAGATACAAAATACACTCTTGGTTGTACACAGAATACAAGATAACGTATTAAAAATGTTGCATGCTAATCACTTGGGATCACATACTTTCATATTTAACTTTGACTGGGCCTCTCACTACTCAACAGATCTGGAAGCATGCCAACCAGCATTCTGTATTGGGAAAACTGGGGCCCTTTTCAGTTCCACTCCCTCCTGACTGGACACTAGAGCCCCTCACTGCCAGCCTCACATGCTATGTCAGTAGATATGCCTTTGGACATCTTACAATGTTAGCAAATATATATGTAAAAAAATCTTATACCATGACAGAACAAGTCTTTTGCATTTAAGTTTATGGTGCAAATGAGTGCAAGTTATTGTTCTTTCTTATCAGCTGTAACGGTCTTAGAGATGCTAAGGCTGGATACATACTAGAGAACATTTCTCCCACTGCGCTATCATTAATGATTTTACTAATGACTGAAAGTCCTAATCAGCATGCCGATTCATGTGAACACAATATAGATGTTTTACTAGAGATGAGCGCACTCGGATTTCTGAAATCCGAGCCCACCCGAACGTTGCCGATCCGAGCCGGATCCGAGACAGATCCGGGTATTCCCGCCAATTGCAAAACTGAAACCGAGGCTCTGAGTCATAATCCCGCTGTCGGATCTCGCGATACTCGGATCCTATAAATTTCCCACTAGTCGCCGCCATCTTCACTCGGGCATTGATCGGGGTAGAGGGAGGGTGTGTTAGGTGGTCCTCTGTCCTGCTATATCTCGTGCTGTTCAGTTCTGTGCTGTGCTGTGCTGTGCTCTGTGTTCTTCTCAGTCCAGTGGTGCTGTGTCCTGTGCTCTGTCCTTCTAAGGGCATTGTTATTTCCCCATTATTCCCAAATTATAAAAAATTTCAAAAAAAGTTATAAAAAAAATTACAAAAAAAGTAATTATAAAAAAAAAAAAAAAAATATCCCAAAACAATCCTGCAGTATAAGTCCATTGGTACTGCTATATTACAAAGTTCACTGATTCAGCAGTATAAGTCTAGTGGTACTGCTATATTACAAAGTTCACTGATTTTGCAGTATAAGTCCATTGGTACTGCTATATTACAAAGTTCACTCAATTATGCAGTATAAGTCCATTGGTACTGCAATATTACAAAGTTCACTCATTCTGCAGTATAAGTCCAGTGGTACTGCAATATTACAAAGTTCACTCATTCTGCAGTATAAGTCCATTGATACTGCAATATTACAAAATTCAGTCATTATGCAGTATAAGTCCAGTGGTACTGCAATATTACAAAGTTCACTCATTCTGCAGTATAAGTCCATTGGTACTGCAATATTACAAAGTTCACTCATTCTGCAGTATAAGTCCAGTGGTACTGCAATATTACAAAGTTCACTCATTCTGCAGTATAAGTCTATTGTTGTTACTGCCATATTACAAATTTCACTCATTCTGCAGTATAAGTCCAGTGGTACTGCTGTATAACTCCAGTCCAGTGGTACTCTCCTGTGCCGCATATAATTTTTAAAGGCTTTGCCAAGTGTGTGTGGCTTCGGGGTACACTCTCTTGTGCTACATATAATGCAGAACAAAAATTTGGAGGATAAAGTAGGGAAAGATCAAGACCCACTTCCTCCTAATGCTGAAGCTGCTGCCACTAGTCATGACATAGATGATGAAATGCCATCAACGTCGTCTGGCAAGCCCGATGCCCAATTTCCTAGTACAGGGCATGTAAAATCCAAAAAGCCCAAGTTCAGTAAAAGTAGCAAAAAGAGAAACTTAAAATCATCTGAGGAGAAACGTAAAGTTGTCAATATGCCATTTACGACACGCAGTGGCAAGGAACGGATTAGGCCCTGGCCCGTGTTCATGACTAGTGGTTCAGCTTCACCCAAGGAACTAAGCCCTCCTCCCCCCCCTACAAAAAATTTAGGAGAGTTATGGTGTCAGCAACAACACAGCAAACAACTCTGCCTTCTAAAGAGAAATTATCACAAATCCCCAAGGCGAGTCCAAGGGTGTTGGTGGTTGCGAAGCCTGACCTTCCCATGACTGTACGGGAAGAGGTGGCTCCTTCCACCATTTGCAGCACGCCCTCTGCATATGCTGGAAGGATCACCCACAGTCCAGTTACAGATTTGGCTAATGAAGGTGTGAATGTTGTACACCGGGAGGAGGATATTGATGTAGCTGGCGCTGAGGAGGATGTTGATGATTATGATGCAGACAGATACCAAATTGCCTTTCTCAATTTCTATTTATATTCTAGATTATATAACGGCTGAATAGTTTTCTATTTTACTCCTAGTGGAGAGGGGATCTGATGCAGACAGATACCAAACTGCCTTTGTCCATTTCTATGTATATTTGAATTTCTAGTTCTACAGTCTATGCAGGCTGCTTTTTTATATTCAACTACAAGTGTTGGGCGGGGGGCATAGATAGCCACCAAAGTAACGTGGTCCATTTAATTTCACTTTCTAGCTCCACAGTCTGTGCAGCCTGCTTTTTTTATCTTCAAAGTATTTACAAGCCTTGCAATCTAAATTAACAAGAGGTAGTGACGGGCTAGAACTCCACCCTCTATATGCTGCAGAGGATGGAGGAGCATCAAAAGGCCATTCAAGCCTACACAGCCACCTACGACATAGGAAAAGGAGTGGGGATGCGCCTGAGTCAAGCGCACTGGAGATTGATTTCCGTGTTGTGCAAGGTTCTGCAGCCATTTGAACTTGCCACACGAGAAGTCAGTTCCGACACTGCCAGCTTGAGTCAGGTGATTCCCCTGATCAGGCTTTTGCAGAAGCAGCTGGAGAAAGTGAGGGAGGAGCTGGTACACCATTGCGATTCCACCAAGCATGTAGCTCTTGTGGATGAAGCCCTTCGAACGCTTTGCCAGGATCCGAGGGTGGACAGTCTTTTAAAGTCAGAGTAATACATTCTGGCCACCATTCTCGATCCTCGGTTTAAAGCGTATGTTGTGTCTCTGTTTCCGGCGGACACAAGTCTACAGCGGTGCAAAGACCTGCTGGTCAGGAGATTGTCCTCTGAAGAGGACCGTGACATGCCACCAGCTCCACCTTCATTTTCATCACTGTTTGTGCAGTTCCAAAAAAGAGGAACTGCCATTTCTATTGCTACCTTCTTTCTTTCTGTATTTCCTGTGTCCTGTGGTCTGTTCTGCTAAGGGCATTAATATTTCCAAGTTAACCAAAAGTTCTAAAAAAACAAATTTAAATTTATAAAAAAAATTATAAAAAATTAATTTTAAAAAAAATAAAAAAAATTCCAAAAATAATTGGTAAAAAATATTACAAAATTTAAAAAAATCTAGCTTGTACTGCTATTTAAAAGTCTAACTACGATCATTCACTGTTGCTGTACCCAAAAATAATAGGTACTGCTATTAAGGTACAGTCCAGTGGTACTCTCCTGTGCCGCAGATAATTTGTAAAAGCTTTGCCGAGTGTGTGAAGTTATGTATCACAGGTTTTAAGAAGAGGCACAACACTGACAACCTGTTAGAGAAACTGAGGGAAATAATCTCTCTGTGGCTCACCCCACTTAGACTCTCCTGGGGATTCGAATAACTGCCATTTCTATTACTACCTTCTTTCTTTCTCTATTTAAAAAAAAAACAAAAAACTGCCATTTCTAGTACTACCTTCTTTCTTTCTATATATAAAAAAAACAAACACTGTCATTTCTATTACTACGTTAATTGTTTGTGCAGTCACAAAAAAGAGGAACTGCGCCCTTAACTCTTATGTTGGTTTTAGACGTCCATCCGGTGTCCGCCATCTGTGCACTGGAATTCAGACCAGTTGAGGGTTTTATTATTATATTGTGGCCCCGGTACCAAATTGGGTACCGGGGCCACTCCACTACGCAGTCCAGATACTTGTTTGGTGGAATTCAGACCAGTTGAGGGATTTTTGATTATATTGTGGGGACCACTCCACTACGCAGTCCAGATACTTGTTTGGTGGAATTCAGAACAATTAAGGTTTTTTTTTATTATATTGTGGCCCCGGTATCAAATTGGGTACCGGGGCCACTCCACTACGCAGTCCAGATACTTGTTTGGTGGAATTCAGAACAATTGTTTTTTTTTTATTATATTGTGGGGACCACTCCACTACGTAGTCCAGATACTTTTTTGGTGGAATTCAGACCAGTTGAGGGATTTTTTATTATATTGTGGGGACCACTCCACAACGCAGTCCAGATACTTTTTTGGTGGAATTCAGACCAGTTGAGGGATTTTTTATTATATTCTGGGGACCACTCCACTACGCAGTCCAGATACTTTTTTGGTGGAATTCAGACCAGTTGAGGGATTTTTTTATTATATTCTGGGGACGACTCCACTACGCAGTCCAGATACTTTTTTGGTGGAATTCAGACCAGTTGAGTGTTTTTTTATATTGTGGGGACCACTCCACTACGCAGTCCAGATACTTTTTTGGTGGAATTGAGACCAGTTGAGGGTGATATATTGTGGCCCGGTACCAAATTGGGTACCGGGACCACTCCACTATGCAGTCCAGAAAGCTACCTCGGTGAAACGTTTTGGACTAAAAACAATATTGTGAGGTGTGAGGGTGTTCAGAATAGACTGGAAATTAGTGGAAATGATTGTTATTGAATGTTATTGAGGTTAATAATAGCGTAGGAGTGAAAATAAGCCCAAAAACTTGATTTTGGAACTTTTTATGTTTTTTTTAAAAATAAATCCGAATCCAAAACCTTAAATCCGAACCAAAACCTTTCGACAGGTGTTTTGCGAAACAAATCCGAACCCAAAACATCAAGCAAATCCGAACCCAAAACTCAAAACACGAGACACCAAAAGTGGCCGGTGCACATCCCTATGTTTTACACAATTTACCTTCACATCTGTGCTCTTCATCTGTCATAGCCATCTGCTGAAAAAATCATGTAAACTCCATGGAGATCTGCCTACACTGCTGGTCGTGAGTGCAGATACACTGTAG
The DNA here is from genome assembly GCF_038048845.1 of Mixophyes fleayi. Taxonomy (NCBI): domain Eukaryota; kingdom Metazoa; phylum Chordata; class Amphibia; order Anura; family Limnodynastidae; genus Mixophyes; species Mixophyes fleayi. The sequence goes on along the minus strand of NC_134403.1, from coordinate 157,869,089 downwards.
AATTTGCCCAATCATTTATAGAGATTTTTAATCCGTTTCTAAAGTTAAATCAAATGATACAATGTGCTTTGGAACGATAAAACATGATCGTTGGAGCGTACACTCCAGGGGCAGACTGGCCATCTTGCATTTCTGGCAAATGCCAATGGCTACATGGGCTGGTGCAGACTGGCTTTACATCCTTTCGGGACCTGAAAGCTAATGGTTCCGGCTCCGACATTGACAGGCTTCCTGGTGCCTGGCTCCTCCCCAGTAACCAGCCACCTTACTACATGTGCCACAGCCGCGCAGATCAGGCCTGCTCTGTCCCTCCCACCCTCTTCCTTTTTTTTCACCTCTTTCTTCCCTCTGACCAGGGGCAGGCTGGGCTGTGGGGGAGGGGGCCATCTGCCCCCCAGGCTGGTCTCATAGTGAGATACCTTGGGCTGGGTCACTGAGCCACCTGCATTTGTTTCCATTAAAATCAGTTGCTGAGTCGAGTCTTGTCCCCCGGGCTAAAACTAGCCAGCCCTCCCCTGCCTCTGACCTTGCTGCTGACTGCATGTCTTAGCTGACAGCTGCTGATCCCTCCTCATCCAGTGCGCTCTGTAGGCGAACAGAACACAGGATGCCACAAGTTCATATACCTTTCTGTGTGCATGTATGTATGTATTTTTGATTACTTTTTAACCATCATTTCTTGAACTGGGGGTACTACTGTATGGCATAATATTATTTGGGGGCACTACTGTCTGGCATTTTATTTGGGACTACTGTGTGGCATAATTTGAACATGGTGCACTACTGTATGGCATACTATGATTTGAGGGCACTATAGCGGTATAATATCAATTGGGGGCACTATTGTGTTGCATAATATGAACTGGGGGCACTATTGCATGGCATAATATTAATTGAGGCTAATACTATGTGGCATAATATGGTTTGGGGGCACTACTGTATGGCATAATATGAACTGGGGGCACTATTGTGTGGCATAATATGATTTGGGGGCACTACTGTATGGCATAATATGAACTTGGGGCACTACAGTGTGGCATAATATGAACTTCTGCCAAAGGAGGCTGGCCTGGTGCTTTTTCACGCTCAAGTCTCTGTCTCTGTCTTTGTCGACTATGGAGGGGGCCCCAAAAAGTTGCTGTACCTGGGCCCAAATTTCCTCTTGGCGGCCTTGTCTGTGAGTCAAGGGGGCAGATGTCTCCAAGTAAATAAGCTAAATGTTTCCTAGCTAATCAATTAATGTTCAGTTATCAGTAATCAGTTAATGCTGGTTGCTGTATTGTGGGGGGGGGGGGGTGATGCTGGTTGCTGTAATGTGGGGATAATGCCGGTTGCTGTAATGTGGGGATAACGCTGGTTTCTGTAATGTAGGGGTGATGCTGGTTGCTGTAATGTGGAGGGTAATGCTGGTGCTGTAATGTAGGGGGTAATGCTGGTTGCTGTAGTGTGGGGGTAATGCTGGTTGCTGTAGTGTGGGGGTAATGCTGGTTGCTGTAGTGTGGGGGTAATGCTGGTTGCTGTAATGTGGGGATAATGCTGGTTGCTGTAATGTGGGGGGGAGGTATTGATGTAGTATGAGTGTGTGTGGGAGGGTTATTTATTGCTGTAATTTGGGTACTAATAATTAATTGTCATGGTAATTATTGATATAATGGGGTGCTAAAAGTGTAATGCTATTAGGAGAAATAGGCCTATTTGTTAAATGTGAATGCTATTGATTTCATGTTGGCGCTAGTTGGGGGCGTAGGGTGTTTATTAGCTGTGCAGGTTTCCAGAAGGTGAACAGTATCTATTCTTTTTCCAAACAGGTTCCTGATCATTCCAGGATTTGGGCAACCAGTAACTGAACAAAATGGGGGGTCTTAATATAATGTGGAAAGTAGACTATTAATTTAATGTTGGAGTGTAGGTGGGGGGCAATTATTTAATGATGGATGCTATTAAATTATTTGTGGGGTGACGGTGTGGATATTTAATTTATAGTGGGGCCTATTATTTTAAGGTGAGGTGATGGGACCTTTTCTTTTAATGCTGGGGTGGTTTGGGGCTATTAATTGAATATGTGGCTGAATTTGGGGAGGAGGGATATTTATTGAATGTTAATATGAACTATTTAATGGTTGTGGGAAATAGTTATATTTATTAAACCTAAATGCTATTTCATTTATTGCTGGGGTTATTTGGAGGGAGGGAAATAAGTTTATTTATTAAATGGGAATACTATTAATTTAATGTCAGGACTGGTTGGAGGGAAATAGATCCATTTATCAAATGTGAGTACTATTATTTTAATGTTGGGGCTGGAGGGTGGCCTAATTATAAAACGTGAGTGCTAGTCATTTAATGCCAAGGCTGGTTGGAATTTTCTAAATTTCACGTACCCATTTATTTTCCCAAATACTGCCCCCAACATTCCAGGATCCAAGACAAGGCAAGCAGCAACTGATCTAAAGACACTAGCAGCCACAGGTGGTGAAAGTGACACGAACAGGTAGGAGAGAGCAGGACAATGTGCCAACTATCCTGAATCTGGTGGGACAGTCCGAAATTTGGGTGACTGTCTCTATTAGTCAGGATTTGGTCTGACTGGAAGGACAATTGAGGGGTATGTTTTGCTTCACACTGCACTACTCGTGAAGGCAGAGCTGCGTGCACCGAATAGTAGTGTACACAGTATTATCTGTGTATTTGTCTAAAATGACCACCATATTACATCATAGGGGAACCCCTTTCTTAAGGGCCCCTTGCCCCCCAGAGCCTTAATCCAGCTCTGGGCCAGGGTGTCAGGTTGACACTTAGTGCTCTGCTCCAGCCCTTTTGTTGGCAATTACAGTCAGATGCAGAAATATAGGATCCCGGGATCTGCCTAACTTAGCTCTACTCTACCCTGAGACGCAAAGTCTAATGGGACTGGTTGTCTTCACCAGGAATCCCCCACAAGGAGGCATCGGCTTTGAAGCCACTGCCCCGCAGGTCGCAGCCTTCTGAGAGAGTGTTAGGTGAGACCCGTATGAAAAGTAGAGGAACAGGAGAAACTCTGCAGAGAGATGCAGCAGAGCAGTGGGGTAGACTTGAAGAGAAGATAGCCGTGGACGAGTGGCACTGAACAGCAACCAAGGAATCACTGAAACAGCAAGCAGAACACGAGGAGGTGATAGTTGTTGATAAGTGGCACTGAACAGCAACCAAGGAATCACTGGAACAGCAAGCTGAAGGTGTTAGTTGCAGAGGTGGCACAGAACAGAAACCGAGGAAACACTGGAACAGCGAGCTGAACTAGCAGGAGCAAAGGGAGTCACGTCTTATACACTGTCAAGATTTGACACAAAGAACAGGCACCTAACTGCAGGATCAGTTGCCTTAAATATCCTACTGGTTAATGGAGCACCAATAGCAGGGAAGGAGAGGGGTTAAAAGGAGATCGGGTCTGCATGTGCGGACAGATGCGGCACTCAGCTCCGGAAGAACCCCTGCTTAAAGCTGAGAAGTATGCTGGGACCCGAGTGTGGGCCCGGCATGTGATAGGCTTTTTGCACTTTTATAAATCAGCCCGTTGTTCAGTACTGTAATAGAACAATACTATATAATCAATTGCTATAAGATGATATAAATATATACCCCATTATAATAAGCCAGGTATGTAAAGAAAAAGGTGCTGTAGGGGAAGGAACATATAAAATAACATACAATATAAAGTGAGGTTTGTTTTCTGTTGCATTATTTATTTTCGTTATTTAAGATTTATCAGTTATAATAATAAGACCACTGGGTTAAACAACACTAATTTTTTTTAAACATTATGATTTTATGCATTATCCCGATGCTCCAGGTGCTTTGCACTACAAGTTAAATGATCAGGGTGGGCAGAAGACTGAGGGGCCTATGCATCAAGCTTTTTTGACACTTAAAAGATGCGGAAACTACTGTTTACTACTCAGGATGTAATTTCCTATGGGTTTCTGCTGAAGCCTCTTCAGCTTCGCAGAATCCAATACAGAGGAAATGCGCACAGCACTTCCTCCTATCACCGGCAGCGCTAATTTAAACTAAGCTAAGTAAATGGGGAAAAAAAGATCGCAGGAAAGGGGTCACTTCGCCGGGGCTCTCAGAGTAGCCCCGGCATGGTGCATCGTAACGGTGCATAAATATGCAGCATGGTGGCGTAGTGGTTAGCACTTCTGCCTTACAGCTCTGGGGTCATGAGTTCAATTCCCGACCATGGCCTTATCTGTGTGGAGTTTGTATGTTCTCCCCGTGTTTGCGTGGGTTTCCTCTGGGTGCTCCGGTTTCCTCCCACAATCCAAAAACATACTGGTAGGTTAATTGGCTGCTAACAAATTGACCCTAGTCTGTGTGTCCATCTGTGTGTGTGTGTTAGGGAATTTAGACTGTAAGCCCCAATGGGGTAGGAACTGATGTGAATGAGTTCTCTGTACAGCGCTGCGGAATTAGTGGCGCTATATAAATAGATGATGATGATAATTTTACTTAATTGGCTGTGATATGTATATTTGGTCATCAACTTGCACTAACTAGTGATAGAGATGGGCCGTAATTGTTGTATATGGGTTTGCTAAGTAATTGATGATGTTGGCAGTAAGTGTAATGTGTTCTTATTATATTCTCTATACATTTTCAATTCACCTCAATGAGAGTTTTTTAAGATCAACAAGATAAAAACACTTTTTATACACTGCCCAATATGCTGCATGTGACAGTTCCAAAGTTTAGACCACCTCTTTAATAGGACATCAAGGCACAAAACAAGAGACTACAAATAGTTTCTTGTGCGGTATGTCCGGAAATGCCTCTTTTTATAGCTTTTTCTCAATTTTGTTTTCCCCGAAACCTTACCAGCTATAAATATTCTGTGAAGGTCTCCTTATTTCTATCAATAGATGTGTAAACCACATTTTCTCACCAGTCTAGATAAGTGGTCTTTTAATTAAAAAGAAAAGCCAATAATAGCATTTCCTCTCATTTCTCACTTATTGCTCCACACAAAAGCTGTCTGCTCGCCAGACTGGAACTAATTGTACTTGAGATTGTGTCAGAGGAAGACACCCAGTTTATTATCAACTGGAGAACCAATTAAAGCAATGTACATACACAAACCATATTGGCAGTGAGCAACTTGCAAACCAGGCTAGATAAATGTCATCCTCACAACATCTGATTAGGTAGAGATCAGTGCAAATGAGATAGACACAATGCAGCAGGACAATCTGCAAGTAATTTCCTGAGGACTCTGATCTTTGACTATGTTCTGGTATACATTGCGTTCATGCACATGCATGGTAACTAAAGCTGGGTACACACTACAGTTTTTTTTTCCAATAATCGGCTCAACCAGCCGACATACGACCACTCGTTCGAAAGTCGGGTCAGTGTGTAGTGACACGATGGTTGAAAGTCTGCCCAAATAGACTATTATCGCCTCATTTGGTTGGTCGTACCGTTCAATTTTTTCCAATCAATCACCTAACGATCATGCAGTGTGTATGCACTCCTGCTGACGATCTCCATAGAGTCGGGCTTTTTTCAGCCGATGTTAGCACTGAATGTCAGAGTGAATAAATGTAGAGGGTGCTGTAGAAGGAATAATTCATTTGTTCGTTCTGAGACAGAATATTTAGTTTCAGAATCACAGAACGAAATTCGTTAGGACATGTGGATAGCTATAACAAGGCGGCTTTAATCAGTGTGACAATGTGACAGTAGTGAATGAATGAATATTGTGCTGTCATTCTCCGGACTAGAGGACCAGACAATGGACCAGATGAAGAGCACAGATCTGAAGGTAAATCGTGTCAGTGTGTATGCATGAATCACCAGACTGATCGGACCTTCAGTCGTAGGTACAATCATTTGAGATAGCACGTCGGTCTGAACAATTCTTCAGTGTGTACCAAGCTTTAATCTACATGTCTCAAACACTTTAGCAGTTTCATACTTGTATTTAACAAATTATTGCATTAAAATACATATATTAAAATATTAAATTGTGCATGTATCTTTTGTGAGATAATGCTATTATTTATCAACATAGTAGCAGAATAGGAGTAAATTATTAGGCCTAAACCTGTTTCCTAATAACAATAATCGTATTATGTAGCACTCATTGATCAGGATGGGGGCTAATAATGTTATATTATGTGGAAGATATTATTTTATTGGTAGTGTGGTTATGGGTCTATTTAATGCTGGTGCTTAATAATTTAAAATGCGGTGATGGGATAATTTAATGCTGGGGTAGTTTTGGGGTTCATAACCGAACGCAGGCTGAGATTGGGGAGAAGGGTGGCTATATATTTAATGTGAAAACTAATTATTTAGTGTCGAACTGTTTAGGAAAATGTATTTTTTTAATGTAATTAATGTATTAATCTAATGTCTAAACTCATTGCGGGGGACTATATGTACTTATTAAATGAAAATCCTAATAATTTAATGGTTGGGTTGGTTGGCGGAAATAAGTGTATTTATTAAATGTAAATACTATTTAACGTGTCTGGGAACGGGGGTGGGGGGAATATGTTTATTTATTGAATGTGAACACTAAATTTTTAATGCCGGGGCTAGCTACAGGGACGGAGGCCTAATTATTAAATGTGGGTGCTATTGATTTAATGTTTGGGCTGGCTGGTGGGGGTTTGGAGTGTTCACCCACTGTTAGACTTTCCATATTTCCTGTACCCATTCTCTTTCCAAACAGGGACCCAACATTCCAGGATCCAGACAAAGCAACTGAGCTTATGACACCTGCAGCAGCTACAGGTAGTAAAAGCTGCAAGAACAGGTAAGAGAAAGCAGGACAGTCTGGAAAGTGTCCTGATTATGGTGGGGCTGTACCGAATTTCGGTGACTGTTCCACTGTGTCAGGACATTGTCCCAGACTGTGCACTCTTTATATATATTGCATACACTGCACTGCTTTATATACTACACTATGACACTAGCCATTTCTTTTGTGGTCTAACACCCCCTCTAGTGATTGGTAACTCCTTTCTGGTGGCTGTCCACACCACCTCTGGTGGGCCCCTACTATTGTATTCCCCTGGTGGGCCCTTCATGCCACATTCTGACACTGCATCCTGCACAATAAATGAGACACATTATACAGCAGGCAATTGAACTTGCCACATTATAAAACAGATTTTGACAGACCCCAATGGGCATATGCTTACAGTGTTTCCACTTTAAAAGAGCCTTCAGAAATGCATGACACTCTATTTCCTCCTCCCTTCCTTCAATTGGATATCACTGGGTTCTCCATAATGCGTATAAAAAAGCAAAACAAGAAGAATCTAGTGCAACATTGTTTTACTTATTGTATAAATGTTAAAAACAGATGAACTTTCATAAAAAAAATTGTAAAAACAATCCTCAAACAAATATAACAGGGACTCGTACCAGATGAAGGCAGAAAACAGGCATAGATCTCAAAAGCCCGATTCTGTTCCACATCCAGATGGGTCCCCGCTGTACCCAACGCGTTTCAACTCTCTCTGAGTCTTTATAAAGGCTGGTATGGTTCCATGAATGATATTAGGCAGTTTATATATCCTACACCTAAACGAAGAAGAGGCTTGGTAGTTTCATCCTTTCCGCAGTGTGAGTCCGTCACCTGTCATATCGCCACACCGGAAGTGACTAAATGCCCCACTTCCGGTATGTATCTATATCATTTAAAGTTTTCTCATTAAAAAGACAAGTGATCCAGCGCACACTGCCCAAACAGGAAACCTCTCATTTTCAAGCTTCATTGCTAAACATCATCTATTCTCCCTTCTTTCGCCGTGCATGCAAACGGAAGTGACTCACTGCCCCACTTCCGGTGGGAATGCACCGCGAACAGGGTCAATAAAGTTACATAACAGAAAAGAAGAAAAAAAGAAAAATGCCATTCCTCCAAATCTATTTACATGCAATGCATAAGGGAATTGTTGTAATAACATGTGCAATATAGATTCTTTATCTTGTCAGATGTTCTTGGTGGATCTCGGTTGTTCCATGAGTTGATTTGAAGCATATCCCATGTGAGAAACATAACAAAAAAATACCAATCAGTGAACTCATAATCCTATATACAGAAATACATTTAATTCAATATGTACTCCTTCTTTCTCATTTAATAAGGATATGCATTGTATCTATTTATTCACAGCAAAACAACGGAGACTTTTCACATTACAAATTATGGTAATTTCTTTTCTTGTTTAAAATCTTTTATTATATAGAGACTCCTTTTCTACCATGGCTTCTGTCTACAGCACAACATGCTTGTCATAGTTAGACTTGCCCAGGTTCACAGAAACCACTTCAACTCAAAGTCTAAGTTCAAGCCCCCAGGGGCTAAAGTCTTTAATCTGAAGATCCATTTCATCTCAGTTTTTGATAATGAAGTGACTAAATCCCTGTTTCTTTCATTACATTCAATTTTTTGTATTCCCCAGAAATCTGTGATTTTTCGGGGGTCAAAAGAATGATGGCTTTTGGAATGAATAGAGACTGAATGTGTCTCCAGACCCTTTATAATATTGTACACATATTCTCGCAGTCTAATTTTCAATTGGCGGGTGTCCTGCCAACATAGAAATAGCCGCATTCACATTTCAACACATATATTACATTTTGTGAGTGACAAGTAGTCTGATTAGTTGCTACAAGAAAAGTTCAAGATACGATTACTGATGAAAGTACATGAACTCACTCAATAAAATATAGGTCAGAGTTTCCTTATCATATCTCATTAACTACACATAATTTGCACCCCACCAGTGGTCTCGGTGTAAGTAGAGTTAAGCTAAGTATATACAATAAGTTTTTCAACCAATTATCATGCCAATCACACAATAAACAATATCGCGTTAGTGTGTGCGCTCCCACGATCATGTTTTATCGTACCAAACCACACCATATTGTTTGATTTGATTTTATCAACTGACTAAAAATCACTATCAACTATGGAACAATATTGGACAAATGTGGAAGTGTGTACGCACTCACAACCAGCAGTGTAGGCAGATCTCTGTAGAGTGTGTAGTGTCACAATCTTCTCAGCAGATGATTATGAGAGATGAGGAGCAGAGATCTGAAGGTAAACTGTGTAGGTGTGTATAAGAATTAGAGATGAGCGCACTCGGATTTCTGAAATCCGAGCCCACCCGAACCTTGCCGATCCGAGCCGGATCCGAGACAGATCCGGGTATTCCCGCCAATTGCAAAACTGAAACCGAGGCTCTGAGTCATAATCCCGCTGTCGGATCTCGCGATACTCGGATCCTATAAATTCCCCGCTAGTCGCCGCCATCTTCACTCGGGCGTTGATCAGGGTAGAGGGAGGGTGTGTTAGGTGGTCCTCTGTCCTGCTATATCTCGTGCTGTTCAGTTCTGTGCTGTGCTGTGCTCTGTGTTCTGCTCAGTCTAGTGGTGCTGTGTCCTGTGCTCTGTCCTTCTGAGTTCAGTGGTGCTGCTGGGTCCTTTGCTGTGTCCTGTTCAGTCCAGTGGTGCTGTGTCCTGTGCTCTGTCCTTCTGAGTTCAGTGGTTCTGCTGGGTCCTGTGCTGTGTCCTGTTCAGTCCAGTGGTGCTGTGTCCTGTGCTCTGTCCTTCTCAGTTCAGTGGTGCTGCTGGGTCCTGTGCTGTGTCCTGTTCAGTCCAGTGGTGCTGTGTCCTGTGCTCTGTCCTTCTAAGGGCATTGTTATTTCCCCATTATTCCCAAATTATAAAAAATTTCAAAAAAAGTTATAAAAAAAATTACAAAAAAAGTAATTATAAAAAAAATTAAATAAAAAAAAAAAAATATCCCAAAACAATCCTGCAGTATAAGTCCATTGGTACTGCTATATTACAAAGTTCACTGATTCAGCAGTATAAGTCTAGTGGTACTGCTATATTACAAAGTTCACTCATTCTGCAGCATAAATCCATTGGTACTGCAATATTACAAAGTTCACTGATTCTGCAGTATAAGTCCATTGGTACTGCAATAATACAAAGTTCACTCATTCTGCAGTATAAGTCCATTGATACTGCAATATTACAAAGTTCACTCATTCTGCAGTATAAGTCCATTGTTGTTACTGCCATATTACAAATTTCACTGATTCTGCAGTATAAGTCCAGTGGTACTGCTGTATAACTCCAGTCCAGTGGTACTCTCCTGTGCCGCATATAATTTTTAAAGGCTTTGCCGAGTGTGTGTGACTTCGGGGTACACTCTCTTGTGCTACATATAATGCAGAACAAAAATTTGGAGGATAAAGTAGGGAAAGATCAAGACCCACTTCCTCCTAATGCTGAAGCTGCTGCCACTAGTCATGACATAGACGATGAAATGCCATCAACGTCGTCTGGCAAGCCCGATGCCCAATCTCCTAGTACAGGGCATGTAAAATCCAAAAAGCCCAAGTTCAGTAAAAGTAGCAAAAAGAGAAACTTAAAATCATCTGAGGAGAAACGTAAAGTTGCCAATATGCCATTTACGACACGCAGTGGCAAGGAACGGATTAGGCCCTGACCCGTGTTCATGACTAGTGGTTCAGCTTCACCCAAGGAACTAAGCCCTCCTCCCCCCCCTACAAAAAATTTAAGAGAGTTATGCTGTCAGCAACAACACAGCAAACAACTCTGCCTTCTAAAGAGAAATTATCACAAATCCCCAAGGCGAGTCCAAGGGTGTTGGTGGTTGCGAATTCAGACCAGTTGAGGGATTTTTTATTATATTGTGGGGACCACTCCACTACACAGTCCAGATATTTTTTTGGTGGAATTCAGACCAGTTGAGGGATTTTTGATTATATTGTGGGGACCACTCCACTACGCAGTCCAGATACTTGTTTGGTGGAATTCAGAACAATTAAGTTTTTTTTTATTATATTGTGGCCCCGGTATCAAATTGGGGACTGGGGCAACTCCACTACGCAGTCCAGATACTTGTTTGGTGAAATTCAGAACAATTGTTTTTTTTTTATTATATTGTGGGGACCACTCCACTACGCAGTCCAGATACTTTTTTGGTGGAATTCAGACCAGTTGAGTGTTTTTTTATATTGTGGGGACCACTCCACTACGCAGTCCAGATACTTTTTTGGTGGAATTGAGACCAGTTGAGGGTGATATATTGTGGCCCCAGGACCACTCCACTATGCAGTCCAGAAAGCTACCTCGGTGAAACGTTTTGGACTAAAAACAATATTGTGAGGTGTGAGGGTGTTCAGAATAGACTGGAAATTAGTGGAAATGATTGTTATTGAATGTTATAGAGGTTAATAATAGCGTAGGAGTGAAAATAAGCCCAAAAACTTGATTTTGGATTTTTTTATGCTTTTTTCAAAATAAATCCGAATCCAAAACCTTAAATCCGAACCAAAACCTTTCGACAGGTGTTTTGCGAAACAAATCCGAACCCAAAACATCAAGCAAATCCAAACCCAAAACACAAAACACGAGACACCAAAAGTGGCCGGTGCATATCCCTAATAAGAATCAGCGTGCTCATCGGGACTTTCAGTCATTGGTAAAATCGTTACAGAAATTGTATCTGCAGTAATTTTCTGCCGTGTGTACCCAGCTTTACATAAGGAAAACACACTATATGCAGCATTTTAGGAAGAAGACAAGTAAATTATATCTAAAATCCAAAAGTATCATTTATTAAAGGTGACTTCCAATACTTGTATTGAAAAAGAAAAAACTGCACATGAAATAATATAATACAAGACAACATGGGTCCAATTCATGTGCGGATGTAAGTGCCTTTGCATTCCATAACTTGCATGAAATAGCTGTCCAAAAGCTCAAAAACTGACCTTACTCAATGGGGGGAACTCAGTTCCACACTTTATTACCGTTAGTATGGTCATTTTAACACAGATTTCTGCTAGCGGCTCAGGGAGCTGCGAGCAAAGATCAGCGTTGAAATTACCATACTAACGGTAATAATGCGCATCCATTACCATAGTAATTAACAACGTGGGGGGAATTGAATTCCCCCCAATGAGTGCAATTTGCATGCAATTCACTGACAGTGATGACTGTCACAGCATAGTCTTTGTATAAACAACTACACTTATGCATGTCACTAGACATCAAAGGAAAATTGTATGCAAGGAAGATTGACTATATAAACACATTGGGCCTGATTCATTAAGGAAAGTAAGGCAAAAAAATGAGTACGTTTTCTTGTGGACAAAACCATTTTACAATGCACGGGGTGCAAATCAGTTTTTTGATGTTACACACACACATACTTAATAGCTTTATTTGTACACTGAATTTTAAAGTTAATCTAGAACATGCCCTATCCCAACTATAAATATGTCATCACATTTTAAATTTGCCTACCTCTTCAGGGGCGCACCCCCCTTACCCCCCCAAAAAAACAAACAAACAGCGAGAGAGCGTTTTAGCAGCACTGTCCTATACAGCAGCCGCGGCGCTGTCAAAGAAGCGTCCGCGGCGGTGCTGTATATCCTATACAGCAGCCGGGGCGCTGTCAAAGAAGCGTCCGCGGCAGTGCTGTATACAATACAGCACCGCCGCGGACGCTTCTTTGACAGCGCCGCGGCTGCTGTATAGGACAGTGCCACTATGGTGGGCACTTAGTTAGCGGAGGGGGGGGGGGGGTTTCTGGAGACCCAGAGTGCGCCACTGCTCTTCAATGCAACATGGTTTTGCCAAGGTGCAAAGTTACTCCTTTTTTTGATTTTGCTCTCCTTAATGACTCAGGCCCAACGAGAGTAAATAGAGTGGACAACATACAAATAACACTAATGTGCCACCACTACTCCTGACTGCAGGTGCAGGTGCAACTATAATTATTTTTGCTTTACTTTCCTTAATGAATCAAGCCCATTGTATGTACATTATGCATTAAAACCATCATGATTTATGTATTTGATAATGTATCCATATTTTTTGTAATGTATAGACTGTTAGGAGTAGTTCATTTATTTAATACTTACATTTCTTTTATGTGTTCTGATGTGAACTTTTAGTGCACAGACGATTGAGCATATACTGTGGTTAGTTCTGTATATCATACGGCAAGTGAAGTTTAGGTAGAATATACTTCCACCCAGATTGAAATCAAAACGTATCCTGAGATCCGCTTGGATTTGAATACTGTCGAAAGTGCGCTCAAGTTCCGTGTTCTTTATTAAAATGCAAGTTCGCGTCTGAACATGAATCAGGCCCCATGTATTAAAAATCAGCAATTATTAAGGTATTATTATTTTATTATTAATTAATAATTTATTAGATAGAACAATGAAAGTGAAAGGGGCTTGGTGTTGGTGGAATGTAACAAGAACAAGATATATAGTATACTTGCATTAGCAGACAAAATAGCCACTTAATATCACAAGGGATAATGCCAAAGGACGCTGATGATACTAATATAATTTTACAAAATACCAGAAGTTCTTGAGGTGATCCATATATAACCCTCCCAAAAAATGACACAAAAAAAATGTTATAAATAGGCACTACTGTTATACATGCAAGCTGTTTCAAGAACAAAAACTGTAGTCAGTAAAAAAAACAGTGGTGAATATTAAAACTTCCAGTAATATATGTAGGTCTGCGGTATTCCTCTTAGGATGAAAGAGAGGTTATATGTACAGTTTTTGGTCTTGGCAAGTTGATGCACACTGCTGTGCAATAAAGGCAGGTTGTCCATGCTGTTCTCGTTATTAGTATATTACTGTATGCTGTGGTACAGTGGAGATCAGCTATACCTGCAATTCTTTATATATACACCGGTCACGGTCGCCTAAGTTTCATTGATGCACATGGGGATCAAAGGATAGCCCGTCTGTTCCAATCCCACAGACAAGCTATTGTAGCACAAAAGTGCTGAAAAAGTTAATGCTGGCTATGACAGAAAGGTGTGAGAACACACAGTGCATTGCAACTTGCTGTATATGGGGCTGCATAGCCGCAGACCGGTCAGGGTGCCCATACTGACCCTTGTCCACTGACGAAAGTTCCAACAATGAACACATGAGTGCAAGAACTGGACCAGGGAGCAGTGAGAGAGGGTGGACTGGTCTGATGAATCATGTTTTACATCATGAGGATTTCCTGGTTCGTATGCATTGTTAACATGGGGAAGAGATGGCAATAGGATATACTATTGGAAGAAGGGAAGCTGGTGGAGGTAGTGTGATGCTACAGGCAATGTTCTGTTGGAAAACCTTGGATCCTGGCATTTATGTGGAATTTACTTTGGCATGTACCACCTACCTAAACATTGATGCAGACCAAGTGCACCCCTTCAGGGAAATGATAACAGTGTCCTCTTTCAGCAGGATAATGCACCCTGGCACACTGCAAAAATTGTTCAGGAATAGTTTGAAGAACATTACAAAAAGTTCAAGGTGTTGACTTGGCCTCCAAATCCCCCAGATCTCAAGCCGATCGAGCATCTGTGGGATGTACTGGAAAAAAAAGTCAGTGCCATGGCGGTCCCACCTCACAACTTACAGCACTTAAAGGACCTGTTGCTAATGTCTTGGTACTGGATACCACCGGACACCTTCAGAGGTCTTGTGGAGTCCATGCCTGGACTGGCATGGACTCCACAAGAGCTGCTTTGGTGTCACAAGGGGTACCTACACAATATTAGGCTGTGGGTTTTACAAACCCTCCATCGAAACTACTGTACGCATGAGTTTGTAAATAGTTTACAGAAACATGTCTCTATATCTGTGATAAAAATAACTGTTTTCCTAATTCACACAACACACCCCATGCCTTAAAAAAATATCTACAAATAATTGCATGTCCTTTTCCAATTACTAGAACCACCCCTTAATGTATTGAAATCTACTAAGCCACTTAAAGCGTGTTGCCCTATTCCTTTTATGACATATTGCTAATAAAGTCACAACGGGGACCGTAGAGAGACATATGCAAAAATAGCAAAAAACATTCTGATACATTTGAAATTGCTAAACTTTTAGAAAACATATTTCTATAATAATTTCTTGGTTTTCCAGACATCTTCTGGCAGGTTAAGTGTTATCTGCAGGCTGCCTTACTGCATTACTTTCTTTCAACCATTAATGCAGTGCAGTAATTAGAAGAAACTTTGGATTTCTGTGCAAATGTCTACTTATTTAGGCTCTTGGAGAGATGTCCTGAAGGAAGGTGACGCATGAAAGCTAAAGTACAAGTAGATCCAACAGAGACCTAGTATTATGCCAATTCAGATCTTGACTATATCGCCGTATGAAATCATCCTACAAATGCATTCTAATTTCTTCTTGAATTTAAAATCCTGCTGTGCTACCTTTAAGTAAAAGCCGAGAGTGCATTTCATTCCTACATCATGTCTTTCTTTACTTACAGCTTGAAAAAGAACATTTAAAAGAATAATATTTGATGCTATGGCAACTAAACTTGAAAGTTGATGCAGTAATTTATTTAATAATCATTTCTATTTTGCTTGGGGTTTGATAACGGGAAAAGTAAAGTCCGTTTTATATTACAGATGGCTGTGGAAACAATCTAATAATAATGAATGTAATAGTTAATGAAGCAATCTTGCCCAGTACAGGGTAGGTTTTTCAGCTGCTTAGGTACCCAGACAGCACAGCTAAAGTTGGAATGTACAGTTGTTACAGATGTTGGGCAGCACAGTGGCCTAGTGGTTAGCACTTCTGCCTCACAACACTGGGGTCATGAGTTCAATTCCCGACCATGGCCTTATCTGTGTGGAGTTTGTATGTTCTCCCTGTGTTTGCGTGGGTTTCCTCCGGGTGCTCCGGTTTCCTCTCACACTCCAAAAACATACTGGTAGGTTAATTGGCTGCTATCAAAATTTACCTTAGTCTCTCCCCCTCTGTCTGTCTGTTTGTGTGCGAGTGTGTGTCTATAGTAGGGAATTTAGACTGTAAGCTCCAATGGGGCAGGGACTGATGTAAATGAGTTCTCTGTACAGCGCTGCGGAATTAGTGGCGCTATATAAATAAATAAATGATGATGATGATGATGATGATGAATGTATCGGCAGAACTGTTGGACAACAAATCAAAACATAAAAACATAGTACTTTCACAGTGGAAGAGCTTTGGATCAAATACATGGCATCTATCATCACCATAAACATACAACAGTGATAATACTGGTTTATTTGAGTGTTTATTGCAATTTGTTTAATATTGCCATCATTTCATTGCTAGCTGTACTGTGCCAATTCTGAAAGGCTATTATAAATCTTCATAAAATAATTTCACAAAGCAGTACACGTAATGGCTGATATTAATTTTGAGCAGTGTGTGTTCAATTTTGGACACAGTACAATTGTTTTCATTTGTCTAATTAACAATTTCTTTGTTGTGCAGCCAATAGCCTCCTAACACGATGCAACACATTCTTACATATCCAGACCTCAATAAATATTTCCAAAGAATGTTTAAGGGCTATCGCAAGCTATTTGATAGTTAAAATAATATGTAGTACACAGCAATCACTAGTCATTGACTAAACTGGTAAGTGTGATGAAGTATTCCATCCCCCTTCATCAAAGAGAGCAAAACAAACATGTGTATAAGGTCCCATTGTTTGTATTCAGTTGGTACAGTTGTAGTTGCAGTAGTACCACTGATCATACCCCATTCTAAGCAGAGCATTATCAAGGAGACAGCAAGCCAATCGCTGAGATCTGTAAAGTTGTAGGCTACATTGCACTGCAGCTTTTCTCCCTACTACTTAAATCCACTCTCCTGCCCATCATAAAACAGGTTTGCTTTCACTGGTGGGAATGGGATGGAACAAATAGCATGCTGACTATTAGCCAAGTGTAAGCACTTATTTCAGGTATGTTATTTGATTCAGTAATGCACACGTTTTGCTTTATATTAAAGTCCGGTAGTGCATTTATTTGTTGTTTGAGTTTTATCAAGTGGGCCTCATACGTAGGTGCTTTAGAGAAGTTATCTTCCATTTCGTCTATGATGCAATGCAGTTCACTCCCATCATGATATAAGTAATGCAAAAATAAATTATTCATCCTATTTTACCACTTAGCAGAACCCTAAAATGATTATGTGAGTGAGTAAATAAGCACCAGTTCTGTAATCCGTTGTTTTACACACCAAATTTAGAATTGCGGAGAACGTTAGCTATCTGAATGCAGCAGATGATACTTATATTCAGTCAGTAGCATATGGCTAGATTAAGGGTTCTAAGCTGCATCTAAAACATTAACAATGAAGCAAGGTTAAATCATTAAAACAATTGTCCCATAACTTCGCTCCAGTCCTTGTAATATTAGTCACTATTTCTCCTGTATATACAACAGAACCTCTATTACCAGAGTGATGTCCATCAGCACATGGTTCAAGTCTTTTTTTTTTTTTTAGAAAAAGTGTCCCTTCAGTTATGGAAAATGAATAAGGCTCCTTTTAATAAAAAATATTACAAACAGTGACAAACAATTGACTTGAAACCAACTACATGCTCCCAGTCATTAACATGTGTGACTGAGGAGGTTCACCTTTGAACCCTTGCTTTTGCTATTTAGGGACACAACCCTCATGTCCCTACCCGCTTACCCCACCCATTAAATGTATGAAAGGGTATATGGAGTGGGTGTCTGAAAAAGCAAAAGTTGTACAAAGTGAACAACCTCTTTAAGGTATATTCAGAAACAAACAGGTAATTTATTGCACTGAACAGTATGGTAATAATCAGTTAAAGTTTGTCGCTACCAGGACAAAAACAAAACCCTATAGACAATGAGGTAAACAAAAAAGAAATTTATATAGCTGGCAAACACAATAATTTTCCATTTCATAAGAATTGTTTAATTAATACATAGTTTGGTTTTTGATGTTGAACCAAAACCACTGCTTTTAGCTCTACATCCTCAGTCTGTTTACTAGACAGTAAAGTAACACTCTGTGACGACTACAGAGATTTAGAGTCGGGGAACTGTTTAAAAATAAAATGGTTCACAATCTCATAAAAGCAAATTCACCAACGTCATGCAGGAATTAGCATTTTCAAAGGAATTTCAATTCTAAACAGTTTACAGTCAAGCGATATTTTACAAGCTTTTTACACAGAGGGACTTGGGTCTACCCAGATCTTTTTATTTTTTTATTTATCTATTTAGTGTTACTAAATAACCCTTTACTGCGAAAAAAACTAATCTAGTTTAAATGGTGACTTTGATTACATGTGAACGGTGCCATGACAAGGATGCCATGCACTTTGCATTATGTTGGAATGTGCCTAGTTGGAATACAAGGCATATACTATGTATCACTTGCCGCAATTAATATTTACCTTATGTCTTGGCCGAAAAATTATTTCTGTTTTAAAATAGCACGTTGCTAGAAATGGATGAAAACACTTAATTAACTCAGTGTTATTTTATGCATAGATTAAATAAATAAATGGAGTACTGTTTAATGCGCCATTCACAAGTCCTTTTTAAGATGCATTGTTGTTGCAAGTATTTTCTTTTATTACTTTGTTGTGCATGTTGTGCCTAAGTAAAATATGTATGGCTTTGTTTTCTTATATTCTTCATCCAGTTTCTACTCTGTGTTATCTTTCCCAACCCATACTGTTATTTTCTCTCCTACTCTTTACCTTTTACTTTCTTGTGTTTGTTGACAACAGAGCAGATAAGCAGATATATTTATATCCAGTTACAGGAACAATGGAAGGTGTATAAACCAGGTGGATAGGAGAATTAAGGAAAATATGGACTTAAAAGGAATTCATGCCTATTTATTTAGTTCATAGTTGCCTACTCTCCCTGAATGTCAGGGAGACTCCCTAAAATAGGGGTGATCTCCCTCACTCCCTGAGAAGTCTGGCATTCTCCCTGATGCTGAGCCAGTACAAGACGTGGTTGGCTTCGCCATCTGTGGCATGATGACACAGTTCAGAAATTGTGTCCTATGTCCATGTATTGATGCCTATGGAGGTGGCCATTTTCATGGAGACCAAGATTTAATCAAAGACTGACAGGTAAGACAACATAACTTCAGTAATGGAGACAGAAATGTAAAAGACACTTCAGTCTCTAGAGATTCATTAGCTGCTTTTCTTTAACGCATAGTTGCTTACTCTCCCGGAATGTCGGGGAGACTCCGCATTTCTGGGAGACCTCCCGTGAGAGCAGGGCAACTTCCCGGTTCTAGCCCCCGCAATAGATAAGTGGCGTGGGGCGGGGCTTAATGATGCAAATATTGTGTCTTCTAAGCCCCGCCCCCTGCTGTAAACGGCCCAAATTGTGACAATCATTTAGGGGGTGGTGCCAAAATTATGCGATTCATCAAGCCCCGCCCCTGCACGCCCACCTCCCCCAGGATCTCCCTGAAGCCAATGAGGAAAAGTTGGCAAGTATGATTTAGTTTACGGCTGCTGGGTCACATGATATCTTCTGCTTGAAGTTTGAATACATGTTTTTACTAGCTGTTTTTAACTTTACTATTAGTATTAATTTTTATTTATAGGGTGCCACAAAATGTACGCAGAGCCATACTGGGTACAAACAATATGATAGTACAAGGTAGAACAGCACGGTACAATAAAAAACAATATATATAGACATAAATTGCAGCGTTCACTTGCGTTTCTTGGCCTGCGCAGAACGAATTTACCCAAAATCCGGCACGTGTCGGCATTTAGGGTCCTTAATGTATAAAGCCCATGATATTTGTTAATGCTTATGGATTAGCTTCTGTATGTTTCACACATTGTGATTCTCCTGATTCTCCAGGGGGAGTAAATTATTACACAAATGTTATGTAAATCTGGACCGAATCACTGAAAATCAGGCAATTCTGAAATGTGATTCTCTCTGAACCTAGACACACTAACAGTATAAAACCCCAGGCAGCAAATACCATAGGCAGTGAATTGAGGTGGTCTATGGCCACTGACTTTTACCCATTAACTTGTTAGGTATGCTCTGTATATAAAAATTGTATAGCTTTAAAATGTAACTTTTTATCATTAGGATATTCGGATGTACAGATATAGTCACTTGTTTTGTGCATATATGTTCTTTTTTGACATTTGGACATGTGTTTGACTATCCATGAGCTAAATGTAATGAACCTGGAAAACATGTAAGAAATGTATACATTTTTGCATGTGTACTAGATCCATTCAGATACAGTACATGTGAACGGTTATATATCTTTTTTTATGAATTTTACTTCATATGTGATTTCTGTCCCGATGATCATGCAGATTCATGTGTACACACCTACACAATTCACCTTCAGATCTGTGATCTTCATCGTTCACAGCCATCCGCTGAGAAGATTGTGACTCTGCACATTGTATAGAGATCTGCCTACACTCTGGTCATAAATGAGTACACATTTCCACATTTGACCAACATCATTCCATTGCACCTTTATTTTGGTGTGATAAAACATGATGAGAATGGACACACTCTTGCAATATCTGAACAAATGGTTGTTTATCATGTGATTTGCATGATCATTGCATCAGTGTGTACCCAGCTTAATGATACTTTTAAATACTTTTAGCTGTTCTTGCGAAAAAAAGCTATTTACCTTACAAATTTAATCAGCATCATAAAGTGCTGAACTAAGAAAGAGGGTTTAACAATAATTATGTTCACAAGAAACCTTCAGCAGAAGGAGTAGCACCCGTGTTAGCGTGGGTTTCCTCTGGGTACTCCGGTTTCCTCCCACACTCCAAAAACATACTAGTAGGCTAATTGTCTGCTATCACATTGACCCTAGTCTGTGTGTCTGTCTGTCTGTCTGTGTGTGTGTGTGTGTTAAGGAATTTAGACTGTAAGCTCCATTGGGGCAGGGACTGATGTGAATGAGTTCTCTGTAGAGCGCTGCGGAATTAGTGGCGCTATATAAATAAATGATGATGATGATGATGATGATGATGAAGAAGTGCAATGGTTTTTTAGCTCTAAAGAATTCTTTTATGTAGTGATCATTTACAAACTAGAAAAGTAAGGCGTTGCAGCACATATGTTTTCACAAATTCAACTATTTCTCCACCAAACACATACACAGGTGTTTGCTCTTAATACGCGTTTGTGTAGATGGTTACGCAACATTTTGTGGGATTATATGTTATACGAATATGCACCTATGCTGGTACAAGTGAAAACATCAGTCATGCCTACCATTGCTATTCAACCACCCTGGAAATAAATTGTAACTCTCGTTTTGCTTTGTTTCATTTTCTTCCTGTATTCCTGCTCTTTGGAGCTTAATTTATATCTTTAGTTTTTAGGTACATTCATTTTAGGCACCTATAAATGTGCTTTCCTGTGTCAAATGCATCTACATTTGTGCCAAAGACATCCAATTTAAAGTAATCTACAGCAACAGATCAGTACAACAGGATATGCAAAAATAAATAGTTAGCTCATCTAAACAGGAGCTGAGGACATCTGCTAAATGAGAACACTTACCTAAAGGCACAGTCTCCAACTTTTTAATGTTCATGTCCCACAACACAAAATTTAATTTTTTGTATTTGGCCACAAATTCCTCAACTGACACCTCATTCCACCTACCTCCTCCCATTAGAAGCAACATTTTGCTCCCCTGTAGTTGCCGATATCTCGATGAGCTAATCCATGCATGTACCACATGACATCACAAAAAAAGGAAATGGCATTTCCTCTGTACTTCCACATTTTTTTCACGTTCAGGAAAGAACTTGCCTGGTATAAACAATATGGGAGGTGACTGGATGAACAACATGAGAGATGTAGCTGTCAATCCTCTCTGTCTATAAAGCATTCTAAACTGCTTATGTTATGGTTCAAATGTGATTTTGAAAAAGTCTGCAACAAGTACACATACCTGCCTTTTAACAGGTTTGTGAAAATGTCAGTTCAAGGATATTACTTAAGAAATATACATTTACTACCATTTACAGACAGTCATTTCCACATGTCAGCAAGGGTATCAAATTGACATTTTGCAATATTACCTGAAGAGCCAAGTCTTTATTCTTTAGTGCATTCTTTAGGCATGAGTTCATAGTAGCATTTTTTAGACTAGAATGACTATTAATCTTCTGGCAAAGGAAGACATTTTGCTCTGTTTTTTATCAAACATAGAATCCTAAGGCTTTAGGGCTACATATGTGTATAAGGTTGTTATTTTTTGCATGTGTGCAAGCTAAGGTTTCAAAATATAAATTTATTATAAACGGATTCAGTGCTTATTTAAAGGCACTTTAAGGACTTCTATTTTTTATCCATTTCTGCTGGGATAGTCATCATATTTAAGGAATTTTACGGACAATTAAATTTACTTTTTTTTTTTAATCAGGTAAAATTTTATTGTATTTTTTCCTTTAAACAACAAAAAAGCCCAACACAGTAGGCTATCCCCCCAACTATACCCCATACAGTGTTACAAGCATTGTCAAGTATTTATACACCATGCAGTTAGAAAAAACAAAAAACATTAACATTCACATTTCCAAGTAAGGATATATACATTTTTTTTTTTTTTTTCCAGATATAGTGAGATAATGGTACAGCTTTGGTAATACAAGATACAGTCATTGATCTTAATAACATAATAGGTGGCTGGATGTCTGCCCCAAGCTTCAATCAGGAGAGTTCCACTTCCCTCAATCCCTCCGTGACATACGGGGATATCCTCCATCTATACCATATTCTTTCATACTTATCCACCAAATTCCTGCTGGTATACATGAACCTTTCATGGCCAACTGTATCGTTAACAAGTTCAATCCAGCTATTCAATGTTGGAGCTTCTGGTGCCATCCATTTCCTAGCTATCACTACCTTTGCCAGCATGAGTAACGTATTGATAAGCAATCTAATGAGTCTACGAGTTTTTTTGTTCAGGCCTAAACCGAATATACAGAGCCTTGGACTCAGGGCAATCACTCCCACCTCCAATCTTTTAATACAGTCCTCCATTTCTCCCCAAAAGGATGAAACCAGCGGACACTCCCAAAGCATATGCCAGAAGCCCCCCTCCTCGCTCCTACATTTGGGACACAACACTTTCTGACCACCACTGAACTTAGAAAGCCGAAGAGGGGTGAGATATGCTCTGTGTAACAGAAAAAATTGAACTTGGCGAAATCTTACTGATGTGATGACCTCCTTTGGGCTACATAACACCATACCCCATGCCTTATCACTAAGACGCCCCAGATCCCCCTCCCACCTGCATCGCAGCTCCGGCAAGCCCCCTTCGCCAGATCCTTCCACCAAAATTGAGTACAGAAAAGAGATTTTCCGCCTCTGGCCCAACCTTGACAGTTGCACCCTTAAGGAATCTGCGTTAAAGCTCGGAGTAGCTTCCCGAAACTGCGAGGCCAGAGCATGTCTTAATTGCAAATATCTATAAAAGTAACCCCTAGGTAGTTCATGTAGTGTCTGAAGTTGCTCAAATGAATATAATATACCGTTCTCATACAATTGTCCAATGTGTGTTATATTGTAGTTCCGCCAAGCTCCAGCCCCCTCCATCCTAATCAGTTCTCCAAAGTCCAAATTGTCCCATAGTGGAGTGCATGGATCTAGATCCAATCCCCCTCCAATCTGGGACGACAATCTCCAAACCTTCATGGCCTGTATTAATAAAGGGGGGTCCCTCCCAACTTTTCTTCCGGCCAGAAGAAACTGCACACGTGTATGACTAGATCCTGTCTCAGAAACCAAAAAATCATGCAAGTCTAGACCCAGCCTTGACCTAAACCAAATTTCAATATGTGCTAACTGGGAGGAAAAATAATAAAGCCGTAGATTCGGCAAAGCCAAGCCCCCCGATCCTCGAGAACGATATAAAGTAGTGAGTTTAACTTTTGCCCTCCTGCCCGCCCATACCAAAGAGGCCATAAGACGTTCTATGTAACGGAATGTACTATGGGGGATATAGACCGGCGACTGCTGCAAAACATACAGAAACTTTGGTTGAACTATCATTTTGACCAGATTAATTCTACCTGTGACCGACAGTGGCAGCTGCTTCCACACCCCAACTCGGCTCTTAAGATAATCAATCTGAGGTTGAACATTACGCTGAATATACTGACCCATATCATTAGAAATCCAGATACCAAGATATTTAAATACCGGAGTCCATTTAAGAGAAGTCTGCAGAACTTGGCCCGTAGGGCAGGTTCCCCTGATCGGAGTTACGCTAGATTTATCCCAGTTAATCAAAAGTCCCGAGTATCTACCGAACACCGAGACCACATTGAGTAGATTTGGCAACGATTTATCAGGATATGACAAAAAAAGTAGCATATCATCTGCATAAAGGGCAATCTTGTCCGTCCTGCAGCCCATCTTTAAACCAGTGATATCTGGCTGCATTCTTACCACACATGCCAATGGCTCTATGGCAAGGGCAAACAGAGCAGGGGACAGGGGACATCCCTGTCTGGTACCTCTGCCCATAACAAACTGGCGGGACATAAAGCCATTTACACAGACTCTAGCTGTAGGACAAGAATACAAAAGTCTAATCCACTGAATAAAAAACGGTCCAAACCCAAATTTCAAAAGCACCGCCCACAGGTACCTCCACTCCACAGAGTCAAAGGCCCTAGCAGCATCCAAGGACACCACCACCGCCTCCTCCTCCGCAGGATGGGGCAACTGTAAATGACAAAAAAGCCTTCGCAGATTTATGGCCGTAGATTTTCCTGGCATAAAACCGGTTTGATCAGGATGCACTATCTCACTAATCACCCGGTTCAACCGTGTCGCCAACATTTTTGCTAAAATCTTAATATCCGTTGCCAGTAACGATATCGGTCTGTATGATTCTGGAAACAAGGGATCCTTTCCCGTTTTAGGGATAAGAACTATAATGGCTTCAGACATAGACGGAGACACACACCCCTGATCTCTAAAACTTGTAAACATGTCCTTCAGGCGAGGCACAAAAAACCCCAGATGTTTCTTATACAGCTCTATGGGTATCCCATCTATGCCCGAAGCCCTACCATTTGGGAACGATGATATTGCAGCTACAATCTCCTCATCAGAAATTGACAATTCCAAACTTTCTCTACCATCTATACTCAGTTCGGGTATGGAAACAGCCGCCAGAAACGTATCTAAATCAGAGTCTGAGTACTCAGCTCTTGACGTATAAGCCTCTTTGAAATACGTATAGAAAACATCACTAATCTCTTCAGTCACGGTATGTACGACACCCAAAGTATCAGTAATCCCCGCCACTACAGTCGCCGCCCTTTCAGACCTAGCTAAATAAGCTAAAAACCTACCACACTTATCCGCTTCAAAGTATTGTGTATGTTTAGCAAATAACAACTTACGCCTTGATTTATCTAGCAAATAATCCGACCACTCTCTCTGTACTGTTAACCAAGCCATCCTATCAGAAACCGCATGAGAAGAGAGATATACTTCCTCCAACCGCACAACCTCTTTTTCCAATCTATCGATTTTCAACCTAGATTCTCTCTTGAAACAGTTGATGCTTCTAATTAAAGAGCCTCTTAAAAACACCTTAAAGGAATCCCAAACGACAGACAGGGCTGCTGTATCCACATTGGTAGCAAAGTACTCCTCCCATTGGGACTCTAAAATATTTCCATCCTGTAATAATGTCAACCAAAAGGGGTTAAGCCTCCAAAATGCTTGACCTCGAGAAACATTAAGTTCAACTGTTAATATCAATGGAGAGTGATCTGAAATTCCCCTTGGCAAATATGCGACACCAGAGACAGCCGGCAGCAGTTCCCCCGATACAAGTCCTAGATCAATTCGGGAGAAGGCGTTATATGAAGTGGAGAAACATGAGAAACAAACCTCTGCCGGATGCCTCAGATGCCACACATCCACCAAACCCATTTCTGCCACCAAATCAGCAAACTTTGATCTCTTAGCATGTGTATTGTCCCCCACCTCCCTCCAACTGTCAACATTAGAATCCAACACATTATTGAAATCCCCACAGCAGATCACTGGAGTATCAGGAGACAGAGAAATAAAATCACTGCACTTTTTTAGGACCTCACCACTATAGGGAGGGGGGACATAGACTGATAGCAGGTTTATACGTTTGGAATCGAAGCAGCCCCTTACAAAAACATATCGACCTAATGGATCCGACTCCACCACTTCCAGAATAAAATTTACTTTCTTTCGTATAAGGAGAGATACCCCTCTAGAATGGCCCGTATGAGTAGCATGATATGCCCATCCAACCCACGGTTTCTTAAGGGCCAACACTTTACCTCCCACTAAATGAGTTTCAGTTAAACATATAACATCTGCCTCATACTTTTTCAATTGGGATATGACCAAAGACCGTTTAATTTTATCGTTTAGACCACGTACATTCCAGGTCAGGATTTTTATAGACCCCTTATTCACCTTCCCAGTCGCCATAGCACAAGGGAATACACATGAAGCATCTTACCATAACCGTCAACCCCTTCCAGCCCAGGCAGACACCCAGCCACCAACCAGCCACATTAGCATTTACCAAGATAGACAGTCTCAACATCCGAAAGCATTTGTATAAAGATAAAGTACCATACTTGTCACTGTATTGTAAAAACTCATCCCTCCCTACCCTATTCAAAGAACCCCCCTCCCCGTATATCCACCCCAACTCAGACATACCTGGATCCCCTTATAACTATCCCACATCTCCTTAGACAACGCACACACCTATCTCCCCGTACTTATGGAGATACCTATATGCACTGAAAAAAAAGAAGAGGGAGACCGCGACCCTTTAAGCAAGGGAAGCTCCCCAACCCACAAATTCACCCCTAGTACTCCCCTAACCCTCCTATCTATTAGCACCAACAACAGAATTCAGCAGTTTCAAATACTATCACCTTATACATAACATATAAGTATCCAAATACCTACAGTATTAATGACAGTATTTCAATTTTATATAAACATACATCCAAGTGATATATATTATCCAAAACATTATAGCTATCAAAGGCACATAGTCCTTAATGGTATCATCTCAGTTCAATAGACCAATACATCACCAGGAGCATCTTCAATCCGGACGAAGACCACTAGGAGCTCTCCTGTCCAGCCAGTGAGTCGCCTCAGATGATGATCCAAAGAAAAGGGTAGTCCCATCTGCAATCACCCTCAATCTTGCCGGGAAGAGCATAGCATATGGCAATTGCATTTCACGAAGACGACGTTTCACCTGTATAAATTGTGCTCTGCTTTTTTGCACATCCACCGAAAAGTCAGGAAATACAGCAACTCTCTGGTTTTCATGCATCAGGGGGCCCTTAATCCGAGCCAATCGCAGGATAGCATCCCGATCTTTATAATGCAACATCTTGGCAATAAATGTGCGTGGCTGTGCACCAGGAGGTGGTCTCTGTGTCGGGATCCGATGTGCCCTTTCCACCGCAAACTGGGCCGTGAACTCCTCTCTGCCGAATAGCTGGATCATCCAGTTCTCAAGAAATGTCTCCGGAGCATTTCCCTCCGCCTTCTCAGGGAGACCCACCAGTCGAATGTTACTGCGTCTGAGGCGACCCTCCATATCTGACATTTTCTGTCTAACTGACACCATCTGAGCCTCCAGGCCGGCAACTTTCTGCGGTAAAGGGACTGTAGTATCTTCAAGTATAGATATGCGAGCCTCTGTCTCCGACACACGTTCCCTAATTTTCTGAAAGTCCTGCCGCATCAATGACAAATCAACCTGCACTTCTCCGATTTTATCCATTACCTTCTTT
Source organism: Mixophyes fleayi (assembly GCF_038048845.1). Classification (NCBI taxonomy): domain Eukaryota; kingdom Metazoa; phylum Chordata; class Amphibia; order Anura; family Limnodynastidae; genus Mixophyes; species Mixophyes fleayi. The sequence goes on along the minus strand of NC_134403.1, from coordinate 157,841,363 downwards.
TCAGAGGCAGCGATGGCTTTCAGGACCTCCTGAAGAGTAGAATCAGCAGGTGTTTCTGCGTCTGTAGAAGACTGGGATACCCGCAGCTCAGACGCAGGAGCTCCCCCTGCCGCTGTAGCAGGATTAGTTCGAGCATATTTCTCCAGCTTGCTGGCAGCAGTGTTACTTGCAGTGTGCTTTCCCATGATGGCACCTGCTATGCCCAGATGTTGATAGTTGCACTCTTAGGTTATTCACTTACAGCTCAGCTTATAAACTTGATGTTATAGCAGAACACCCAGTCCTCAAATCCACAGCACCCTGGATGTCTCAAATGTAGATAAAAGCACTATGTTAAGTGATCACTGAGACACACGTACTTTCAGGCAGCCCCTGTATTCAGGCACTTCACAGAGGGAGAACCTTCAGATACACCTAGTATTCTCTTCACTGTGGCACAAACAGCAGTCCCACACCACATAGGTTTTACCAGCTGAGCCTTTTCTCATACAGAGATGTATATACTCTGCCTCCCTCCGACAATACTCTCCCAAGATGGCGCCTCAAACCACTTCACGGCGGGAACCCGAGTACTGACCTTCCACTCCTTTCCAATTGCCAGATATCTTCTCTCTACAGAGCCAGCTGTCCCCACTCTGAACAAGTAAGTATGTACTTCAGTGTTTTACTCTCCGGCTAGAGCTCAGTCTTTTCCCCGCCAACAGGTTCCGCCTCAGCAGCGCTCCGGTCACTCGTGACTCTCACAGCCGCCCTGATCCTCCAACATACACCAAACTTGCCTCTGCTAGTGCCAGGACAGTTCCCCCACAAAATTATTGCGGTAAGAGGGAGTTACAGGTCATCAGGATGTCCGATCAGGATATTTAGGCTGGGGAGCTCTGGTATCTGCAACCTACACCATGCTCCGCCAGGCCACGCCCCATTAAATTTACTTTTAACATAAAATGTATGAACAATGTAATTCTGTTTAGTTAGAAGTGGTAATAGTATAACTCATGTAAACCTAGAGGAACCAGTGACAAATGTCATGATGTTCTCCATCCACTGTATCTATATTAACCCGTTCAAGATATTTCGGTTCTGATGACCAAACCAATTTTTACATTTTCTGTATAATTCATTTTCACCAGGAATAACCATGGGGTTTGGTTTTTTTTCATAATAAATTTTACTTTTTTTAATTAGCATTTTGGAAAAATATATATTTTCTTAGTTGAATATTATTACAAACAAAAATGAACAAAAATAGCCCCAAAAATGTACAAAACATGATTTTGCCCATTGGTATGTTTACATAGTTAGTGTAACAGCATAAATATATTGTTATATTTATACTACACATTCTAACTTTTGTAAAGATACAAAAAATTTATTTTATTAGACAATTAGATATTATGGGGCTGATGCAGAGTTGGACACAAAATGGGAGTAAATTACTCAAAAAGAACTTAAAATTACTTAAAAAAAAAGAGCATGGAATACCAGTGTATTTCTGCCAATGTGCAGAACCGTATGCATCTCAAGATGAGTCCACCTCTGCATCAGTAGCATCATTTGCATCAGTGGTTGAAATGGACATTTAGAAGTGGCAGTATGACAAATGTAATGGAAATGTAAGTGAATGGAATTTGATAGTTTTTCAATGAAAGCAGTAGGAGAAGTGGTGGTATGGCATACCATCATATACACCCCCACTTCCACCACTGATCAGTGTGTACTTGCACCTACCGTATAACAGGTGCAATGATTACACCTCCTAACAGGCGTATAGGCATGTTTCTGCAAGTCTACACGAGCTGCATTTGCATTAAAACACATGTAGTGTACTCTGCTTCCCTTTCTTTACCCGTCCCGTCTCTCCAGGTGCAGAATCACATTAGACTACATGGGAGCATATGCCAGAATCTACTCTCTGCGTATGCGCAGATCGATTTCATGAAAAATACACTACACAAACTGGGGTAAGTCCCACTCTGCATCAGATTTCTATGATTTCACCTACCCATTTTATATATATATATGTATTGTAACAAAGGGAGGCATTTTTCTGACAAGAGGCAGAGAAAGTATACAAACAGAATAAAACATTGGCACAGTTATGCACCTAGGTTGAGATTAAACCAGGTAAAAATGTATGTGTAGTTTAAAGTTTGTTAACTTACATGATTTCCTCTCAGGAAACAGACAGGGTGTGTCTGTGCAAACAGAGCCACTGATGGGTGTTTTATTTTAAAGAGAAGGTGGGTGTGTCACCTGTTCATCAAGCTAAGGCTGAGGGAGGAGTAACATGTATAAAAGCTTGTTTGTGCCATTTGTTCAGGGAGATCAACCTTGGGGAAGCTGGCTGGTCTTGAGAGAGCTGAGCTATGTCTAACTAGCGTTTAGGGTCTCCAAGAAATGCTGTAAAATCTGTACGGTGTCAAAACATTTACCATCCTGACAATAAAACTACATAAAAAGGAAGAAGTTGTTCGCGTGTGCTTCTGCAGTAGTGGTCTTTTGCCACAGTATGTGTGTGTGTATATATATATATATATATATATATATGTGTGTGTATATAATATATTATGAGTGTGTTTGAGTGTCTGATTTTTTATCTTGCTTTCTTTTCAAATTTTAATACATTTACATACTTGACATATAATCTATAGCAATTAGACTTTATATACATATATTTCCTGCTCTGGAAATGTATAAAATCACACTGTCCTGCAAAGAGGTGCCAGTGCAAGTGGCTGTGCAGTACAAGCAATGACTGTTTTACAGAGTTTATTAATATTTAAACCTCATTGCTCATGTAGAGTGGAGAATCCTGGGCGTCCGTAGTCCCCCAGCATATGCCTACGTAAATCCACATTAGTGACTACGTGTGGAAAGAGTCAATTGGCTTCACCAGACCCAAGGGCTCACTTCCTTTTTAGAAGCCCTGTGATGGCCTGCACAAAAGAAAAGTGGGAATTAATAGTATTAAAATAAATGGTAACAAACTTTTCTTGTGCTTATGACCTGTTGGGTGTAAGTGTATCTGGGCGTAAATACGTTTGGAGTAAACCTGACGCATATGTTACTGGTGCAGATCTGCATGCATCTTGAGATGCCTACGCCTCAGCATATTGGCATAAATATACTATGTTTACGAGCAGATTTTTAAAGCTTATATTTTTAACACATATGCTTCCACTTAGCGTCAGCCCCTGAATGAGTAACATACTTGAGTATTTTCTTGTAAACCTTTTATTATTTTATCCCTCACAAAAGGGACAGTAGAAAGAAGAAAAAGCTGTATTGTGCAGAGAGGGTAGATTTAAAATACTATTTTTTTACTATTATTATTATTTTAATTATGAGCTTTTTATTTAGTTTTTTTCAGGCTCAAAATAATACTTTAATTCCTATTCCACTTGTGTGGCATAGTAAAAGGGGAACATTTAGAGTGCTATGCATAACACAATGCACTGTGCTGTGAAATAATGGATTGTAAGCTTGAAATACAAAAAAAAGTAGTGCCAAAAATATATATTTTTTTTTTAAATACACTTTCTATGATTCCTTCCATGGTTACTTTAACATATAATCCACTAAATATACATCCAGATTTATTATGCAACTCCTGAAGTTTATGGAGATACCAAATGTGTGTAATTGATTACAGGTTTGGTGTGTGTGACTTTTATTTAAACTTTTGCAACTTCAAGAAGTGCCCGTGTACTGCATGAAGACAGTGTCCTATTACGCAACACTAGTCTGTGGGGGGTTGACAGTCAGAAGCCAAATTATATGTTTAAGGACACATGGATTGCAGAAGGTGACAACTGTTTTAAACCCATGGAAACAGTAAGAATGCAGAACTAGAAAGTATGTAAACTCGCCTTTTTTTTTTTTTTTTTTTTAAAGGGGCTAAGCCACTGACTTCTCTTTTACTTAAATGTGATGCATACCTGCATGTTAAAACACTATCTGAAGTTTCTCATAGATGGGTTTTATTTGCCACTTTTTAAACAGGTCACTCATATCACAACTTTTTGATTAATCACTGTATTTATTGAAAATTTGAGAACACTGACACATTCTTCTCCTAACCTTCAAAAAACTGTCTAGGACGCGACACCAATATGTTGAGCAAGATGTGCAGTGTCCTTTTTTAGGACATAATTAAATATCATAATCAAACATCGAATCAGTCAAGTTTTTTTTATGTCAAATGAGGCTTGATGCCAACACCTGAATTTGTCAATCATTGTTGCCACTTATCAGCATCAGCCCAATTTTTGATTTCAAATGAGACTTGACAGGCATATGATTTTGTTAATCATTGTTACCACTGCCAGCAATGTTTTTTTTACTGTTTTAAAAAGCATCTCTCACATCTGTCAGTCATCTTTGATATTTGTCAACATCAAACTATTTTTTGGTTTAAATGACTGCCATTGGTCAATTATCAGCTCTCACAGACAGAACTAATACCGCAATTTTTTTAGTTTTATTTTGCCCTGTCCTCAGATATACCTTGAAATTGTCTTACAACTTGTGTCCTGTCTTCTTGATACTATCTATGTTTGGCCTCCCCTGATTATAGGAACTTTACATATACTGTGGGCACATAAACCAATATTTGGCAATTTGTTATATTGTATAGATACTCTGTTGTTGAGTGGCCTGTGTTCATAGTCAACATTGTAAGAGTTAAGTTTACTAAGAGAAACATAATGGTCACCTGCTGTTTACTATAACATCAAACAAACAAAAAAAATAAACCTAGTATTTGGTGGAGTTCAAGAAGTTAACATAAAATTTAACTTAGCTCGGATGTGCTGTTCACTAGATCTGACACAGTCCCCAAAGCCTCTAGTCACCACTCTTCATAATACTGCAATTGCTCACCTTGTTCGAACAGGCAGAGGTTATATCTATGCCCCTACCCTGTGTTCTTCCACTGGGAAGTATACAGGAAAGGGGCATTGGCAACACAACTGCAGGCTATTGGAGATAAGTAAAATTAATATTGAACTTTACACAATACTAGAAATTACATATTTTTAAATATATTGTATGCCTATATGATTTCACTTGCAACATTGCAAAAGTAGCTAAATATGGTAAGTCTATAATATACTTTATAAAATTATTATTATTATTATTAATTTTTATTTATAGGGCGCCACAAAGTATCCGTAGCGCCGTACAAGGACAAACAATGGCATAGTACAAGGTGAAGCAGCACAGTACAAGTAACAGTAAGCACTATAACTCTGGGGGCTCAGGCACAGCATGAAAGAGAGGGAGGGAGGGGAAAAGTAAGTATAGGCAGGTAACTATGGCCCAAGAGGGTGGGCACAGATGACAGGTAAAGAGTCACTGAGGGGAGCGGAGAGAAGCGAGAGGAGACAGTGGGCAGAGGCACAGTATATGATGAAGGGCAGGGAGACCAGAAGAATGATAAAGGGGGCAAATAGGAGAATAATGGAGGGCACAGTGTCTAATACAGGGGCAGACCAGAAGCAGGATGAAGGGGGACATACAGAAAAAAATATTAATGTGGATTAATCTCTGTAGTACAGCATGTTTTTTAATGTTTAAACACTGACTTTTTAAACAGGTAACAATAAATTTAAACTTAATTTTATCGATAATTTACATTTTTATTCCTGTGAGTGGGTGTGTTGGTGGGGCCCCAGTGCACTGCTTTGCCCGGGGGCCCATAATGTTGTTAAGATGGCCCTGCAGTGAATCCCCTACTTTCCGGGCCCTGTAGCAGCTGTACCCCCTGCCGTGCGTTAGTTACACCACTGCATTGAGATGATGTAAGTTGAAAGACAACACTTTATTGGACAAATCAAACAATACAATACAAATAGTGAAGTTTTCCAGAGTCTCTTGCTGTTCTAGAATATAAACTGTGATAAAGAAAATGATTACAGCAATTAAACCATAATTATATTCCCTCTTCACTGATCAGACATACGACTGATAATTTTACAACAACTTATCAAACTCTCGTTTGACTGAATAATGTAAATTAGCAACTGTGAAGCCCTCATGCTTATGCCCCACTTTCAACATCCCTTCCACTATGATTTTTTACTAGTAAAAGTGGTTGGTGGGTAAAACCAAGTACAAAAGGTAGAAAAATTAATAAAATGAACATTAACCTATTTCTGTTTTGGTCCCTAAACTACCCAAAGCACATGCCTGATTTGCCTATATGCTAAATATAGCCCTGCAAATTATCATTATTATTATTGGGCAGCACAGTGGCTCAGTGGTTAGCACTTCTGCCTCACAGTGCTGGGGTCATAAATTAGATTCCCGAACAGGGCCTTATCTGTGTGTAGTTTCCTCCAGGTGCTCCAGTTTCCTCCCACACTCCAAAAACATACTAGTAGGTTAATTGATTGGTGACAAAATTAACCCTAGTGTGTGTGTGTGTGTGTTAAGGAATTTAGACTGTAAGCTCCAATGTGGCAGGGATTTATGTATGTGAGTTCTCTGTACAGCGCTGCGGAATTAGTGGTGCTATATAAATAAATGAGGATGATGATATTATTATATTTTATTAATCGGGTGCCACCAGGGTTCCACAATGCTATACAAAAGGTGACTAATTATCTTTTCCCAGTTCTGAAATAAAGATCATATTGTCCCCAAATCAAAATATCAAGTTGGATAGTTTAGTTTAAATTAATTGACTATAGGGAAAACTATGATATGGTGTAAGTTTTGTCAGGAGCAGTAATAGCATTGTACGATACATCTGGAATTTCAGTGTTCACCTTTGGCCTCTGGAAAGGATAGAAAACAGTGCCATTATTGTTGCCTAATTAACCATGAATAAACAAACCACACAGCATTATGATAGATTAGGAAAGGGATCAAATGCCTCCACAGTGCATGCTATTATAAACTATTAGCCAGTGAAAATAGATTCACATTAAACATTAAAGTTAACCTGCAGCTTTAAAGGGGACTTTATTTGATTTTTATTTGATGATATACTGTATGCTCAAAATATTATACTTAACATAAGGAACTAAATGCTGTAGAGGGTCACCTGCACGTTCCCTGGAAATTCAAGCTCAGTTAGGAAAGAGATAAGTGACGAAGCCATTACCAAAGGTAATCCCTACAACACACAAATCTTGTATTACATGTCATTAATACTTGCCATAAATTAAGTCATGAACATATATGAGAACTACATTTTTGCGTGCAGTACAAAATATGATATAGTATTGACATCATTTTAATATCTTGATGCATATAAAGGGGCTGATTTGTAGTGAAATGGGTGTAAATTATTGTTCTCCGCAATGGTAGCATATGCGCCAGGTTTACCAATTGCACATAGACGCATATACATGCCCTTACTTCCTGGGCATGCGCGGAGCAGTTTCATGAATGATACGCTATGCAAACTAGTGTACATCAAACTCTGGATCAGCCCCAAATTGTTCCCTCTGTTTCTGTCATTTCGGAATATATACGATATGGGGTGAGGGTGTTTTATAATATAGTGTGACACAGAATCAATAGTAAACATTTAAACAGAGACGTACAATTGTAGCTACTGCATGTCAATGAAATAAATCCATTTGCTTTGCTCTCCATTTAATGAGGGGATACAGGAAACCGGGACTTACACAGTTCTTAATAGGGATGCTCAGGCTCGGTTTTTGAAAACCGAAGAACTCGAACTTAGGCAATCCAAGTGCTCAATACTTTCACGCGTCCTCGGAATTGAAATCGAGGCAAAACGTCAATCCATATCCAAATGTTTTGGATTTCATAAGTACTGCCCTTCACGGAGATCCGGCACTGTTTTACAGACAGACACAGAAGGGGTAGCAGCATTCTTGGCAATCTCCAGTGCCATTGCTCAGTGTCAATGCTCATACAGAAACAGGAGAGGTGTCAGTGTTCTTATCAGTCTCCAGTGACATTGTTCTGTGCCATTGCTCATACAGAAACAGGAGGGGTGGCAGTGTTCGTATCGGTCTCCAGCGACTTTACACAGTGCCATTGCTAACACAGAAACAGAGGTGGCAGTGTTCTTGTCCCTTTCCAGTCTCCAGTCACATTGCTCAGTGCTATTGCTAAAACAAAAACAGGGGTAGTAGTGTTCTTGTCACTTTCCGGTCTCCAGTCAATTTGCTCTGTGCCACTGCTCATACAGATAATAAACTGGAGGGGTGGCAGGGTTCCTGTCACTCTCCAGTGCCATTGTACACTGTTTTTGCTCACACAGAAACAGAAGGGGTAGCAGTGTCCTTGTCGGTCTCCAGTGCCATAGCTCAGTGCCATCGATACGGCAACCAACTGCTGGCACCAGTTATGATGATACTAGTCCTTCTATATCATCTACTAAAGCCTACGTTCAAGGGCATACTGGGTTTAAGTCAGGGAAACGGAAATCCAAAAAATAAACTTTTACATTGGTAAAGAAAAAAAACCTCTCTAATAAAGGGAAAGTTTACTGTAGAAAAACATAAAACTGTCAACATGCCATTCTACCCAAAATATTAACAACCATACCAGCATTTACTAGCTCCGTTCTCTCAGCTAGATCCTGGCCCCTGCAATCTACACCGGCAACACCTTCTTCACAGTGGCGGATCCAGGGGGTGGCGATCGGGGCAATCGCCCCTCCCTAGCAGACACTTGCTACCGACGGCTGCACAGTATGTGCAGGTACGTCCAGCCGTGACAGGCAGGGACAGTGTGCTGCCCGGCTGCTCTGATTGTGTTTAAAACACAATCAGAGCAGCCGGGCAGCACACTGTCCCTGCCTGTCACGGCTGGACGGACCTGCACATAGTGTGCAGCCGTCGGCAGCCTCAGATACAACAGTTTTCTAGATCCGCCCCTGCTTCTTCATAAATACCCTCCTAGTGAGCTTAGTTAGTCCTGCATTCAAGTTGCTAAGGCTAGATGACTCCTCCCCTATCCAGGATTCCTCTGAAGAATTCTTGACCGTTAGGTATGCCACTGCTGCTGCTGGGGCTGGATCTTCATCCCAGAAGAAGACCACTAGTAGTTTACAACAATTGACTGTTAAACAATCCTTAGCAAGTATGAAAGCTGTCATCCAGTTGCAAAGCGGATCACAAATGCCATGGCGACTGTGCTAGTATTAGATCTGCGTCCAATATCCACAATTAATGCAGCTGGTTTTAGACAGTTATTTGAGGTCCTGTGTCCCTGTTACCAAATTCCATCACAACACCATTTTACTAGAAAAGCAATTCCTCACCTCTACCAGAAGGTTTGAAAAAATTTAATTATTGAGCTACAAAATGGAATTCTACCCACTGTACAATTAATCACAGGTATCATCATCATTTATTTATATAGCGCCAACATATTCCGTAGCGCTTTACAATTGGGGACAAACATAATAAACTAATAAACAAACTGGGTAAAACAGATAAAGAGGTGAGAAGGCCCTTGCTCACAAGCTTACAATCTATGGGATATGTGGACAAGCGGAACTGGGCAAACAAAAGATTATATGACAGTGACAGCCCACTGGATTGGTGAATCACCTTCAGTAGCAGGAACAGCAGCAGCATGTACCCAAAAACTCCAGATTTTCGCCAGCTTCATTATGAGGCATACCGCTGACAACCTGTTAGAAAAAGTAAAAAAAGAGAACAACGAACTGGATCTTAAAGGTGCACTATGTAGTATTATGTCTCTTTTTTGAAATGTGCATGTACCAAGTAATTGGAATAAAACATAACTTTTATTAATAAAAGATAAAAGGTTTGACTATAAAAAGCAGTGAAATATAAATGAGAAAAAGTGAGAGTAAAGTGTTTTAAAACTTGCCGTGCATCACTTTTATTCCTTACTTATATATAATAATTGAACACCTTATCCATGCTGTGAAGTGAGTTCAGACACTGTTAGCTTGAGCTGCTAGGAAAACTAAACTTTTCCAAGAGACCCAGAGATGATGCAGATAAGTCAGCACAACATTTTGACATCAGGTCTGGTTTAAAAGAATTGCCCAAAAATGGTGACACCTCTGCCGTAACTCCACCTGAACCTATTATCAACATCCAAATAATGGTGGAGAATTACTTTAACAACAGCATAGAAACCTATATACAAACTCACTTTTCAATACCTAAGCTGCCCACACTCCTTTGTGTACTCGGAAAGAGTTTTCAGCACAACCAGGGACCTTGTCAGCGATCGGCGTAGAAGGCCACTTCCTCAAAATGTGGAAAAGATGATGTTCACCAAAATGAACTACAAATTCCACGAGGAATGTAATGGTGGATTTCAGTGGGGATGAATTAATATTGTGTGAGGATGATGTACACACTGATGAGGGTGAGGATGAGGCTGAAGATGATGACAACAACATATTACCACTGTAGAGTTTATTGACAGCACAGTTAGCTTACCTGCCTTAAGTCCATTGTTAGCTTGATTTGTGGGGGACCCAAACAAACCAAGCATTCAGTCACAAAAGTGGCCCTCCTTGTCCCTGAAGTACTTGGTTTGTTAAACTGTGCAAGTCCTTTTTAAGATCCAACATAAGGGTGGGTGGAAGGGTCCAAGGACAATTCCATCTTGGACCACTTTTCTTTCCTGACACTGCTGTGTGGTACTGGCAATGTTTTCTAGATTTGATATAAACTGCTGTGTATTTGTGCCATTGATCTAACCAGCCTCTTACAGTTTATTGACAGCACTGTTAGCTTAGCTTCCTTAAGCCATTGTTAGCTTGGTTTGTGGGGACACAAACAAACCAAGCAATTTAGACACAAAACTTGCACTCCTTGTCGCTGAAGTGCTTGATTTGTTAAACTGTACCTGCTATCTCTCCTGTTTCTGTATGAGTTTGTTAAACCTTTTTAACATATGGGTGGGTGACAGGTCCCAAGGACAATTCCATCTTGCAACACTTTTCTTTTCTGCTACTGCTGTGTGGAAATGTTTCCTAGATGTGCTATGAACTGCCATGTGTTTGTGTCTTTGCTCTGTCACAATTATATTGTGACCTGTGAGGTGGTCAAAATTGACTGGAAATTAGTGTTATTGAGGTAAATAATAATGTAGGAACAAAGAAAATTGCTGTGATTTTAGTATATTTTAGCAATTTTTCAAAAAAATTCAGATCCAAAACCAAAACACTCGAGGGCGGTTTTGCCAAAACCAAGACCGAAACACAAAGTTAATACAGATCCAAAACCAAAACATATCGGACAGTGAACATCTCTAGCTCTTAATATATAGGGTTGTCACGGGCACTAGGAGTCTTTACCCAGGATATCACCAGATGATGGACTTACCAGAGTAGTATAGTTGGTAATATGGTACTCTGGTAGCAGGGTGACAACGGAACAGGAGAAACAGCAGATGGTGAGAGAATGCTCGAGGAAAGTCTATGACTAGCAGCACTGGTAATGAGTAGATGACTGTACACGAGGAAGTAGATGGACAAGCAAACGTGAGGATAGTCAGTGGTCTGCGTATAGCAAGTTGTACCACTGCTATAGTGAGGAGGAATGTCCAGGAGTAGCGAGGAGGTGGTGAGAGTCAGTGGTCTGCGTATAGCAAGTTGTACCGCTGTCTAGGTGAAGGAATGGAATCCAGGTGAAAGTAGGTAACAGGGAAGTCAGTGGTCTGCGTTAGCAAGTTGTACCACTGCTATGTGAGAGGATACATGAAACTGGTGTCACAGGGAACAGGAGTCAGTGGTCTGCATATGCAAGTTGTACCACTGCAATATATAAGTGAGGAGGGGCACGAGGAGATGAATGCAATGCAGAGTATACACGGGCACACAGAACTTGATCCCACGATGATATCCACAATACAATGATAACTGAGCAGCACTGCTTAAATATACAAAGTCACAATAACTATCCAGGCAAATAGGAAACAAAGTCAATGGTAGCAATAGTCTCAGTGGATAGGGGACTCCGGAGGAGAACACAACTCAGTTCAGCTAGATATGCAATACACAAGCAAAGTCAATGAGAAGTATGCATACCGCGGTTCAGGAGAGCAGGCTGTCAGAGAGACGTGCAGGGATACCTGAATGGCAGAAGGCCGGCAGGAGGAGAGACCACTGGAAGGTGGAAGCGGTAATCAGGTTGGTGCAGCGCACGGTAGGTAAACCAGCAAGAACGAGGCAATACTCAGGAAGCAGTAGTATGTGGAACTGGAAACCTGAAGAACACGGGAGAGTTGAGGCGGTCTGATATCCAGTCGTAGAGATGGAAGCAACGGAGCGCTGACCCGATGAACACAGGAGAGTTGAAGTAAGCAGGAACTCTGTAGAAGCAACGGAGGCAGCGGGTAGGAATCAGCTGGTGCAGACACGATGAACACAGGAGAGTTGAAGTGAGCAGGAACTCTGTAGAAACAATGGAGGCAGCGGATAGGAATCAGCTGGTGCAGACACGATGAACACAGGAGAGTTGAAGTGAGCAGGAACTCTGCAGAAGCAACGGAGGCAGCGGATAGGAATCAGCTGGTGCAGACACGATGAACACAGGAGAGTTGAAGTGAGTAGGAACTCTGTAGAAACAACGGAGGCAGCGGATAGGAATCAGCTGGTGCAGACACGATGAACACAGGAGAGTTGAAGTGAGCAGTCCCTCTGTAGAAGCACCGGAGGTAGCGGATAGGAATCAGCTGGTGCAGACACGATGAACACAGGAGAGTTGAAGTGGTCTGGAAACCACAATAGAATAAACAGGAATCAGCAGGAGCTGAATACACGAGGAAACACAGGAACACTTTCAGAGGCTCATTGGAATGAGACTCCAAGATCAGGCAACGAGGTATTGACCACAGGTGCTTTAAATAGGGAGTGTTGCCTGATCAGCCAATTAATGAAAAGCAACAGATACTGAAGGCTTGAAAGGGCTGCACATGCGCAGACCCTCAGGATGGCGGACGGCCACGATTCCTAAATACACGAGAAGTAGCACTCACAGTCCGGTGAGTGACAAGGGTTTTGCTTAAGCACAGAGGTTAGCACTATATTTTGTGCTGGTTTACATTGTTTCAGACCTACTCCTTAATTGAAGGACATAGGCATACATGCACATAAGTGAATATGTATACAAATATGGATGTACTAACACTTATGTTGGTCCAATTATATTTAACATTGCATTGCATTTTTGCAGTATACATTGGGAATAGTGTATTATTCCAATATATGACTATAAATATTTATATTTAAGGAGTGCGGTCTCAAGGATTTCTAAACATAAAAGCTGTGATAAAAGTGAAAATGCTCACTTCTTTATGATCTTTATACTAATTGAAATGTAATACCTCATGAAAGGCTCCAGCTGTTTAAACTAGGAAAACAGAACCATTGCCCTTTTAAATCAGTTCAATGATTCATCTTACTTCCTATCACACGCCTATTACTGAGGGGACATGTGACACCACAAACTTTTAGTCATGTGTGCTTGCCAAGTTTCCGTCAAAGACATTAAGCTTAATCATGTTTTCATTGCAGTTGAAGCTGTTATAGGATAAGATATTGATGAACCTCAGTTTAATTACCACACATCTGAAAAAGAAAGAGACTTTGTCCTTGCATAACATCATATGTATCGATCAAATATGTGCCTGATACAATTATATTATTTTCATAATGCTTTTGGGATCCATTAGGATAATACATGTGATGATGTCACATGGTGTCATTGTCTGGCAAGTTAATAGCCTTAGGGAGAGTGAAGATGATGTCATTGTACATTTGGCATCTTAGTTGAGCATTGAGGTTACTTTGTGCTGTAGTTTCCTAAATCAAATATATAAGATTTATCATTTTAAGAAAACCAGTTGAAAATAAGAGTCAAGAAGGGAAACAATATATTTACACAAAATGACATACTGGTAGAACACAAAGCAGAAATTAGCCTAAGGAATGATTCAGGAAAATCAGAGGAAGTAGAATGGAAATATTGGAGATAATATTGTTCCAAATGAAAAAAAAACACAGAGGATTATGCACACTGGCAGAAATTTCAGTACTCAGATAGGCCTGGACTATGTCAAGAACAAGATGGTAAGTTCTGGTAGAAGTCAGGGCAGGCAGCAATCAAGGGAGTAGTTACCATCCAGGCAGAGGTCAGGGCAGGCAGCAATCAAAATAATAGTCAGTGTCCAGGCTGGGTCAGACCAAGTAGCAATAAAGTGCTTGCGTGTTAACCCCTTAAAGATGGGATTGCATCTAAGGGAGGAAAGGCATCATTGCTGATTGTCCAAATATATTTAGGTAAAAAAATTTTTTAATCTTAATACAGAATAACATTTTAAATAAGATGGACGTTTGCATATATTTATATTTTTTAAAGGACCAAAACAAATGCCTTTTTTGTGTTAATCTGTCTTTTAATGTATACTGGTTAGAGGTCTTGTTACCCTTCTTTTTAAATATACAAATTGACCCACCAATCAACTGTACCTCAATTAGGAAGGACCCTGATTCCTGCATTGGGAAAGTGCCCTCTTTTCCAACCCCTATTCACCAAAAGGAGGTGGTATGTACCCCTAGGTGGAAGATCATTTTTTTTTCCCAGAGATCATTCATCTACCAATCAGCGCTTACTAACATGTTTATTTTTATTTTTTCAGTTTTCTCATTGTGGTGTTCATCTAATATTTATTTTCATTTGTTAACATTTGCATGTGTACGATTGATTGAAAATTATTGTGATGTAACCAAACAACGTCTCAAGAAGGGGTTTTGGTAAATAAAAAAGAAACTGATTGCAACAGTGGTAATAGTGCATTGCTACATGCCCAATTATACTATGTTATTTAAGGTAATATAATAGTAATGAGAAATGTTGATTGCTTTAATACTGAATTTATTTGGAAATGATAAATTTGTAGTGTTAGATATATTTGTAGTGCTGGATAATTTAGTTTTATTGTACCTTCCTGTAATCTAGAGAGAGATGACTGTTGGTATGTAAATTTATGATACATGGAATTCCTTTTAAAAACAAAACAAAACCAAATACTCTTTAATCTAGGAGTTTCTTGTTTCCTGGTGTCTTCTATAATTTTACAACTATTTTATCAATAAACTAATAGAAATTAGGTTTCTCTGCATAAACATGATTCGTGTTAGACATTTACCACAACAGAGATGCAATAAGTTGGTATTTGCATGACAAGCTATTTAATAGGTGTTCTATTGCCATAAAACCCCTGCACTATTCTTGAAGTTTGTGTTTTATTGAGCTCATGAAAATGATGAAAATATGATATCTCATAGATAACCTACAAGTTATGCTTCATATTATAGGATTAAGTTGTACCATTTACTGGTATCAATATCAAAAGCACATTGTCCCTAATCCTGTTTATGCCTTTGTGGCTTTTTTGTAACCTCTTTATATATATCATCATCATAATCAACATTTATTTATATAGCGCCAGCAAATTCCGTAGCGCTTTACAATTGGGAACAAGCATTTATAAGACAATACTGGGTAATACATACAGACAGAGAGGTAAGAGAACCCTGCTCGCAAGCTTACAATCTATAGGCTTGTATCTGTGAGATTCCTATAGGAGACCTGTCACCAGGTTCTACATGTCTTTTTATGTCTTTAATACATAGTATCTCGTGGACTTTTTTTTTTAATATAAATAACGTGGGTTCCTCCATTCCCCCATGACAGAGATAGTAGTGTGACTTCTCTGATATCTTGACTGTGTGTCAAGCTGTCTACATGCACTATGCTTATACAGCTTCCTTCCGTCATAACTCTCCCGAGCTCATAGAGAGTGTGTTATATAAAATGCCCTCTCCAGTGAGCACAGTCGCAGATCAACCCTTTTCTTTATTTCTATATAGTGCACACTTTTAATAAATTATTAAAAGGCAATAGAGGACTTGGTCCCAGATGCTATTTAATATTTGATAGTTATAATATAGATGGTATAATAAATAAAAACTATTGGTGATAATCTGTCCATTTGTAATGAAAATATATGTTATAGGCCTGCTTTTTAACATTGTTTAGGCACCTTCTCTAGCTAAAGTGTAACAGTACCTTCTATATTTTAAAGTGGGCATTTTGCATGCCACGTACATTCCTACCCCCACTACCATGTCATCTGCTGACGTCAGTGGGTTTGAACTCTACAGATATATATCAAAGTTTATGTATGCGTATTTGCCCATTTTCCCTGGACTAGCGTGGACAGCAAGTAAAAAAGTCTTCAACGCTCTTTCATATTGCCAAATCAAAGGTAACCACGAAAGTACCAATGAGGATAATAAATTAGTGACAGAGCTGTGACACAAATTACCTGTTGTGCAAAACTCCTGTACTGATACTATCCAGCTGTAACTGAAACACATCTTCCACAATGTTTAGAGAGCAATGGGATGAGGATTTAGGCGGGAGTTGTAGTACAAAAAATAAGATCAGGATACCAGGGTAAGCAATGCTGGAAATGAAAGCTAAACTTTTTAAGGCAACTTGATATATGCCACAGAAGTATAAGGCTGGGTATACACTACAGAAAATTTCTCCTGATGCGATATGGTTAATGATTTTACCAATGACTGAAAGTCCCGATCAGCATGCCGACTCATTTGTACACACTATACACGTTTTACAAGATTTACGTTCAGATCTGTGCTCTGCATTTGTCATGACCATCGGCTGAAAAGATAGTGACTCTATAAACTCTATGGAGATCTAACCACAGTGCAGGTTGCGAGTACATACACACTGCAGAATTTGCCCTACATTGTTCCATTATTGCCATCCACTTGTCACAGGAAGTGTTGTGTTACACAGGAAGTGTTTTGATATACAGGAAATGCCCCGGCAGCCATGTTCTTTTCAACATGCCTGCAGCTAGTAAAGACACACTTCTGCAGCTCTCCAGAATCATGTGGTGATTTGCACACAGACCATTTTACAATCACATCTCTGGATACCGATGAGAATTAATCTCTAATCGCACATGGGCAACATAAACTAAAAATAGCAGTGGACATATCAATGTGTTACAGTACTCAATGAGCATTGACTGCAAAATTATGATCAATAGGACTTATTTGTCAAGAGAACACTTTTCTTATTCTATGTAGATAAAGGCCCACTTTTCTTAGGAAGTTGTCTGTAATTAACATTAATCTGTTTAATGCTGATTAGGCTGGCTACACACTACAGGGTTTTCAGCCGATTATTAAACCAATCAAACAATAAACGAGCATTCAGCCTTATATTGCATTAGCGTGTACATTGAAACAATAAACGATTATCAGTCCAAAGCATATTGTATCGTTTGATTTTTAAACTGACCTAAAAATCTCGTTTAACGATGGAACAATGTTGATCCAATTCTACAGTGTGTATGCACTCATGACCGGCAGTGTCCACAGATCTCTATGGTGTGTGCAGAGTCACACAAGGTAAATTGTGTAAAATGTGTAGAGTCTGTACACATGAATTGTGTCACACGCCGCACTCCCACTGTCCAGCGCGGGAGCCGGCGTGTGTAACCTGGTCTCCGCTGCTCCTCCCGCCTCACTCCTATTCCCTGCTTCACTTACCTAGTTCCACGCTGAAGCTCTCCTCCAGCGTTGTCTCTCTGCTTCCTGGATCGGCATTCACTGTTCTGCGCATGCGCAGAACGTCCTAACCCTTTTCTCTGCTTCTACTGCCCTCTATTGGCTGCCTAATTGGAACTACACTATTTAATGCCTTCCTGACCTGGAATCTGTGCTGGTTCTTTCAGTCAGTCTCTGACACCCGTACTGAATACAGCTCCTGTGTCGTCTCAAATTTCCGGGGATTCCTACTCAGCCTTTCCGAGTTCCTGCACCTCCGGGCTCCTACGCCACAGTATATTACGCTATTCCCTCCTGGAGTTAGTTACACCTCATTATCGCTACCACCTCCAGTGGCAACGCAGCAGGCTATTCGGTAGATTCGCTCCTAGCAACATACCTCGGCTCATCTTCACGTCAGTTGCGAGTAGCAACGCATACTACCTACATCAGTCTACGCTCTCTCTCTCTTGTGGTGCGCTGGGAACTTCCTAGGGGGCCGCGACCTGCAAGTGGAAGCCGCGAAATCCATATTCCCTTGCGGGAATCACTGGTGAACACCATTTCACTTGTTAGACTCCGCGCCCCTAGCTGAAGTCACGTCAATTCCAGTGAACCACTAGGATCCAGTTGTCCCTCGTGGGAACCGTGACAAATTGGCATGCTGATCAGGAATTTTTATTTTTTTTTAATCGTGGGTAAGATCTTTAAGGATATCGCATCGTGAGAAATTTTGTATCGTATGTACCCAACCTTAGACAGTGAAAGTATATCTAATTGGTTGCTATAGTTAGCTGCAAATTTGCACATTTGAGAAACACCTCTTGAGGGCCACGCAAAATATAGATTTGGATGTTAATTGTAGGTGCACTTTAAACAAGTACATTTTATGCTATTTTTAAAAAAAGAAACTATTTTATGTATTCAAGTAGTAGAAAATATTCAATAGAAAAATATATTCACATTCATATATATTCTGTGTAAAATCTGATGGTTTTCTAATTTCATTATTTGTTATTATCTTGCATGTGTCAATCTTTGCAATTGTGTAAATGATATCATAGGGGGTGAATTATAATGTCAGTGACCAATGATGTAATAATGTTCGAAATGGTCTATGCCCTGCCTTCAGTGACAGCAATAATTATGTAATTTGTTATGTAGTTTATGAATGATGTAATCAGAAAGCCAGCACAACCTTAAAAACCCGACTTCTTGTTTTTCTTAGCTTTGAATGAAACCTCAACTGTGCCTATAAATGTTTTCCTTCTAGTAGTTTCCTTGCTTCCTGCTTTTTTTCTCAGATTAAAGGATGTATCTACCCAAAAAGTACATGTTCAATCACCCGCTCCACTCCCCCTAACTAGCAGAATTATGGGGGTTGACAGGATTTCCTACAGAATGGGAGTACTCATTACTGCCAGTGCAGCACCAAATCCTCTCCCCATGTTGACAACATCAGAGAGTTTCAAAAAGTATATAGTACTGTGCTGATTAGACAGAACACCGCATCTGTCCAATCAGCATGTCATAGAAACTGCCAGCCCTATTTGCACCTTGTCTTCCACCTATTGTTACTCTGGAGAAATGATCTGGTGCAAAACTAGTAGTAAAACATAGTCCAAAACTCTTTGGGGGTCCCTAGCATGTTATCCGCACAGCAATGATGGCTTAAAATCTTCAACTCATCAAAGATATTCCCAAGCACTTTATCCTATTGATGGCTTCAATTAGATTTTATTTTGGACTACTTTTAATCAACTAGAAATCCGAGCGTTCATTACCTGGTACTTGTAGTTTCAGAAAAGCTGGTGAGCTACAGGTTGCATAAGCCTACCCGTTAAACAATGGCATGTGAGATTGGTGGAAAACCAAGAGGTGGTGTTCAATGTCAAGTCCAGGGTTCGTAGCTTCTCCTCCGCTCTGCACCAAAGGAAGGCAGGTAGGACTCCCAGTACTAGGCTGGGCCTGTACTCATTAGGGTGAACAGGTAGGACCCCTAGCTTTCAGTTGGGTACCATTTAATTGCTCCATCTCCTCCATATTCAGGAGGGAATAATGTGGGAACCTTTTAATGTTTACCAAAATAATGATAACATTTTTGGAATCTTACATGTAAAAGTTTGTTTTTTGTCATCTTTTCAAAATAGACATATTCATAAAGAAGTATTTTTTGTGAATTGTATGGTTTATCTGTTCTAGTACAATAAAACAATGCTGCTACGCAGGGTCAGAACAGTGCATGACAGGGCACTAGATACAATTTTGCTTATTGGCCCATGCTGTTCTCACCTCCAGGGCCCCCTTTTCTGCTTTCCATAGAGAAGAGCAGGGGTCTCTACTGAGCATTCGCGATCCAGCACATGCACCGGATTGGTGCATCATCAGAAGAGGCTTCCAATATGCTCTTTTGAGAGCAGATCTGAGGCATCACCAGGGGGATTCAGGTGGTAGTGAGGACCTCAGAAGTGTCATTGACAGGACCCCTCACATCTGGTCCCCATAACTGCTACGCTCCCTGCATTGTTATGCCCCTGGTACTACAGCATCTGAAACAGACTTTTGCTGCACAAACCTGTGAACTGTCCAGATTTTTTCAATAGGGAATGTTGAAAGGTATGTTCTTGCATTGTAAAATAAGGTAAGTAATTTAGCATGTATCATTATAATTTGACCTCTAGGGGCACTATTTCATTCAAATTCATGGATGATACAGTTTAGTGAAAAGAACAGATAGCAGAGCAGTTACCATTCATACTGATACATGCATTCTCTAGCAGAATAATTCAAAACAACATGCTTTACTAAAGCTTTATGCATAACTAAAACGTGAATTCAAAATTCTATTCTCTATATTTTATACAATTCTCCATCTAATAATGAACTTTCCCTTTTGTCTTTTATAAGTTCATCATCTGCAACCTGAGTTAAACTCTTTAAAAGAGGTCTTATCATCATCCCTTCTATAAGCTTACTTCAAACACTATATTGTTTCAGTACTAATGTTTACATTTAGAATTGTAAAACAAAATAACTATTACATTGTGAATTACGTATACACACAGCACTATAATATATGCTTTTTTTTCTCTTTGTCTTGGCTGCCTATTCTCAAAGTATGTATGTATACTGGAGTGGAGCACAACATCGCTAGGCCTAAAAGGAAAACATGGGGGCCCGTTGATGCGGTCCATCCTCCCACAGGCCCCGCTCCACTCTTCTGACCATGTGCAGGAGGGCAGCACATGCGCAGAGAAGTTTGGGGCATTCTCTTTGTTGAAATGCGATAATAGTGGGTGCAGGCAGTGGTGAAATTAACACCATTGCAGGGGGTACGGTGGGTATGTGTCCCCATCACTGTCGGACCCCACAGTCACTACTCCCACTGCATTGCCGGTAGTTGGGCCACTGAATATAAAGATGACCCAATCATTGTGTAGCTCCTTATCCTCTGTAAGGAGTTAACTATGTGGGTATTTCACCTTACTGGAATTTCATTTTGGATTAAATTGTTTAATAATACCTTCTTAATCAACTTAAGACTTCGGACACACATGCATTTTATAGTAGCCTTTTGTTATGCTTCACTAATCAAAAGAAGCATCCAAACATGGACTCAATTAAAATCAATTCATCTATGGAGCCAAACACAAAAACGTCATAAATAAAATACAGCAATAACATCATAAGATCCTGCTAAGAAATCGGAGAAAAGAAAACAGCAACTAACACGATAAATGTCATGGGTATTTTTACAACCACTCCTGGGGCTTGTAGCTATTACATCACCATACGTTCATATGCTGCTTTTTAATTCACTGATCGTCACTGTTTTCAGGGGTGTTTTTAGCAAAAGAGCTTCTGTTGTGAAGAAAAATATAAAATCCTTCATGTAAATAACATGATCACTAGAGATGAGACAGGTATTTCCCTTACTGTAGGTTTTTTGTCTACAGAGCTTAAGTACAAGAGACTTCAGTTGTAGCGACGAGACAGGCTGCCCTTTATTGAACTGTTGAATGTCTAATTAATGTTAACCTTCTACCTGTAGAGTATGCAGGAACCCAGACCTTAATTTTATGTGTTGTCAAAAAATTCCAGGTATCATTACAGAGCTTCACACAAGTAATGATTTCATCTTGAGGGCCAAAATGAAGTAGAAATCCGTTAACAAGCAGTGCATTAGACCTTACATTACTACAATATATGTAGCATATTTCCAGATCATTATAGTAAGTTCCGTTACACTGGAGCCATGTTAAAACATAGAGTGGCTTTTACATGGTGGCAAAAGAATATAAAAACTATAAGTCAATAGATTGCAAGCAGGGCCCTCTTGCCTCTCTGTCTGTCTGTATTACCCAGTATTGTTTTATTACTGTGTTTGTTCCCTATTGTAAAGCACTACGGAATTTGCTGGCACTATATAAATAAATGATGATGATGTCCATCACTCTCTGGCACTCTCTCTCTCTTGCCATCAGGGGCAGACCTAGACATTTTATTAGGGAGGGAGTGAGGGCGTGATTTTATAAAGCCACTCTTCTCCTTCACTCTGATTGGTTGGTCCCGGTTGGCCCGCCCCCTTTCCCCTGATCACTTCTCCACTGCAATTTAATTGGATGAAGATTGCTGCAGGGGGGGCGATTTCCCTGATCATCCCTCTCTGGATCTGCCAGTGTTTGCCAGCTCCTATACCCTCAACCTTTCTCCTTATTTTAACAGCACAAGCACAGTCCTGCTCATGGTAAGGCATTTTGAGAACACAGCATGATTTGTGAACCTTCCTTGCAGGAATGCATGCATTCCTGGTGCAAAGACTTCTGTGAAAAACAGCAACTTATAGCATATCATCATCACCATTTATTTATGTAGCGCCACTGATTCCGCAGCGCTGTACAGAGAACTCACTCACATCAGTCCCTGCCCCATTGGAGCTTACAGTCTAAATTCCATAATATACACACACACAGACACAGACAGAAAGAGAGAGAGAGAGAGAGAGAGAATAGGGTCGATTTTGATAGCCGCCCATTAACCTACCAGTATGTTTTTGGAGTGTGGGAGGAAACCGGAGCACCTGGAGGAAACCCACGCAAACACAAGGAGAACATACAAACTCCACACAGATAAGGCCATGGTCAGGAATTGGACTCATGACCCCAGCGCTGTGAGGCAGAAGTGATAACCACTAGGCCACCGTGCTGCCCTATGTAGCGTTGCTTCCTGCAGTAGCTTGTATTAAGGAAGGGTTCGATCAGTTGAATCAGTTTTTGGTCGACCGATAGACATTCATTTGGTCGACATTCAGAAAGTCGACAACATTGAGTTGACAAGCCAAATGTTGACAGTATTTTTTAGGTCAACAATTCAAATGTAAACCGTAATATATGGTTAGGGATATCATTGTCGACCTAATAATACTGCCTACATTTCAAATGTCCACCTAATAATATTGTCTCCATTCAAATTGTCAACCTAATAATACTGTCAATGTTATTATTGTCGACTTTCCAACTCTGTCTATATCATGGTGTCGACCATATAAATGTCGATCATATAACTGTCTAACATATGTATCACACCTGTTGAATAAGTGAAACATGCAAGTGAAGGCTAGAATAGGCACAACTTTCAAAGTTTATATGTAATGATATTACTAGTGTTTGAATCCTTTGCGTTTCACAACCACTACCTGCACTGCACTTTAAATGAAATGTCATTTCTCCTGGGCCCATCAGGGCATTCTACTGTTAGCCATATTATTAATGGCATCACTCCTAATAGTACTAATTTTTGCAGGACAAATTAAATTTCCAACAGTCTAACAGGCTGCAGCCTACTAGGGAAGTGGAGATGGCTCATAGAAAAGGCCCATAGTTATGGCCTTATTTGTTTCAATCTCCCAATGAGGAGAGTTGGGAGATATGGTAACACAGCCTTGTTACAAGACATCCTGGACCCACTAATGTCTTAAAATAACCCTTAATTTAACTAGTTTAACCTGTCATCTAAGGTGCCCTTTAAAGTGGACTCTATGTTATTACCCCATGGGAACTGTCCCTTACATGGCACTTACATCAGTTTTCTTACAACAAAAAATAGATTAAACAATATTTTCCTTTAAATGATAAATCCTTAAAATTGAAAACATAATTTTGTGAAAGGAGATTTAATCAAAGCAAAGGCCACCAAGTACTAAGAGATACTGCAAGATACTGCAAGATAGATAAGCAAATTCCCTTGATAACACAAGAAAACAATATTAGCCTTTGTTATGATTTTGATTGTGCGTGCAGTTCCATACTGCAGGGTTACAAGCACTACAATGTCTGTAGAGAATAAGCTGTTCAAACATAAAAGCAAATATTGGGAATGTGATATTTGCCATGAAGAATTTAAAATCCAGCTATTCATCTGTAGATTACAAGTAGATCAATATTTTTTTTCTGTATGTTGGCAAATATTACTAAAAAGTAGGTACTGTAGGCATTACTGCAACAGAATTTGACACCCTCACTTTAGATGCATTTGCATTTTAGCTAAAACCGGCCAAACTGCCTATATATCCCTATATTTTACATTAGGGTGCACATTATTCTCACCTAATAACGTACACAAAATATTACATATGTAAGTTAAGTTACCTTTAAACTGCCTTTGAAAAAATATATAAATTGCATTAACGAAATGTTAATTTATTGCACTTAAACGGAAAAAAAAAATTACATACATTACTTTGTTGGAATGCCCATTTGGAGAGCTGGCACTTCTGAGGTAGGTGAACACAACATACAAAGACCCTAATCTCAGAGTGGGAAACTATTTACCTCTGCGTCCACCATTCATGCAATAATAGACACAACACCAAACAGTGGAGAGAAAAAGCCACAGCCTTTTATTTAAAATCACATTTATTAACCTGTAACTAGAGGGGAGTACCAGTGCCCATCAACCAACCACCGAATGCCACCTATCAAATGGACACTGCAGTTTAATATCCCAAACAGTGGGCCAGGGACCCCTCCAGGGCTGCAAACCCAGTCATTCCAGGATACCACCCCATTATATGTATACACACACATATATATATATATATATATATATATACATATATATAGATGTGTGTGTGTGTGTGTGTGTGTGTATATATATATATATATATAACTTACCAGATCTGAGTACGTTGTTGTATCTCGCATGTTTTGGATTCTATAAGTACCGCCCTCCACTGTGATCCAGCGCCATTTCACAGATCGACACAGAAGGGGTAGCATGGTTCTTGGCAGTCTCTAGTGCAGTTGGGCAGCGTTGTAGCTAGAAAAATAAGATGAGGGGTAGCAGAGTTCTTCAAAGTCTCCAGTGACATTCTACTGAGTTATAGCTCACACAGAAAGAGGAAAGTTCCATTGCTCCATTGCTAATTGTCATTGCTGAAATATAAATAATAGGGCTGGCAGTCTTGTTCTAAATCTGCAGTCACATTGTACTGTGTTATATAGCTAACACACAAACAGGATAGCTCCATTGCTAATTGTGATTGCTGAAATAGAAATAATAGGGCTGGCAGTGTTCTTCAAAATCTGCAGTCACATTTTACTGTGTTATCAAAAGGGATTCACAGCAGTACATACAATACCAGGAGCACCAAGCAACTGCTGGCACCAGTCATAATGACAGTAATCCATCTATGTCATCTGCTAAAGCTATGTTAAAGTGCATAGTGTTTTTAAATCAGGAAAACAAAAATTTAAAAACAACACCTTTAACCTTGGTAAACAAAAAAATCCTGTAATGCAGACAAAGTTATCTGCATAAATAAATAAAATTGCCAATATGCCATTCTACACACTCAGTGACAAGGAAAGAATGAGGCTTTTGCCTTTCTCTTATGAGTGCTAGTTCTGCAATTGTCACTGATGCATCTTCTTGTAAGGTCAGTCATGACCTTGTCATTCTGACTCCAAAAGTGGTGTCCAAATGCTTTTATGTGTAAAAGCCGAGCTGGAAGAAAACAGTAATGCATTAGAGGAAAATGTATGCTTAGATTCAGAAATGACACAAATCCCTGAGGAGAGTCTATCCACGAGTTCTATGTTTAAGTCTGACCTTTCTGATAGCGTACCCATAAAGAAGGCCCCTTTCAGCATTTCCGCAGATGTGTACATGAGCAGCCCAAGTGTAGCCGGTGATACACAAATTGAAGATACCACTTTGTAATTGCAACAGGATGAGGGGGACATTTGTGTAGCTGACGAGGGCGCTAATGAGGATGATGTTTTTTGTGTAAGTCCTGCACCAGTGGAAGCAGTTCTTGCACTTGATAAGAAGAAGGCCATTGTCATGCCTGGGCATAAGACCAAAAAATTCACCTCTTATGTGTGAAATTATTTCTATCCAAATCCTGATAACAGTTGTCTAGCCATTTGTAAAGCCAGTCAGTAGAGGTAGGGACCTTAACCATCTAGAAAGCACATCCATGTTACACCATTTGGAGGGAGCTCATGGCAAGCTGTTGGGAATATCGAAAACCTATGCTAAAAAAATAACAACAAGCAGTCCAGCATCAGCTAGGTCCGTTCTCTCAGCTAGATCCTGACACCTGCAATCTACACACACAATACCTTCCTCATCAATACCCTCAGTAGCGATCGAAGTTAGTCCTGCATCCAAGTTGCTAAGGCTAGATGACTCCTCAACTATCCTGGATTCCTCAGAAGAATTATTGAGCGTTAGTCCCACTGCTGCTGCCGCTGCTGCTGGGGGTGAATCTTCACCCCAGAAGCAGACCAAGAAGAAGACTACTAGTAGTTTACAACAATTGACTGTTAAACAATCCTTTGCAAGAGGAAGCAAGTATGAAAGTCAGCTAGGTCCCTTCTCTCAGCTAGATCCTGACACCTGCAATCTACACACACAATACCTTCCTCATCAATACCCTCAGTAGCGATCGAAGTTAGTCCTGCATCCAAGTTGCTAAGGCTAGATGACTCCTCAACTATCCTGGATTCCTCAGAAGAATTATTGAGCGTTAGTCCCACTGCTGCTGCTGGGGGTGAATCTTCACCCCAGAAGCAGACCAAGAAGAAGACTACTAGTAGTTTACAACAATTGACTGTTAAACAATCCTTTGCAAGAGGAAGCAAGTATGAAAATTGTCACCCAGTCGCAAAGCGGATCACAGACATCATGGTGACTATGCTAGTATTAGATCTGCGTCCAATATCCACTATTAATGCAGCTAGTTTTTAGACAGTTGCTTAAGGTCTTGTGTCCACGTTACCAAATTCCATCATGACACCATTTTAGTAGAAAAGCTATTCCTCACCTCTACCAGAAGGTCCGTAAAAATGCCATTCTACCCACTGTGCACTTAACCACAGATATGTGGACAGGCGGAACTGGGCAAACCAAAGATTATATGACTGTGACAGCCCATTGGGTTGGTGATTCGCCTTCACCAGCAGGAACAGCAGCAGCATGTACCCAAGTACATCACATATTTCAGAGGCAGGCTACCCTGTGTATCACCGGCTTCACTAAGAGGGATGTCATTGCAATCTGGCTTATCTCGCTTGGACTCTCCTCAGGATATGTCATTTCTGATAACGCCACCAATATTGTGAGAGCATTACAGCTGGGTGAATTCCATCACATTCCCTGTTTTGCTCCCACAATAAACTTGGTGGTGCAGAGCTTTTAAAAAAAATGACAGGGATGTGCAGGAGATGCTGTCTGTAGCCCATAAAATATCTGGACATTTCTGGCATTCAGCAACAGCATGTAGGAGATTGCAGCAGCTACAAGAGCAATTTAATTTGCCCTACCGCCAACTGAAGCAAAAGGAGGGGCAACAAGGTGAAATTCCACTCTGTATATGCTTCTGAGGATGGAGGAACAGCGAAAAGCCATCCACTCTTACTCCACAAGCAATGACATTGGGAAAGGAGGGGGGATGTATTTAACTCAAGCACAGTGGAGAATACTTTCCGTGTTGTGCAGGGGGCTGAAACCATTCGAAGTAGTCACCTGTGAAGTGAGTTCAGACACTGCTAGCTTTAGCCAAGTGATTCCCCTAATTAGACTTTTGGAAAAGCAGCTTGAGAAACTGAAGGAGGAGATTAATGAAAGCAATTACGCTAAGTATGTCGGACTTGTAGATCAAGTGCTTTATTCGCTTCGCCCGGATCGAAGAGTTAGCAAAATCTTGAAATCGGATCACTACATTTTGGCGACTGTGCTTGATCCTAGTTTGAAGAGCTATCTCTTCTCTTTGTTTCCAACTGACCCAGATCTGAAGAGATACACGGAGCTCCTGGTGAGCAAGATGACATCTCAAGTGTTACTTGACAGGACGGCTTCTCCTCCTTCAGTTTCTCACTCAACTGCTGCTAGGAAAAACCTTAGCTTTCCCAAGAGACCCAGGGATGATGCAGATGACTCAGCACAACATTTTGACATCTGGTCTGGTCTAAAAGAATTGACCAAAAAACGTGACACCTCTGCTGTAACGCCACCTGATCCTACTATCAACATCCAAATGATGGTGGAGGATTATTTTAACGACAGCATAGAAATGGACACATCAGGCAGTCCCTTTACATAATGGGAGGAAAAACGGGAATTTTGAGACCCATGTACCAACTCGCTTTGCACTGCCTAAGCTGACCACCCTCCATTGTGTACTCGGAAAGAGTTTTCAGCACAGCCGGGAACCTTGTCAGCGATTGGCGTAGTAGGTTACTTGCTAAAAATGTGGAATAGATGATGTTCATGGGAATGAACTACAATTTCCACGAGGAAGGCCTTTCCCGCCAATTACATTAAAATAAAGAGACTTCTGTAATGGTGGATTCCAGCGGTGATGAATTAATAATGTGTGAGGATGATGTACACCATGATGAGAGTGAGGATGAGGCTGAGGATGATGACAACATCTTGCCACAGTAGAGTTCATTTACAGCACTATTAACTTAGGTGCCTTAAACCCATTGTTAGCTTGTTTTATTGGGGCCTAAACAAACCAAGCACATCAGCTACAAAAGTGGCACTCCTTGGCCCTGAAGTGCTTGCTTTGTTAAAGTGTGCATGTCCTTTTTAAGATCCAACATAAAGGTGGGTGGGAGGGCCCAAGGACAATTCCATCTTGCACCACTTTTGTTTTCTACCACTGCTGTGTGACAATGTTTCCTAGATGTGCTATGAACGGCCGTGTGTTTGTGTCGTAGCTCTTTCGCTTAGCATTCAGCCAGCTCGCTGCAGTCTTTGAGAGTGGATGAAAATAATATTGTGACCTGTGAGGTGGTCAAAATTTACTGAAAATTACTGAAAATTAGTGTTATTAGTGTTATTGAGGTTAATAATAATGTAGGAACAAAAAAAAGAGTGATTTTAGGATATTTTAGCTATTTTTTCTAAACAATACAAATCCAAAACCAAAACACGCAAGGGCGGTTTTGCCAAAACCAAAACATGAAGGTAATCCAGTCAGGAAGTAGGTCAAGCCAGGAAATCTGTTAATGCCAGAAGGAGATCCAAAAGGGAGGTCAGGGAAAGCCAAGTCTGGAGCCGTGGAGTCAGTCAGGATGCTAGGGAGCAAACAGGGACGCTGGAGCATAAGGAGACCTTGATACTCTGGCACCAGAATGGCGGCAGAGCCTCCTGTAAATAGACAGTGCTGCTCTCTCATTGGTGGCAGTGAATAGGATGGCAGAACAGCTAATTCCTGAACAGTCAGCGTCCCGTTGCCTAGCAACAAAGACGCGCACCTACTGCGCATGCGCCCGCTGGCCGTGACCAGGAAGAAGAGATACGTCAACGGGATGCGACGGCACTGCCACAAAGGAAGGCATCCATACCTGGCACGGTGTTAATATGTGCAGGGACGGCGCATGACAAGGGGAGAATAGATGATCTGTGGTGAGGGATCTGAAGATGCCTCTACCGCAAAGTTCTCCCCATCAGATTCAATATCCAACCACATCTTCAGATAGCTATTGCAGACAAGTTTTTAATGTTTTTGATTATCGGAACTTGGTATATAACGCAAAATAGCAATCCCCATAGAAACCTGTTGGGATTGTGATTGCATACGCTAACAGTGGGACCACAGCAGATATCTCCGATATCTACTGCCGTCCTATAGTTATAAATATCTTCAATACTTATTACTGCGGTTATATTTTCTTCTCAAAGTACATTGTTAAATAGGCTCCAAGGTGAAAGAAAGATAGGAGGAAAGAAAGCAAATGGACGGAGAGGACAAAGAAGAAGGGAGAGAGAAGGGAAGAGGAAGGAGGAGAGAGGGAAAAGGAGGGAGAGAAAGTAGGAGAGAGATGAAAAGGAGGGAAAGAGAAGGTAGGAGGAAGGATGAGAGAGAGGGAAAGAGGAGGAGGGAGAGGAAGGAGGAGTGAGGGAGGGAGAAGGAGGGAGGGAGAGAAAGGAGGGAGAGAGAAGATAGGAGAGGAAGGATGAGTGAGAGGGAAAGAAGAGGAGGGAGACGAAGGAGGAGAGAGAGGGGGAAAAGGAGAGAGAGGGAAAGACAGAGAGAAACAGAAAAAGGCAGAGAGAGAAGGAAGGAGAGATAAGAAAGGAGGGAGAGAGGGAAAGAGAAGGAGGGAGAGGAAGCAGGCGGGCGAAAAAAAAAGAGAGATGGAAGGAGGGAGAGAGAGAAAGAAGGAGGGAGAGAGAGGGAAAGAGAAGGAAGGAGAGGAAGGAGGAGAGAGGGAAATGAGGGAGAGAGAAGGAGGGGAGTGAGAGGGAAAAGGAGGTAGAGGTAAGAAGGAAGAGAGAAAAAGAGAAGGAAGGAGGAGAGAAAGAGGGAAATGAGGGAGAGAGGAGGGGAGTGAGAGGGAAAAGAAGGGAGAGGGAAGGAGGAAGAGAAAAAGTGAAGGAAGAGAGAAAAAGAGAAGGAAGGAGAGAGAGGGAAAGTGAAGGAAGTAGAGGAATGAGGAGAGAGAGAGAAGAAAATAAGAGAGAAGAAGGGGAGTGAGAGTGAAAAGGAGGACGAGAGGGAAACAGAGAAGGAGGAAGAGAGAGAAAGGTGGAAAGACAGAGAACGTGGAAGAGAGAAAATGACCGTAATATCCTTCTGATAATCACAGAAAATGCAGCTTCATAAAATTATCGATATAAAAAATCCTAGATATAAGTATTTTGCTCATCATTCATGTCCTCACTTCATCAGATGAAAGGCTGAAATTTAGCACAAGATAGCCGCACTCAGTAGGTCTCCATAAGCAGTGAGCACACACCTCATTCACCAGTAGAAATGCATACTGTGAGGCATTGTTACTGCTATTTGGCTGTAGCACTTGTTGCGGTCTCCTGCGGTGACGAAAGTGATCGTTAACATGCATTACAGCAAAGTAGGACCCTCCTTCCCCTTACAATGAGTTGCGATAGTTAATATCCCTGCTATTAGGTGTGGGAGGGGGCACTTTACATACCCCGCCTCACTGTTCCTCCCCCGCAGCCCCCCTCCCCTCCCTGCACTCACGCCTTGCTCCAGGCACAGTCTCATGGCAAGACAAGGATCCTTCAACCTGAATTACTGCTGCTACTGGGCACTTCAATAACCCCCAAGCGCTGAAACGCACTCCTGGGGTGTTTGTGAACTACTCACCTCCTCCTACTTATTCATAGGCAGCACTGGATACTACTTTTGAGTCACTTAATTAAAAGGAAACACCAATACTGTGGTTGCGGGATTGCAATAATGTGGATGCAGTTTGTAAAGAGACAAGACTTGTGGGGTTAGTAGCAGAATATAACTTGCATCTCCTGTGGATTGATTCCAGTGCTACGATGTTTGGAGATTCGTTTTTCTGTGATAGAAGACTTTGTTATGCCGTAAGTACCAAGAGCTTTCTTGTGTCGTTGTGCTGCCACTTTGAGATGTATGCATTACCTTTTAACCGTGGATGCAAATGAGTTCTGCAGAAGTTCAGCGTGAGATAAGCTGTCAGAGTGCATATCTTCAAGGTTCCTTCTTATTATTGCTGCTTGTGCTTGGCCGTTGTGTATTGCATTGGGCATGTTTGATCATTCAGTTTGGATTGCCTATAAGTTTCACCATATAAAATAGCATATGAGCATCTTGGATCCAAAAAATGAATATTAGTGAAGCTTTCACTTGCTGTTGCAGTGTACAACAGTAATCGCTGTACAGCGTCAGTTCTACCATATCCTCAGCAGGATGTATGCACATACTGATAGACAACATCTGTTGTACCCATGAGGCGTCTCATTCTGCATAAGTTCTAGGAGGTGGGATTGATTTATAGCATTGTCTCTGTTGGAGAATGTACAGAGGGGTGAGGTCAGGGTTTTTATTTGTACTTTTTGATTCCATTGTTGCTGAGCTAAGTGGAGATGCAGAATAAGACGAAGGAACCCACTGGCCATCAGCTGAGGTGAAAGTGTCACTGGGATTGTGAAATACTTGGTTTCTCTGTTGAGAGCCAGTTGTTTGTATAACATCTGCATTGAGTAATGCTTTAGGTAAAAGTTCAAATCCTCCATGACATAATCAAACATCTGGATGTTTTAACTTCTCCATAAAATACACTGCATATGACCGAAGGAAATTCCAACTGTGCTTCACACCTACTTTGAATCAATTGTTTTCTGTGACGTTCAATAGGTTGGCACTTTGCAAACATTCACTGATTCACTGGGCAGTTGACATTGTTATATTTCCTTTTACTTAGTGTTCTTAAGACAGTAATACAAAAATACATGCATTTTAATCATCCTCAAAAGTGTCTTTGAAGGATGTATTTAGCTTAAAACATATTATTTATGTGGTCAGATTTGTATCACCGAGATATACTCTAAATGAATATAGAATATCCACACCTCCTTGTTATCCATCTTTGGTTATGCATTCTGCAGTTTGTAAGATGTATACATTTGTTGCCTTAGTTGAAAAGCGTATTAAATTTAAGTATCTCAAATGTTGCTTTTGGTCTTTCACATAGACTGCTGTTCCTGTTGTGCATTTTCAGAAAACATGAAAATGTGTCTCTCTTGCTATACTTTAAAGTTACATAATGTGCCCAGGCTTTAGTTAACCACTTCCTCCTTTTTCAATGCATATGTAAAATATTTTTATATTGACGAGAGGCAAGTTAGTTGCAATGTCTGCCTCAAGATTATTTGTTTAATGTTGAAGTAAATTCAATATTTTTTTTATTGTGCAGTTTATTGCAGCTCCAGGTATGTCTGTAGATAATACTATTTATATTTTTAGTACAGTTTGCTTTCCTTTTCGTTTTATGATGACTTTATCTGCAGTTTGGGTTAGAATGTATATACCACACTCATTTTATATC
Organism: Mixophyes fleayi; assembly: GCF_038048845.1. Taxonomy (NCBI): domain Eukaryota; kingdom Metazoa; phylum Chordata; class Amphibia; order Anura; family Limnodynastidae; genus Mixophyes; species Mixophyes fleayi. The sequence goes on along the minus strand of NC_134403.1, from coordinate 157,808,465 downwards.
AGTTGGTTAATCATCTCCTCCAAGGACGTGTTTAGATTAGCTACTGTTGCTAAAATTGGCAAGAACAGAACTTCAAGGTAGTAATTGGTGCCTGCACTTCCACATACCTAGAAAGAAAATTCTTTCTAACTTAAGAAGAATTTTTCAACAATAGGATTTAAACATGTCCCCCAGGCACGTGTTATCTTCATTGCTTACATAGTTATGTTAATCATGCCGATGGCTTCCAGGTATTGGTATACTCGTTAATTTGAATAATAAATACATGGTTTTATTTTTTATTTAAACATAACGGGGGAGATTCAATAAGAAAACAAAAAGTGCAATGTGTCTCTCTATTTTTTTTCTGCAAAATATCCACTAATTTTTGCTCGTGCCCCATAGAACTGTGAGCAAAAATGAGCGGATATTTTTGCCGTACTAACGGTAAAGATGCGCAGCCACAATGTTCTCGGGAACATCGCGGGTAAGTGAATCTCCCCCAACATTTGACAATTATTGAAATGACATGGAGAATGTATGAATCCTAAGAGGTCTATTTATGAAGCCTAAATCATACACAAACGTCTGTTTCCGCATGGTTTAGGTAAAATTAAGTTATTTTGCTCTTTGTCATTAGCCTAAAGAAGGATTTGTTAGATATCTCTTGCATTAAGCAAATTACAGCAGTCCCTGTTATTCTACATGAGGATCTGTGGATGGCTTTAGCAATTCTATCCTATGAGGAGAGCGTCGCAGGAAGGGATCTTCAGATCCGGCAGACTTCGTGCTCCTCCTTCCTCCTATCTCTAAGTATGTTCTGAGCATGCATGGCCATCAGGCTGTGCATGCGCAGTGCAAAAGCCAGGTCAGAAGCTGGAATTAAGGTGATGACGATTGCATTAACTTTACTATAGACCAGTGATTCCCAAAGTGTGTGTCGCGGCTCCCAGGGCTGCCGCGGCGCTGCCAGAGGGGTGCCACGTTCAGGGGACAAAAAAAACCCAACAACTTACGAATTTGGCGGTGCCCGGGACCCAGCAACACTCCCTCATCACGCCCGACATATTCAGTGAGAAGTGGCAGGAGAGAAGAGGTTGCTGGGTCCCGGGCACCAACGCATTGGTAAGAAGATAGAAGAGAAGACAAAAGAAATAGAAGAGAGAAGGCCAAGTATGGTAAGTAAAGAAACGGAGGGAAAGGTGAAATGAAGCAGCAATGGAGGGGCAAAAGAATGAAGGAGGGGGCATAGTGAGGATGAAGAGGGGCAGACAGTGAGTGTGTGGATGAAGAGGGGCAGACAGTGAGTGTGTGGATGAAGAGGGGCAGACAGTGAGTGTGTGGATGAAGAGGGGCAGACAGTGAGTGTGTGGATGAAGAGGGGCAGACAGTGAGTGTGTGGATGAAGAGGGGCAGACAGTGAGTGTGTGGATGAAGAGGGGCAGACAGTGAGTGTGTGGATGAAGAGGGGCAGACAGTGAGTGTGTGGATGAAGAGGGGCAGACAGTGAGTGTGTGGATGAACAGGGGCAGACAGTGAGTGTGTGGATGAAGAGGGGCAGACAGTGAGTGTGTGGATGAAGAGGAGCAGACAGTGAGTGTGTGGATGAAGAGGGGCAGACAGTGAGTGTGTGGATGAAGAGGGGCAGACAGTGAGTGTGTGGATGAAGAGGGGCAGACTGTGAGTGTGTGAATGAAGAGGGGCAGACAGTGAGTGTGTGGATGAAGAGGGGCAGACAGTGAGTGTGTGGATGAAGAGGGGCAGACTGTGAGTGTGTGGATGAAGAGGGGCAGACAGTGAGTGTGTGGATGAAGAGGGGCAGGCAGTGAGTGTGTGGATGAAGAGGGGCAGACAGTGAGTGTGTGGATGAAGAGGGGCAGACAGTGAGTGTGTGGATGAAGAGGAGCAGACAGTGAGTGTGTGGATGAAGAGGGGCAGACAGTGAGTGTGTGGATGAAGAGGGGCAGACAGTGAGTGTGTGGATGAAGAGGGGCAGACTGTGAGTGTGTGAATGAAGAGGGGCAGACAGTGAGTGTGTGGATGAAGAGGGGCAGACAGTGAGTGTGTGGATGAAGAGGGGCAGACAGTGAGTGTGTGGATGAAGAGGGGCAGACTGTGAGTGTGTGGATGAAGAGGGGCAGACAGTGAGTGTGTGGATGAAGAGGGGCAGGCAGTGAGTGTGTGGATGAAGAGGGGCAGACTGTGAGTGTGTGGATGAAGAGGGGCAGACTGTGAGTGTGTGGATGAAGAGGGGCAGACTGTGAGTGTGTGGATGAAGAGGGGCAGGCAGTGAGTGTGATTGTTTGATCTTATTCCTCTTAATATTAGCTGTAAATTATTCTTCGACAGAAATATAATTGAAAAAAAATATATAAAAATATTCTTTTCCCTTGGATTTATGTATATTATTTTTGCAAACAACTTACTAAGTATTTCTGTTCTGACCTAAATACTTATTACGTTATTTTGACTCAAATACTTAAAAAACCGGAATTGCTCAGTGATTATTTTGGAGGGGTGCCTTGAAAAAATTATGGAGACTCTAAGGAGCATATTCATTTGTCGGAGGAAACGCCGAAAATCTCGCGCTTTATTACGGTAGTTTTCCCGCTGGATTTCAGCTCGCAGCTCCCTGAGCCGCGAGCTGAAATCCAGCTAACTATTACCGTAATAACAGTAGTAGTTTTAACGCGGCGGGGAATCCGGACAATTAAATATGCCCCTAAGGGTGCCGCAAACTGAAAAAATAATTAATTTGTTATATTTTGCAATAAGAAATGATAATTAACATGAACAATTTGTTATTTTTCATAAATAGACCTCGAAGACAGATGTTTATGGGGAGTGGAGTAAATAAAAAATGGAGTAAAAAGTCATGTTATGCCATGGGTGAAGATTGTGGGGAGATATACTAAAATCTGGCTTTGCAAGTCTATATTTTTTTATGTGTGGTTTGTGAAGTCAAAACCACACATCAATCCCTATGTTTTCAATATGTCCGTTTTGAAACGAACATCCTGATATTTTTTTTACATGAAAAGAATACGAATTATGCAATGTAAGAAGCTGCATTTTGCAAAAACACAATACAAAACCGTCATAAAAAGAAAATTTGTTAGACTTGGTTCTGATAGGCTGTTTGAGCTGTTTGGCCTTTTAGAACAGAAGAGAAACAACAATGTTAATTAATTATGGGGCGCAATAAAAAAAATTTTTTAAAGGTGTAAATATTAATTTATACTTCTATCAAGTGTGCAATATTAATCTATACTGTGATTAGTAGTGGTTTTTATACCACAAAAAGAACCTGGACTTTAGTACGTTTTCCCCTGAGTTGGGAATGCTTGTATTAAGGCGTTAGATTGACTAAGAAAATCACTTCTAATTATGCTGACCAATAAAAAACAGCGTGTGTTTTGTTTGACTCTTGTTGAATAAAACAATAGTTCTCCCATTTCTAAGAGAGGCTTTGTTCCAAAGACATTGCTTAATAATGTCTTGCAAGTATTCTGACATTTTGTATGATAATTCATGAGAACTTGGCACTATTCCATTGGATGATATTTGACATCAGCAAAGTGAGTTGTATGGTCTATGTTCCCAGTCATATTAGGGATAACTTTATGCTTTGCTTATTCTTTGTACCAACAGAAGTGACCCAATCCTTTCCCAGTGTGAAGTTCCATGGTCTAGACTTGTTTGTTTGCAACTCATAGATCACAACACAGACCCAGTGCACAAACCTCATTGTCTATTGTACAGACCCCAGGCCCACAGCCCATTTCACAAATACATTTGCTGTATGTATAGCTGTCATAGTTATCACTAGTTTGGCAATCAGTAATGCTGCTTTCACCCTCTTCTGAACACAGTACAAAGCAATACACCACTAATGTTAAATCAATATTTATTATTATCAAGTATTTATGAAACAGAAACATTTTACTTAGACCAGTCTATTGCTGCTAATATTTAATCCTTTATGTCACTGTTTCGGATCTGTGTGATTTCCTTTATCAAGGTGGTTTACAAATTCAATATAATATCCATATTTATCCTATACTTCATCATCATCATCATCATCACAATTTATTTATATAGTGCCACTATAGTGCCGCTGTACAGAGAACTCACTCACATCAGTCCCTGTCGCATTGGAGCTTACAGTCTAAATTCCCTAACACACACAGACACAGACTAGGGTCAATTTTTGATAACAGCCAATTAACCTACCAATATGTTTTTTTGGAGTGTGGGAGGAAACCGGAGCACCTGGAGGAAACCCACGCAAACACGGGGAGAACATACAAACTCCTCACAGATAAGACCATGGTCGGGAATTGAACTCATGACTACAGTGCTGTAAGGCAGAAGTGCTAACCACTACGCCACTGTGCTGCCCATTGCGCAGATACAACAATACATCCAGGGTGTTGATGATCTGTATAATGTCCTCAGTATATTTTAATGTGGAAAATCGGTATCATCATATGTGGTGTGTAGATGATCAGTATTATTGCATCCATTGTGTGCATACTATGGATGCCGATCAGACACACCTCATATGTTATGTTGTATCTACACATAAGCTATTTTTAATGTGGTTTAAAGTATATGTGCTTGTTACACTTTAATGTATTTGTGAACCATCTTAATAAAAAAACTCTCAAAGTACCAATATGTCTGGATAAAAGATTACATTTGAGCAGGAAGACTGGTGTGCTGGAGCCGTTATTTCATTGTAATCACTCTGGCGCACCCGGCAGCGAAAACAGTGTGTATTCTGTTTGTATGATTACATTGTACATATGACTGTACAATGTGCAGGAGGTACACTGTTATTTCATTCTTGTGTTTAAACTTTATAAAGTAGAGCGTCTAGTACAGTTGCTGTGTTTTACCATGTAAAGGCAATCAAAGCAACTGTTCTTTTTGGCTACTCTGTATATATTCAGACATAAGTACATAGGCACTGTTGTCTAATTGCATCAGTTGTTGCTTTCAGGGGTAGTATTTATGCATACTCCTCTACCTCACCAATGTTTATTTTTCCTTTGATGGAATTATGTTTCCCTATCTTAGTAACTCGATAAGGTTCATTATTTACTGTAATACAGCTAACAGTACAATTGCAAATTTTTACGCATGATTTAGTCTTGGTGAAATTCTAAACAACTTGCATTTATTGTGTGTATTGACTAAAAAGAGCTTATTAAACACTTTCGAATTTTTTTCCGGCTATTACGTTACACCATCCAAAACCATCAAGAATCTGCACATAAAGCACTCAAGTATCTTACATTGACTACCTTAAATTAGAAATATAAATCATTTGAGCATTTTACTTTGATTCTAAACTGTAAGCTCTAACAAGCAGGGCCCTCTCTATCTACCCTCTGTCTCACGTCTGCACCCCCTTCCTCTACTTCGCATGCCCTGTTTTTTAATGTGTGATTTGTATTTTGCATGATTTGTCATTATGACAGTCTGTTGCTGCAGAGTTTTGTGTTGCCTTAAAATAGACCATGAAGATGATGATGATTTCCTAAACTAATAAATTCAACCTTTCTCAAGGATTAACAATACTGTGGGTGAAAAATAGGAAATCTCTTTAGTTAATGTTTAACTATCATTCTCAGTATGCTGTGTCAGGAGCCCGTCTGTTTTTTGATGGAATGTGCCCGAAATAGACAAGGCATGCACAGATTTGGTTAGCCAGTTTTGGTAATTTGTTACCAAATTGGCTGACTCTTTCTCCATGCGTGGCCATATATAACAATGCAAAATCTTAACAGGTTAAATGAGAATTTATCAGTCAGGGAGGTAAAGCAGGTTGGCCAGTGAGCGCCACCTGTGCATGTGTGAGATCCTCAGTTGATCTGGAAGTCAGGGGCAAACGCAGGATTTGTAGAAGGGGATTTCCACACCATGCCATCAGTGGGCGTGACCAGCATGCATGGGGGTGTGGCTATAATTTTAGACAGTGCTTGGCTGCTCTCTCCAACTCTTCCTATCCCTATAATATACATGGGAAATGCTGCGTGCACTACTGTTAGATGCACGCAGCTCTCCCTTTTCAAGCAGAGCTGTGTGAAGCGGGAGCAGGGTCCAGTCACCTCAATTATACTGTGCCCCAGGCACTAGGAAACCCCCCCCCCCCCCCCCTTGGTTTGCCTATGGAAGTGATGGTGACCACAGAGCAGAAACAGGATCTGTCTATTCAGATTGGTATGTGGCCAAAATACTTTTGGAACTAGCTACTTTACACTCAAGGGGTCACTGATTGTTGATCCTACTTAAGCCAAATGTACGAAGATGGAGAATATTTGGGTGCTGGAGGTTGAATTTGGTTACTGGCTGTGAAGTTGGATCCAAAATTGTAATTGAGTTGGTCTAGGATTTCACTAGAACATAAGTTGATTACACAATATTCATGTCTCCATGTTCTCAGTGTATTGTTATCTTGTTCATTTAATATATTAATTGTTATTCTGTTACTTTATTATGTAGTTTGTGTCATACTTTACATTAAAGCAAATATTTATACAATAAAGTAAAAAAAAATACATATAAAAACATTATGCAGAATTCCTGGTTTAAATAATTATATGTTGTCATTGGTAGTGCTTGGTAGTTTGAACTATAGAAGATTTGTAGATAAGAACTTAAACAATACATTCTCGGGTCCATACAAAAACAGACATGTTCATTTGATTCACATGCTGGATAAAAACTTTCAGTGGGTTTTAGTTTTCGTTTTATGAAAGCTTGTCATGTAATTCTTATTCTTCTGTATCCATTTTAAACATGCCAGTAATCTGCTGTGCTGTACACTACCAGCAGTGGAGATATGCTGGAAGGAAGCTGGTACGAGAGCATTATCTCGTTCCAGTAGAAATATCATTTGAACAAACATTTAGTCCTGTAAAAACTTAAATCATCTGATCCAGCAAACAGATACATGCTTTTCTCTGTTTATTTTAGATTTGTGGATATATACAAAAAATTATCTGTTTCACTTGGGATATGTGACATAAATTATGAGTGGCATATTGCTGAAGTATCATTTACTTATGGCTCATGAAAATAAATCCTACTGTGTATCTGGAAGTCAGTCACCTTTTGTGTAATATTACATGTATGATATATAGCAAACATATATCTATATGTAATAATGGGTAATCCTAAGCACTTCCTTTTTGCAATTAAAAAGTGGCTCTTATTTACATTACAGACTTCAACGCTGCATCATTCTACGTGTGAAAAGTTATTTTAGGGAGGTTTGTTTCAGATTTTTTTTGCACTTCTCCCTGTCAATCAATGGCTTGCCAGTTTTGCCTTCTATCGCTGCCCTCCATAGACATATGGGGGTGGAGAAAATGCTCAGTTTATTAAGTGTTGAAAAACTTTTCGAGGCTAACAGGTTTTTCTCCTCTAAAGTTATAGTTGGGGCAGCACAGTGACCTAGTGGTTAGCACTTCTGCCTCACAGCACTGGGGCCATGAGTATGATTCCCGACCATGGCCTTATCTGTGTGGAGTTTGTATGTTCTCTCTGTGTTTGCGTGGGTTTCCTCCGGGTGCTCCGGTTTCCTCCCACACTCCAAAAACATACCAGTAGGTTAATTGGCTGTTATCAAAATTGACCCTAGTCTCTCCCTCTGTGTCTGTGTCTTGTGTTTGTGTGTCTATATTAGGGAATTTAAACTGTAAGCTCCAATGGAGCAGGGACTGATGTAAATGAGTTCTCTGTACAGCGCTGGGAAATTAGTGGCACTATATAAATTGATGATGATGATTGTTAATCCCATCTACAGAAGCCGCTTCCTCTCGTAGAGAAGGGGAATCGGGCAGCTTACCCTTTCCTGGTCTCTCCTCTGCTGGGTCCTTGCACCTCCCTACCTCCTATCCTCACAGAGAATTGGATTCTTATATTATATATTTTCTTTATACATTTTAATTGTCGTCCATCTTCCTTTCCTAGCCCCTTTACCTTCCCCAACATTATATTTTCTCCTACAGAACCGAGAGACAGGGATTGAGTATGCGTAGATATTTGGCCGGGCACGCTTTGTTGAAACAATAAAACTTCAAGCAGAAAGTGATAAAATTCGCTGCAGAGATAAGTTATCTTTGTAGGAGAAAAAACTCACCGGGACAGACACTTTTCACCGCAACAGTCCCAGCAAGATAACATTGATACATTGCAGCAAAGCTATACTTTTTGCAAAATAATGAGTTAGCGCTGAAATTGGACAGGCTTTAATAAATAAGCCCATGTGGGTTTTATAAGACATGAAGCCGCTCTCACGCAGCAACACTTGTGTTGAAGCATGTGTTGACTTTTTGCAGTTTCTGTTTATTGAGAACAGGTACGGAATATATTTACTTACAAATTTTCATAACCCGGGTGTCTTCTGCAAAGTTTAATTTATGATAATATCTCTAAGCAAGATGACATGAGATGATTTATAGCATATCTTCCTCTTTTAACTATCACTTCATTGATGATTAATGTATACTTTATGGAACCCGTTTATCTATATTAATCCCTAACTTCAAGAACATTTTCAATTTGAACTCTGGATTATAGTTTTTTTTACAAATACACTTCATATATCCATTGTTATTTTAAATAATCTGTAAATTGTTAGTACAAAAAGCGGAGAGGATGCTCTGCTAACGATGAAATATGAAGATTCTTGATGGTAATTTTGTCCTGGTTGACATGCTATTCCTACCTCCACGAAGGTCTAGTTGATCCCATTGGTAAAGCTCACAACTTTTTGTCTTCTAGATTAAGGTCAATAAAAAAACACATGGGGGTAAATGTATCAAGCTGAGAGTTTTCCGGCGGGTTTGAAAAACCAATCAGATTCTAGCTATCATTTATTTAGTATATTCTACAAAATGATAGCTAGAATCTGATTGGTTGCTATAGGCAACATCTCCAATTTTCAAACCCGCTGGAAAACTCTCAGCTTAATACATTTACCCCATGATCTCTTTGTATGAATCTTTAAAATTCCTACAGTCTACAAACTGGAAATGTTAAAAGGATAATTAAGAAAGTCAGATAGGCATATCCCTATGTCCTTTTCACTGCCTGCTCTGTGCGTTTCTTAACATGCCTGCTAGAAAAGATAACATATTTGATAAGGGCAAGCTTTTTAACATCTACATATCAGTGATAACAGAATGAGGAAGTGACGGATTGTTCGCATACCAAGACGTGAGACGGTTTAGGTGAAATGTATTTCTTGAAACAAAACAATAGCTGCTAAAGGTTTAACTTTTCTGCTAGATGTGTTAGTAATGGTTTTACAGTAGTTTGGAGGCTGTCAGTCAGCTGCTATACAGCAAGTCAAGGATGTCTGCATTGAAATACAAGAGCAGGTAAAAGTCAATAACGGAGCATTCAGGAGAAGCATATACACAGAGCTGGGAAAATAAAAGTGAGTGAGAGTCAAGGTTACAGGAAATGCATGGCTTATGGTTCATGGGAATGAAGTGATGAAAAATACAACGAGTTGGATAGGAGTACATGAAACAAAAGACCAGATATAATGAAAACATATAAAGGAAAATGTGACTATAAAAATAAGTATTGTAGCATCTTTGAAAAATATGTCCTTAGCTTTGTTTCTAGATTGAACAAATGATCAGTGCCATCTCTTGTTCTGAATGCACGAAGCAAATAACAATATCTGCTCTTATTCCCGGGCCATATTTTGTACCCCCCACAGCTAGACTTGATAATATGTCCGACCAAATGTGCTCATCCCAAGTGTCATTGTGATTCAAATACAGCCCAATAAAGCATAATTAAAAAAGTAAGTTCCAATAGTTCAATATATTCTACCACCACCTGATTGCTAAACATAAAATGCATCATCAATTTACCAATAACCAATAAGAGGGCAAGTTGCATGCTGAATCAGGCATGATCTAAGGCTCCGTTCTCTGGCAAGAGGTACATTACATTGCCAAAAGCCCACTGTTCTATCACACACACACACACACACTACATTTCCACAAGCCCCATGTGTCATCACACACACTACATTGCTCAAAGCCACATGTGCCATCATCACTCTGTGCCTTTCTGCTCCCCCCCCCTTTCTTCTTCACTCTGTGCCATGTGGATTTCCCCCCCATGCATCCTTTCCTTTACTTACATTCCTATTGGCTTCTTTAAACTCTTTTCTTCTCTTCTTGGCTTCTGACTTCTTTCTTGCAGGTTGGCACCTCTCTGTGCCGCTCCTCACTGAATGTCGGGCGTGATGACATCACACCCAGCATTCAGTGCGATTGGAGCACAGAGGAGGGAGGAGGGGCGCTGACGCGGCAGTGAGATAAGTTTAAATTAGTTTAAATAAAAAAAAAAGTACCCTGCACCCCACACCAATGAAGGGGGCAGAGCTATCAAGCATTGGGGCCCACAGGGGAATATCCTGGCTCCCCGGCGGGCCAGTCCGACCCTGCGTAAACCCCATTTTTATGGGAGAAATGGGTGATTAGTAAAGACAAGGTAGCAAGAAGACTAATAAAAGTAAAAAATAACAAAATGAACATAATTGTATTTCTGTTCTGCTCCATAAACTGTGCTGCCCTAGACATGTGGTCAGGGGAGGGCTGGTAAATTTTTGCCCAGGTGGCAAGACTCGATTCAGCAGCCTATTTTAAAGGTAAGGAAATGCAGGTGGCCCAGTGTCCCAGCCCATGGCAGTCCACTATGGGAGCGGCCCAGCCAGCCACTGCATGTGCTTAGTTTTCTTGTATGGGAAGTACAGCCCTGGCTATAATGAACTCTGAGATCTTTATAGGGGTGGCATAGACGTCATCGTGTTGTTGCCTATTTTAGGTGCTAGTTAATAGAGGTAATTGCCTCATGCTCAGAAATGTATATTACACTTAGGAGAGCAGCAATAAACAATCTGGAAATGGAAATGTGTAAGACTGGACATATTAGAAATAATCCATAGATTCTCAATGCAGTTCTTCAGAGCAGAGTTCTCATTAGTTAAGGTCTTAGCGTCTAATCTCCAGATTGTACAGCTTATAGGGATCAATGGTCAGGGGTTAAATGGGACAAATTTGATGCCATCAGAGTATCCAGGACCTATTTTGACATTACCAGTTGCATAGTCAAGCACAGTAAGGATTATAGTGTCTTGGAAAATCTCTTGCGTGTCTCTATATTGATGAAACATGTTGCTTTATTTTAGACAGTTTAATTAGATGTTATTACAAGTCAGGTTAGTCATGTGGTAGGATATCAAGTGCATTCATTCACTCCTGTTTGCTAGCCTGTTAGAAGAATGATTGAAATAGAAACATTAGATAGAAATGGTAAGTATTGTGAAATTCTGCCCTATAATGCCATTTCTGGAATTGTTGTGTACATTACTTTGTATTATACCTAAACCTGTTTATAGTAGAAAAAAAAATTATTACATCCTCTGAGTTCCAAGGTGGTGTAGCTCGACCTATTCCGACCTACTTGGAGTTTTTACAGCCTGTAAGCTGAACCTCCCTACCCACCTTCTACACTACCACTCAACCTAATACCAGTTGTAAACAAACAAAAAATAAAGCACAAAAAACCATACTTACCAACTTGACAAAGTTGGTTTCCGGGAGAGGTGGGCGTGATGGGGGCGGGGCTCCAAAATGTGCTTCATTTTGTGCCCGCCCCCCCCCCGTGACGTAATGGCGCAAACGCGTCATTTGCCAGCAGGGGGCGGGGCCAATTGCAGCGATTCACCGGCAATCGCTGCATTTTGGAAGCTAATTCAGCCCACTTCACTAGGAAGTGGAGCACTTCCTAGTGAAGTGGGCAGATCCGGGATATTGCCACACTCTCCCAGGAGTCCGGAAGACTCTCGCAAAATGCAGGAGTCTCCCGGACATTCTGGGAGAGTTGGGAAGTATGCAAAAAACACATTGATGAAATCCTGGTTTTAGCTAGTGACAAGTCATGCAAAAATGTATTGATAAGAATAAGACTACTATCAGACACAGGGAAAAATAATTATCTTTTATGTACAAGTATCATAGTTGCCAACATTTTGAAACAATTTCCAGGGATGTTTTCTGTTTGACCTGTTTCAGCAAAGAACATCAGGTACAATGCAGTCTAGGTGGACCATCGTATCGGAACATGTTTAGTAAACTTAGCCATAATTTATTCTCTGGATTTCAAATATTTCTATTCCATAAAAAAATAATGTATATAGTCCAGAAGCTCAAGCAATGAGAAGTGCATGAAGCTTACAGCATAATAGGAATTCTACTGTGCAATTGGTCTATATTAAAAATATGGAAATTTCCAGGTATTAATCTTTTAGTTCTAGACTATGATAACAATATACAGCAGTGCATATGTGTTCAACAGGGATAATTGTTACAGTTTTCTCCATTTTTGTGTTCTTTATGCCGCCTTCTTACCGTTTTTTCACACCAATTCGCATTGTTTACCCTATATGTGTATATACAATTTAATGTTCTTTTATCTTTTTAATGGTAACATCTGTAAAATATTGTTGCCAGTCAAATAATCAAGTTTCCAAGATTAATGCACATCTCCAGGAGTGTAGCACTAAACACTGACCCCTGTCTCTCTATGGGTGAATGCCCCACCTTCAGCATTCCAGCTTAACTAAAAAGTGTGTGTTTAGGAGCCAGATGATACAGACGGGATTTATTAAACAATCCCTGGTTCAGTCACTGTTTTGAAAAAGGTCACCGGCAGTGGCCAAAACGTTGGCTGTACAATAAACACCATTCTGCATCATTAAGTGTATTTTGCACATATGGCTCACTTATGGACTGGGTGAAATCATCTTTCAAATTATATTCTTTAGAACACTACAAGTATTTCTGTAAAAATGTTCTTGAGTTCATATCATATATTCGAAAAATATCTAAACTTCATGATTACTTCACTGAAGTTGTTTTAATTATTGAAAAATGACTTTAACCTTTTAATTATACGTTTGATGGTTTGCTGAGTTTGGTTTAAACTGCATCAATTGGTTTATTTTAATAGATTGTAACTGAAGTGGGAATGGCCTTTCAGCCTCCTTTTAATGATTGTCCCTGAATTGTCACCATTGTATGTTCAGTATTCTGTCCCTGAGGGCTCATCCAGACAGCACCTTTGCAGTAACTACTCACAGAGGCAGGCTGGGCTGGGGGGTAGGGGTGCACGTGCCTTCCCCCCTCCCCCCAGACAAGGTTAGGTCAGCTTGGGCTGGGTCACTGGACTACTTGCACTTTTTTCGTTTACATTGTACCGAATAGGCATCTGAGCCGAGCCCCCCCCGGCTAAAACTTACGAGCCCTCCCCTGACTACTCACCATTTTCTGAAACTCACTTCCTTATAGTGTAGGGATACATACAACATACTTGCCTACTCTCCCAAAATTCCCGTAAGGCTCACGAATTTCGGGGAGTCATCCCGGAAGAGTAAGCAAACCTTCCGCATTCGCCGAAATTCACGGCAATAAATGGTGGGGCAAGGGCTTAATCATGTCATTAAGCCCAGCCCCCGCTATTCAATACCATGAATTTCGGCATTTTATAGTGGGGGCGGGGCCTACCCCCCTGTCACATGACTTCTTCCCCGGATCTCCTGGGGGAGAAATTTTAAAAGTTGACATGTATGACATACAATCCTCTATTTCCCCTCTATTTGGTGGTGGTATACTCAGGTTGTGTTCCATTTAGAGTACAATGCAGTTAGTTTCTAAAAAAAAAATGCGGACATCTCAAATGGGCCTCAAGGACTTGTCCAGGCAGACCTTTAATAATTGCTACTAGTGTTTAAAAGTATTGTATTTGTTTTGACAGCTTGCAGGAGCATGTAACAATCTGCAGACCTAATTTGTTGTGGTTTTAAAAGAAAAATATTTGCATGTGTTTAAACACTGTTTTCTAATGAATACCATAGTATTGTTTTAGATGTTGCACCAGAATTTAACAGGTGTGAAGATGGAATGCAAAGTGCTAAGCATTGCTGCCTCACTGCGCTGGGGTCATGGTTTTAATTTCAACCAGGGCCCTATCTGTGTGTTTGTAGTGTTTTATGTTCTCTCCCATGTTTGCAATGGGTTTCCTCTTAACCTACCAGTATGTCTTTGGAATTGAATAGGATTCTGACAAAATTAAACCTAGGGCTAGATTTTCTAAACTGCAGGTTTGAAACAGTGGAGATGTTGCCTATAGCAACCAATCACATTCTATTTATCATTTATTTAGTACATTCTACAAAATGATAACTAGAATCTGATTGGCTGCTATAGGCAACTTCTCCACTTTTTCAAACTAGCAGTTTAGTAAATATATCCCCTAGTGTTTGTGTGTTTATCTGTGTGATAGAGAATATAGATTGCAAGCTCCACTGTGTCAGGGAATGATGTGAATGGTTAAATATTCTCTGAAACAGGCTTCAAAATATGTAGGCGCCATATATAAATAACTGTTACTAAATAAGATGTCACTAAATTACTAGGACATACACTTATGTAGACTGGCCCTTATTGTACATTGTTGCAGAACATGTTGAAATGTCTGGTGGACCTGGGGAGAATTTGCATTTTATACAAAAAAAAGTGACTTCTCTATGAATTTCCTAGGGACCAAAAATGATCTCTTCCCAAACCACCCTGGCGCTGTGGGTGTTGGGTAAAAAGTAAGAAATGACTCTGCATTTTGACATGGTCCAGCAAGCCCTTGCCACCTCGAATTGTGTATGCAGGTGGCTGCAGTACTACATATGCCTCCATACCACTGGCTACCAGTGCTTTCAGCACAGAGCCGATTTTACCTTTGGGGGGAGGGGCATTTTTTACTCGCCCGATCTCCCAAGGGCATTCAGCCCTGTGCTGAACAGCCCCGCCCACTCCTCCCGATCACTGGCACACAACCCCCCCTCCTCTCAATGGAAAAAAAGTGAAAACATTATTATGAAGCAGCAAAAAAAAAAAAAGCCAGTGGTCTGCAGTACGGACCCCGGCTCCATGGCATGTCTGGGCCCGGATAATTAGTACCCGCAATCCCTCCTTTGTCGTCGCCCCTGATTACATAGCAGGGGGCCATGCCTACTAAGTATGCTTATAAACCAGTGGATTCCAAACTTTTTCAGTTCAAGGCACCCTTAGGACCTCCATCATTTTTTAAAGGCACCTCTAACCCAAAATAATTACCAAGTAGTTCCCCGCCTTGCTTACCACTGCCTCTGGCCGAGGCACCCTTGTGAGATCGCTGAGGCACCCCAGGGAGCCTAGACACACAGTTTGGGAACCACTGTTATAAACTATGATCATGATGATGATGTCTAGGATGATATTTGTTGAAATGGAATTGTAATATTGCTTTAATGAATAGTGAAAAAGAGGAGTTCTGTTTAGAAACAACAGGAAAAGAAGGAAACGTATGTATTTCTGTAATTGTTTATCTTAAATGTCTTATACTAAACAAAACTCATGTAGTGCTTATGAAAATGCTTGTAAAAGCATAGTGGTGATATATTTCCAAAAACACATAATTTTATCTAAAACAAAGAGCATCGCCAAGTTAATGGTTTTAATGGCTACACACAGAGAATCATGTCCACAACCAACGACAAATATATCAGATTAACCTCTGTGTTATGGCATTGTCAGATAATGTTAGATTTTCCCTTATAATGGGTTGGATATGTTTAATTAAATTGAATTGCTTTGTAGAAATATTAATAGACCTGATTCTTTAAGTTATATAGAAACACATATATTGAAGGAGGAAAAGAGCCAATAGGTCCGCCTATTTCGGTATCAAGTTTAGTCTACTGGTTGTATGGAGGATTTGATTGACATATATTATTTACTTACTAGGACTAGGTTTTCCCAAGACTATTCCCTTTTTATTATAATGTTGGAATACATGTTCCTATTAATGTTATACTTTATTTTGACTCTAGAAAGTAGTACGAGGTGCATTTTATGGCCTGAGCAAAGTTAGGCTCAGATAAGAGTCCTAATTTTTAGTATAAATACTATAGGAACCCTAAGTTAGAAGTCCTCAGTCAATTACATTTTTTAATTTTGCTAGGACACTATTCCTTGGACTTATCCTATCACCCTTCCTGTTATGGAAATAAGTATTTCATTATGTTAAATCACTCCAAACTTTCCAGTCAAAAATGATGTTCTCATCACCCTAGGGTCTACTTGCCAGGACAGTTTTATGAAGAAATAGCAGAATTCATAAACAAAATTATAATTCCAATCTTTTGTTGGGATATAGCTGTGATCATTAAATTGTGTAAGAGCTAGAGGGATCAACTTGGCTCAACGAGCATGTCTCCTTCACTTGACTAGTACAATTGAAACCAAGCAGCATAAACCAAACTGCTTAGGGCCTCTATTGGAGGATTTAGAGCTTGAAAAGCAACCAAGGAGGTAATAAAAACTGCTTTGTGGAAAATGTAAATAACACCAACCCTCCCATTGGGATGTGGGAAGGCCATAAGTGCTTTGTGCCGTGAAACCTAATATATTGGTTAGATTCCTACTATCCCATATACAGGCACTGTAATGTTCTCACAAACAAACAAGGGGTATACAAGATTAACATAAGTTGACCAGGCTGAGTAGATAAGCTTGGGCCCAAATGGAGGCATCTGCACATAGATTTTTACATTTCATAATCATGGAATAAAAGTGGGAGGCTCCTGGCCAGAGCTCTAAGAAATGATAAGACTGCCACAGAAATTCCTCAAATGACATATATGGCGGATAGCATATAACACACAATAAAATAGCCCAAGTATTTCAGGAATAATATTTATCATTATGCAATAATATAATTGCTTTTGAATCCTCAATAGCACACCATAGGCACTTAATCCAGGAGCGCCTGAAAACTGAAACATTAGAGTCCCTGGAGGATGATTTGACTGTGGTGTAATTGAGAATGTCAATTAAGGACTCCTATGCAGACACAAGGCCTATAATTTTAAATCCTCAAGCTTCACCCATACTCATAGTTTACCTGAAGCACATGTCACAGTCCTACCTAGGAAAAGACCCATTAGTGTGCGCAATATTTAGACTGATTATCACTATATCTTGACCCTATACATGAACTTTTATGGATTGACATATAGGCTACAACCCCTCTCTCGCTAGTACATACATATGGCCAAGTGTTTTTTCTCCCTGATCAAAAAGTCCCCTTCCGGCTCACTCTTTCTATAAAGAGCGAGGGATTCTCACTTAACAGGTGTTAGGAGAGAAGCATGGTAGCTACCCTTAGATGTATAAAGTTAGGAACAGGCACAGAGTTATATAGAGCTAGATAGGAGTGAGGAAGCTCCATATTTTACAACATTTCAAATCCAGAATTGGGACAGGGGGCATGTCCACAACGTGATGGGGGCTTGACGGTGCCATAATAGAGGTGTGGTCACACCCAGGAGCATATGAAGTGCTATGGTGTCCCTAAGAGCCATGTGGCATCCGTTCCCTGCTGCTCTGCTATGCAGAGCAGCTATGTACGACAGACACCTCACAACTTTTCTTTCACTGGAACAGAGTTCAAAATCTGGAAATTTGGTATGTATGGAGCTCTAGTTATTGGACATACTTTGAAACAGTTCCACACTGTGCCGGCTGCTTCACCAAACTAACAATCAGGAGTGGGAAGGGGACCAAGGCTCAATGAATTTTACACCCATTGAGCTTACACCCATTGAGAAATGGCAGAGGTATAGCATAAAGTCCATGTTGGTGGTGCTCTGCACCTTGATTTTCACCTAGATTAACATATAAATATATGGGATGAGGAGCAAGAAGGCAGACTCTGTGGAGGAGCAGGTATTTGCATCGACTGATTGGCAGCCGTTCCATTCATAAGTACTAAGTGGACCTTGTTTGGGCTTTTTAAAGATTATTTTAATGGAATAAGTGGTTGAGAGGGTGCATTTTAGGGCTGCTTTATCCTGTATGGAAGGGACGCAGACAGGCATATCCACTAAGCTAAATGACTTGACTTTTGCATCAGCTCTGAACCAGAAGAGATTGTTTTTTGTAGTGTACTTTTAATAAGATTAATTTTCTGCCTTACAGTTGGCACTTTGGTGGAGAAGCACACTTTTAAGTGCACAAATTTTAAGACAGCCATGATGTCCCCTTCTCTTTTATGATTATTTTAATCCAAAAATGAGGCTAGAGGAATATAGAACAGCAAGCCAAGGTGCAATTTAATGTGTGTAGGCAGTTTTTAGTGCACTGGTGCAAAACCAATGCCTTTTGTGCTCTGCACATCCAGAGGGGCATATTCAATTGCCCGGATTCCCCGCCACGTTAAAACTACTACCGTTATTACGGTAATAGTTAGCTGGATTTCAGCTTTCGGCTCAGGGAGCTGCGAGCTGAAATCCAGCGAGAAAACTACGGTAATAACGGTTTTTCCACGCACTATTACCGTAATAACGGTAATAGTGCGCGGAGCACGAGATTTGCGACGTTTCCGCCAACAATTGAATATGCCCCAGAGAGTCTGTAAGGTCAATTGACACTAAAAAACAGATGAGAGACACAGAGATACATAACTAAGTAGCAAAATTCAAGAGTGCAGTTATAAGCTAGAATCTAGATGGAATAGGACCCCTAACAAGCTACAAAAATTATATTTCCATCATGTAGTAAGTTCAGTTGAATCAGGCGCTGCTGCGTGAGCTTAAGCTTGTCACATCTTTACTGTACATTGACTATGTGCACACGCCCAATCCCCTCCCTGTTCCGCCCATGAAAACGTAGGCTGTTGTAAGTGTCCTTTGCACTCAAAGATGAATTGGATGTCGCCACATTCAGTGGTGCACAGTCTGTTTCTTGGCATGTGCACATCGATTTTACGCAAAATACGACACATATTGTTTTAGGTTCCTTAATGAATCAGGCCCAGCATATGTAATGCAGTTGTGTTTGACATGCCGTGTCATTATTGTTGTTTATCTACATTATAAATATTAAAATAATAAAACAGTGATGAATTGGATAGAAAGAATGTAAACTGGAGCATGATGGGACTATAAAATACTAATGTTAATACTAATAATTATGAGTGACAGTTTGGTGGTTTTGTATTTGTAGAGTGTAGCTTTTTTCCCGTCACCTATGTTACACTGAACTCTGAGAAACACTGCACTAATGATTTATTTTGTACTGCATGATTCTTGATTATATTTTTCTCCCATTTTTTTTAGTATATATAGACCATAAATCACTATTATTTCCCACACCCACATTTGAGGTTATTTAAATTCTTTGACGCCTTTGTGCCGCTCATGGTTTTTATTACCCACTAGGAGCAATGATTATTCCATGCCGCTATGCCTCCATTGTTTTATGATGTCTCGGTCACATATCTTTGACTTTTTTTAAACAGTGTATCACTGGTTTCTGTCCAATTAATGTTAGACGCTTGTTTTCCTTAGGACACTTTCTTGTTTCATTTAAAAGCTGGGGCTCTAAATTGTTTCACTTTTTCACGTGCCAAATTCAACAAAAACAAAGTAAGATGAAAGGCTTGGTGAACCAAATTGACTGGCTAAAGATAAACGAAACATTGTTCACTGTTTTGATTTAATCATTTATCTGAAACCTTCAGCTCGCCGTCTGTGAGAAGGGCAATGGAGATTTCCATGACTTCCTTTAAAACACCAGAATATGTCACGTCTGGGCCATGTGTTTTCAGTTTGTTGTGTCTTCATCTTTAAGTGTAAATTCTTAGCAAAGTAGAGTTGCTTGGGAGTCTTCAGCAGTGGGGGCCAAGCTGAAATAAGTAAAAAAAAACGTTTTGCCTCTTGCGACATTGTAATGTAACAGGAAGCATTTTTCATTGAATATTATTTTGAAGATAAGATTTTTTTTTTTACTTAGTTTAGGCTTACCTAGAGGCAATCTTGTAAGGGAACAGAGTGGCAGGCATCATTATATGAAGATAAATATATATATATATACACAAGGCGGAATACGGAAAGTGGGGTAAGCAAGACAGGGGACGCCAAGCCTGAGAGGCACTCCTCTCCATCTGCCATCGCCAGCTTGTCTGCAGGCCCAGGTAAAAAAAAAAAATTACAAAAATACTTGATCGCGGCGCCCTCCTTCCTACTTCATTCGCACTGACTGACTGACTTCATCACGCCGGCCATTTTCAGTGACGAGCACGCAGAGAGGAGCCACAAACAAAACAGAAGTGTGAAAAAGGGGAAACAGGCGAAGGGGTGCAAAAGGAGCATGGAGGGCACTGCGTGATCATAAGGGGGCACAGTGTGGTGATGATAAAGGGGCACAGTGTTGTGATGGTAATGGGCACAGTGTGATTTTGAAGAGGGCACAGTGGAATCATAAGGGGGCACAGTGTAATGAAGGAAGGGTCACTGTGATGAAGGAGAGGTCACAACCAAACTTATTTGCCAAAAATTTTAAATTTGATAACAAAGAATACATATTCTTTATTTATATTATTCATATACCAATTCACCTTTGCAGTTTATTGTATTTATTTGTATTACTCTAGGAGAGTTTATTATATTATTTGTTTTAAAAGAAAAAGCATTATTGAATGAACAAATAATTTATAAAAGTGGAGGGCGCAAATTTATTTTTGCTGGAAGGCGCCAGACATGGTAGAAACCAGCCCTGTATGTATATGACACCCCTAAAACATACTTTCCTACTCTACTGGAATTTCCGTGAGGCACACGAATTTCGGGGAGTCCTGCCGGACTCTCAGAAGAGTAGGGATCCTTCCGGACAGTTGTGAGGGCAGGGCTTAATGACGCAAATTTGCATCATTAAGCCCGCCACCTGCTAGGCAATGCCGTTAATTTGGCCATTTCCTAGCAGAGAGTGGGGCCTCAGTGATGCAATGGTGCCACCATGCCCCCTAATACAGTTGTCACATGACCTCCCCTCCAGGATCTCCCAGAAGGGACGTTTCAAAAGTCGGCAAGTATACCCTAAATCTATTACAATCTATTAGCTTTGAGAAAAGTGAAGGCCTCTCATTGTCTTATTTGATTTATCAGGATCTACCTGATTTTTGAATAGGAAACATGTAGGCAAACATTGTGTAAATTATTTCCATATATTTAATAATCATAAGCTTGGTTGAAATCGCTGATTACACTACACTACTGTGAAATAACTAAAATCCTGGAAGGTGTTTGTTTTACTGTTTTGACTGTATTGATTGCATATCAAAAAGATAAAGTGAATAGAAAATTGGTAGAAATGTGCCTAAAAATTTGTCATATAGAAAAAAAGTATACCTGAAAGGTGCAAATAGTGCCTCATTGAACATATATGCTGATGCCCAATAACAGCTACCTCAGAATACATGTGAAAATCACGTCCTTTTGTAAGGCAAATGCCCAACTTGAAATTCAGTATCATTTACACCATTGGGCCTGATTCATTAAGGAGAGCAAAGCAAAGAAAGGCATAAATTTGATCTTGGACAAAACCATGTTACAATGCAAGGGGCACAAATTAGTTTATTATTTTGCACATAAGTTAAATACTGGCTGTTTTTTCAGGTAGCACACAAATACTTGATAGCTTTATTTTTGCACTGACATTTATAGTTCATCTAGGACATACCCTACCCCAACTATAGATCTGTCCCCACATTTTAAATTTACCTCCCCTTCAAATGCAACATGGCTTTGCCCAGGTGCAAAGTTACTCTTTTATTTTTTTCTCTGCTCTCCTTATTGACTTAGGTCCATTGTGTAGGTCCTGCAACACAAAATCTAATTTTTTTGCAATATGAGGCTCTGAAGCCTGTTTAGCCCAGATTTAGTAAGGAACTATCTGTCCTGCTCCTACCACCAGAAGAAGTATACTTTAACGCACCCTGGAGATGACACCATCTTGACGCATGAATCCATGAGATTTTCACAAAGAAACAGGAATATTTATGGAAAAAAATAGGTGCATGACTTTGAAAACTTCATTTACACTATAGGTGTTATGGCTAGCGGCAGATATCATAAACTTGCAGAACTGTAGGAGTAGAGGTCTTCACCTTTAGCAGCCGCCTTTCCCGTAGAGACTAGTTATGCTCACAGGTACTCAGATGCCCCCAGGTCTTAAACTCAATGTAGTGTAAGTTTATGAGTAACTTCGCAGTACCGCATAAGAGGTGATGACAGGAGGTACGGGTGGTCAGGAATAAGCCGAGGTCCACGGACTGAAGCAGACAGACGTAGTGAGGTATAGGCAAAAGGTCAGTGCCGGCAGCAAACAGGGGTATCCGGGTCACAGGCAAGGTCAGGGCCACGAGCAAACAACCAAATCCAGGAAAACAAGCCGAAGGGTCATACACGGTAATCAATCCAGAAATCAGAGAAGCAGACAGGAGCAGGTTAGCTAATTAGGAACTGAAACGCTATAACCAGCAGGGAGGCTAAGCCCTCCCTGCCTTTAATACTTAGATGGACCAATCAGGAAGGAGCACACCCAGGACTGGCAATCAGCCCCTGTTGGCAGCTAATTAAAACTATAGGCTGTAAGGTCATGGCTGACCCGAAACCAGTATGCAGAATAAACATAATACAAAATCTCCAGTTGGAGTTACATGCCCGACTCCTATCTATCCTAATGTGGCAAACACTACATTTGTTTTACACGCACCCCCGGCTGTGAATTATGCCAGGACGCGGCGCTGACAGCAGGAGACATCCCGACCATTGTCCTGGCAACGGTCGGGCCAGGAGAGGAAATGACGTCCCGGTTGTCATGGTGACAGCCGGGACGCCTTTGGAGCAGAGAGTTGCGGCGGGTGAGTGCACCGCCACGCCTCATGGCAACAGGCCTGTAATTTTTACAGCATAATGAACTTATTAAACCTTATATCAGATTTTTATTTTATTTTAGATATTGTCTCTTTGCATCATCTCTATGACTAGGATTATTTCCAGTATGCAACTATTAATGCTGCCTATATAAGTAATGGAATCAAAGCCATTTCCTTGTTTCTTATTCTGAAGTATATTCCAGACCTGTTTGAGCTGAAATGTAATATATTGATGGGTATGAGACATTTGAAAATACGTAGTAGACTCATATTGAATTAATTTTATATGTAATTTGAGAACTGGAGATGCTAGTATGTTCTACACTTACCAATATAGATCCTCAAAAATTCTTGCTGGTAGTGAGAAGGGACAGTTTCTGTCAATTAAATTCTTATGTTATCTGATCTGATGGAAACAATGTGGTATCCAAAATGAAATATGAGGTATCTGCATAGTTGGTGCTGAACTGTAAGATTGTTAACTGTAAGATTCTCAAAGACTTGACCAAGGTGAACAAGGGAACAAGTGCTATTGTTTAGTAATATTCCTGTAATATTAAATACATCTTTAAAAATAAAACCTGAGCAAACCAGAATAACCTGGACTACAAACAAAGTGCCAATTTGGGTTGTCAAGACTATAAAGCGAAAGCACTGAAAAGAAAACTGAACGTTATGGTAATGTGTGTGTGTGTTCTAGAATTATAACACCCACATAAGTCATTGGGGCAAGTAGGTTGCAACATGAATCATACATGAGTAATGTTATAACATTTCCAAAGTGAGATGTATTGTGAATTCGTGTTTTCTCAGTTGCCTCTTGAGAGAATGGAAGCCTGCTCATAGTGGACTTCAATTTGAAGTTAGGAAAGAAAGAAATTTGTTTCTGGACAGACCATGTTGCCATGCAGTTGTAAGAAATGCATTTAGTTTTGTTTGCATGCAGGGGAAAATTCTGGCTGCTTTTGAATGTAGCACACAGATACTGGACAGCTTTATTTTTACACTGTAATTTAGAGTTGAGCTAGGACAAGCCCCCTCTCAACTCTCAATCCGTCTTGCACCGCTGCAGTGCAAGACGGTTTAGCTAAGGTGCAAATTTGCTCCTTGTTTGCTTTGCTTCAAACTCTAAATGAGGCCCAATATATTTAACACTTGCAACATTGGCAAACGCATAGGAAACTTACAGGTGTATCTTCCCTCTAGATCAATCTACTGATTGATGTATAGCAAGAAACTATGCACTGAACAAGTACTTGTACAGGCTTCATGTTGAAGGCCATTGTGATTTGTAGGTTTTCCCAGAATATATCTATAAATGCTGTTTTTTATATATACTATATGTGGTAGCATTTGAAGTATATGTATCTGCATAGAATATTAATATTTTGGTGAAAGGCAAAGTGAGAATCCCCACTGTCCAAATCATGTGCTTGCCCTTAGGCAGCAAGGTGAGCAACATACATGGTTTACAATTTCAAGGCACTCGTATATAAAAACAAACATCTTTGATGTTTGTAAGGCATATGTGACTTAGACTGGGTACACACTACAGAATAATTCTAAAAAACCAATATTTTTAGCAATTTTACCAGCGACTAAAAAAGACAGTACCAATCACCTTGCCGATTCCTTCCTACACACTATTGTTCTACACGATTTACGGACAGATCTGTGCTCTTCATCTGTCATGACCATCCAGAGGCAGCCAATCACAGAGAACAGTTATTATTGAGCTCTCTGCATATTCTAAACGGAACACGGCGCTGAGGATAGTAGACTTATTTGATAGCTTATTTGTACACTGAAATTTAAAGTTGATATTTGTGTGCTGCATGAAATAACAGTTAGTATTTAACTTATGTGCAAAACAGAAAACTAATTTTCACCCCTTGCATTGTAACATGGTTTTGTCCAGGAGACTTAAATAAGAAACTTCTTAATTTAAGTTCATTAATGAATCAGGCCCAAAATGTATATTTTTTTGTCTGAGATTGCATATTGTATATATGTAGTATAGCTTAAAACCCGGTCCTTCATTATTAATCTTTTCTAAACGTAGCATTTCCACATAACATAGAACATGCCATTTTAAATCAAATGTACATATTATGTACTATTGACATTAAAGGATAACTAAACCTAGAATGCACACCGAATTAGGCATACGATCACTTAGGAACATTCACTTTAAGGGCCACTTACAGACCTGAAAAAATGCAGATATGCAATGTATCTATGTGTGCATAAATCAGTTAGATTGTGATTATCCAACCTATTAGATTGTGATTATCCAACCTACTCCCCTTTCATTAATTTACATGTAGAATGTAAAAGCAGATACACTCATCGCTCTAATCCAAGGAACATCCCCAATCCGATCAACTCCTATCATCGAAAGGGAAAACCATCACCTTAGTCTGCAAATCCATGCACATATTCATAAAATGGAGTGCAATTGTGTAAAAGTTGGCATGTGACCTCTCAAAAGA
This sequence comes from Mixophyes fleayi, assembly GCF_038048845.1. Lineage (NCBI taxonomy): Eukaryota > Metazoa > Chordata > Amphibia > Anura > Limnodynastidae > Mixophyes > Mixophyes fleayi. Next base: position 157,783,143 of record NC_134403.1, on the reverse strand, counting down.
ACATTTGTGCTGTGTTTATCAGGCCAATAACTAAGTTACAACAACGTCAAATGTCTAATTTCCTGTCATAGTGTGGGAACATCTGTAACGCCTTTGTGGGGTGTCAGGCATACACAGATGTCCTACCTTGTTTACAATGGACTACATACCATCTGTATGGACCTACCAGAACCACTCTTCACACCACTGCAATCTCGGGAGGAAAGCAAACAATTTACTGAGAGGCAGGGAGGGGGTGTACGAGGCGAAGGCCAGGAGTAGAGACTCTTCACTCTATTCCGCTTGCCAACACCTCTATGTGCTCTAGGCCTGGGCGCGGTACTATGGATATTTGGGACAGGGAAGAATACTGCCCAAATACGCTACTCACCACTGTACCGATGAGGGTCTTACTAAAACCTTGAAATAGTACTCACGGGAAACGGCCGCGTCTTCTTGATAGCCATCGGCACGCTCACACTTTGAACTTAGAGACATGGGCGACACAACAAAAACGACTCCACAGAGCCAGTTCCCTAGCTCTAATGTGCCTCCCACACCAGCATTATTGTACAACTTAACAATGACAGCAAACAAACAGCGCTTGATGCTACCAACAGTCTGTGATTGGCCGCTGCTCAATTTCTACTGGGTTTAGTGCACTCCTCTAACTCACCCACAGTTCCAAGGCACACACAAATAGCAGAATGCAAATGTTACCAGATACCAGATAGCCTACCTTTAATGGGGGCTTGACTTCTGGATCCTACAGGGAAAACTACTTAAAGGGACACTGTTACAATCGTCTGTATTTTTCGTTCCGATTTGGGACCCTTGGGTCTGACTGATGCAGTAGTGGAACGGAAACCTGGAGGCCTTCATGATCTCTCTGCTCCTCTAGAATACTCTGACTAGTACTAGCAGCATAGGAGTCTAGGGGACAGATTCAGTTGGCCTAAGGAACATTGCAGGTGCGCAATTTTACCGGTACTATGTAAAAAATTCATGTTTACTTTTGCTCACACTTGTATGGTGTGCAAGCAAAACTGAGAAGATTTGTTTAAAAACATAAATCCATGTGAGGTGTACGCGACCGTGATTTTTTTCTCAATTTAAAGTGCCCCAAGGACCAGAATCTGCACCAGAGTACAGAACTGGAATGCAGCGTAATAACGCTACGGAACTGTTCGTGGGAACTCAATCCCGGCATCGGTAACCAGGCACACGGGACGGGAACCCACTAATAAGAGCTCAGAAAGTAAACACACAGTCTTCCTGCCGCTGCGTTCTTCTCTCAGGTAGTCGCCTCCTCTACCATCTTCTGGCCGGGTTGCTCCTAGCCCTTACAAGAGCTTCCTGCCACCGTGGTATTATTTTCCTGACCCGGCGGTGTCTCTCCGGGTCCGTCATTCCGGACGTCCCCCAATGTCCTTCTACTTCAGCTTCCTCCAACAAACTGCAAAATGGCGCAGGGCACGGCGGCTCAAATAGCCTCTGTTGCGCCTGATTGACTCGTCGAGTAGCCAAAAGTACAAACGGATTGGCTCACCTTCCCGCCACTAGGTGGTGGACAGTGGGAGATAAGCCGTGACTGAATCACTTGCCAACTGTTGCCGGTGCCAGGACCTGCAAAGAAGAAAAATATGGACCTACCTGCGGTGGGTCCCAGGATAGGTAAGTGCATTCTTTTCCTCTTTTTGAGTCTTCCTGTCTTTGCCATCATCACGGGTTCCACGGCCAGACACCCTCTCACACTTTTACACATACCTATCTAAATATTTACAAGATGCCCTATCAGTTACATACATCCACCTGCAGCTCTGCTTTTCTCCTGCACACAGTCATTTTGTAGCTGAATTAATATTAATGAGGATGTAGCTTATCAGTTCCCTGGAGTTAATAGTACTACAGTATATGAGGCACAAACAGTGATGTCACTATTTCCTAGTGAATTTACAGGCTGACTTCTCAATGCATAATGCTTCAGCTCAAAAATAGCTACAACACTATGTAGAGTATCACGATTATAAATCATTAAACTGTTGTTTATGAATGCTCTATATAAAATGATACTGCTTTATTTTTCCATCTGTAAACAAACATGATTTTCTACTTAGCAGTCTCCCAGACTGTAAATAGCTGTAGTTTGGTAAAACAGATCAAGCGTAAGACTTGGTTTTGCAAAGCTGTAAAATTTGTACAGCCAGTGTTTTTTTATTTTATATATTTAGCTCTAGAATTTTCTCTGGGAAACGTGACATCCTCTATGATCAGATAGTGAGAATGTTTTTGTTTTTTTTTAAATAACACTAAGTCACTGGGTAGGAATGCAAGGATGAACAGTGCAGATGAAATCTGTCACCTGACAATCCTGTTTTGTAGGAAAAAGTGAATCAAATAAGGCTTATACTTTATACCTAAAGTACTCCTATATTTAAAAAAATACACATTTGTGTACATAGAATAGGCTTATGAATTAGTACTGCCACACTTGAGCAAATGGGTGTTCTTTGGATCACACTGGGGGTACTAATATCAGTAAATGTGCCAATTTAAGTTCACAATATAGGGCCTGAGTCATTAAGGAGAGCAAAGTATAAAAAAGGAGTAACTTTGCACCTGGGAAAAACCATGTTGCATTGGAGGGGAGGTAAGTTTAAAATGTGGGGGTAGGTCATGTCCTAGATTAACTTAACATTTCAGTGTAAAAATAAAGCTATTAATTATTTCTGTGCTACATGAAAAAGCAGTCAGTATTTAACTTATATGCAAAATAATAAACTCATTTGCACCCCTTGCATTGGAACATGGTTTGTCCCAAAGAACATTTACTCCTTTTTTTGCCTTACTTTTCTTAATGACTCAGGCCACACTTTTTTACTTTTCATACATGCCTTCCAAGAGATGCAGAGAACAGGTATGAAAAGTTGATGTGTTTATAACTTAGAGGAAGCCACTTGCATCATTAAATGGACTGGGCAATCTGTATAATGATGCTAAATTATGTCTTTACACTCCGGGCAACACACTGTTAACTGAGGTTGATGTGGCATTCTGACATGATTTGCCTCATCGTGGCATGTTCCCATCCAGTTTGCTATCAGAAGCCCCCTTGCTGTAGATTTGCCTGGTCACTCTGCAGTCTGGGCAGTCTCCATCCAATTACAGGAGTCTCCAGGACATTCTGGTATAGTAGGCAACTATGGAAAAAACTAACTGAAGTCTATGCTGGTGTGATTTGTCCATAGAGGTTAAATTGCAACATCTTGAACAAGTGTTTTCAATAACGTTTATGCTCCTACATTTATCTAACTAACTTCAACACTCACATATTCCAGTTGCATATTTGCATGTTCCTCTATATATCATGATGCTACATATATATATGTATAAATCACATAGATACAACTTGGTGGACCTGCACTACATTCAAAGTCAAGACTTCTGCAAAGGAGAGCGGTTTATAAACACTCATTCATTTAATTTCACATTTTTCAAATACTACCATGTGCATTAAAAGTTATTAAAAGTTATTATAACATTGTTTACTTTGTTTTTCCATACTGTGAACTATGATGTATTATTTTCCTGATTAATTAAGGTTTGTGGATAGCAAGATTGGTATTGTGCTTCATAAAATATGGTGCGAACAGTGCAAAATGACAGCATGCATGACACTGTGCAGAGTACGGTACACTGGTACTCATATTCAATTGTGTTTTCTGACGTTGTATAGAGCAAGAATAAACATGTTATATTCCTCTAACAAAATTCTAATAGAAACCTACAGAAGTGTATACAGCTTGTTTTCCTCTACTGAGGCATGCATTATTACTAATGTAATTTGTGTATGCCCAGCACATCTTCAAAGCACATTTGTTTGATGAAAGCTTACTGTGTGCATTGATATTGTGTGTCCTTAGCATGTTGAACATGTACTCCTCCCTTGCATGTGACCAATGTTGTGTCATAGCACTGGGTAGAAGTGTCCTGTTTGTCCATCCTTCTCATTAGATCACCATAATTTTCTTAGTGAGTTTATTTAGGGACTTATATATCAAGGGGGAAAAAAAGTCCTTTCTCCAGGGCTTCACTCTATCCATGAAAAAGCTACTGACGGCTATCACGGGGGGTAGACCCCACCGGAGGAATATTTAGCCGGGTTCCGCTGGTTTCAGGTATCTCCGCAGTCCTTCTATAGCTATCGCCATCTCAGCATGGCAATAGCTGGTAAGATTAATAGAAAAATGCTTTATTTTTTTTAAATAAAGCATTTTTTCTATTCTGAGTAGCTTTGAAATATTTGATTTACTAGTGGAACTGCAAGTCTAAATCATGGCTACCAGTTACACTATGCACGTGTGATTCGACAAAGCTGGGTCACGTATGTGCATATGGACCCAAGACTGGCTGGCATAGTGTTAATAATACTAATACAACTGCCAGCCAGTATCGCCAGGCAGCTGAATTATATTCAGCAGCTCCAGCAATGTTTCCTTAGTAAATTAGGGCAATAGGGCTTGTTTTCTATTGCCACAGAAAACCTTCTATCGCCAGTTAATGGTAAATAGGGCCGTTAACATTAAACCCCAAGAAAAATGAAGTGTGGTTTAGGATGCTTACAAAACCAATGTACACTTTTATTCACAATGTGATACTGCAGTTTATATATGTTATAACTTGGCTTTTTAACACAGATTTCCAGAGGTTAAGGAATAGTCACTATGAAAGCAATAGAGAGATAACTAACCTTTATGGAGCATACACTATTGTTCTGTCCTTTTAGTTTCCTGTCCTGTGTTGACATAATTTTCTGGCATTCAGATCCAGAAGAACATTTGTGTATTACATTATAGTGCCTGCTCTTTATTTTATATCTGATGTTTAACTGCAATACAGAATTAGACCAGAAATGTTATACTCTTATATTTACAGTAGTTTACATATACGCGATATACCTGCCCAGTGTACATGAGGCATATTAAATATCACCAAAGCAGTTCTATAATCGTAATGCAAAAGTCTGAAATATATACACGACACAGAACTCTGAGGTGACTTCTCATATGCATATAATACACACAAGGCATATGTTTTCCCACATCATATACAACATACTTGCCAACTCTCCTGGAATGTCTGGGAGACTCCCGGAATTCGGGTCAGTCTCATGGACTCCCGGGAGAGCTGGCAAATCTCCCGCATCCCTCTACTGCCGTCACAAAATGACGCAATTTGCTGTGAATCGCGTCATTTAGGCCCTGCCCCCTGCGTCAAAACGTCATTTCCGTCGTGGGGGGCGGGACCAAAATGATGCGTTTGGGGCCCCGTCGCGCCCCTCCCGGAAAGAACTTGCCCAAAGTAGGCAAGAATGATATACAACTCTACCTAATGAAAATTAAATTTATAACGAGATAAAAGTGATCACATCTATATTCGCCATCTATACAGATATTCATCTCCTTGCTACAAATGGTGATGGTAATAATACGATTTATATATATATACATATATATATATATATATATATATATATATATATATATATATACAAGTTAACCCGTGCATGATACTCATGCATTCTAGTCAAATCAAGCTACTTAAGGTCTTAAAAAGGTTCTTGTCATGCATTTGTACCTAGCCCAGGCCTCCTCAGGGGAAGAGCGTTAGTTCCCGACGCAAGCGGCCTTTTTAATGTGTGTTCATGAGGTAAAAATTACCTCACGAAAATGAGTTTGACCCCTCAACTCGTAAATTTAGCCTTTACTACCCCTCCCACGGGGGGAAGGGGGGATGATGGAAGTTAACTGACTTGACTATTCTAATTTTTTTGTCAAATAATGTCAGTATACCAAATTTCAGGTCAATTGGATGAGCTTTTTCTGAGAAAATTGTTTTTTCCACACACACACACACACACACACACACTAACGCACGCCTCTACACATGTGTGTTCATGAGGTAAAATTACCTCACGAAAATGAGTTTGAGCCCTACCAAATTTCAGCCCTTTTTAAAAAAAAATTCCCACACACACTAAGAATTTAGTAGGTCAGTGTATAACTCTGCCCAGCAGGTGGTGCTGCAACTTGTTGTTTTTTTTCCACACACACACAGACGCCACTAAGCATTTATATATTAGATATTGTTATTGTACAATAGTATTTTTTCTTACATATTTCAGGTGTACCTTCAAGTAAATTCAGTATTTTAATTCTCATTATGTTATGTTGTATTGTACTGTTGTCTCCGGGAGAGCTGCATAATGTAATCTAGATAGATTGTAAAAGTTTAGTAAACATTTCCACTGCATTTCAGATTGCCACAAAAGGACCAGCTGACATCAGGTCAGTGATTCTCTCATTAACACAGCTGAGAGTGTTGACAAGGACAAGGCTGGTGGTCTATAGCAATACTATATCCACACAGAGGAGGATATCCCTGGGCACTGATTTAAATCAACCAAAAATTAAACCTTATAATAGTATTATAAATTATATAAAATATGTAAAATTTGTAGCTACCATAATATTAACGGGAAGAAGAACTTATGCAGCTTCTTATAGAGATTGTTGTGCAATCAAACTTATTGGAAATTAAATAAACTAGAGAATAGAAGCGCAAAAAGTATGTTCTTCTCGACAATTATATACCACCAACCGGCTGGCCGGCTGCTCTGATTGTGTTTTAAACAACTGCCATTGTAACGCTGCCCTCCCCCAACCCCCCCCCCCCCCCCCCGGATCCCCCGCTACCATGTATAAGATGCACCCAGTTTTTAGACCCCAAATAATTTTTGGGAAAAAGCCACATCTTATACATGGGGAAATACGGTATATACATGTACATTGCATATTAAACATAAACACATAAATTACACACACTATAAAATCCACTTTTCCCATTCTACGCTTCCTTTACACATTCTCATATCTCGCTAGGTGCATCTCTCAGTACAGCACAGTGGCTTGTATTAAACCTGGGCAGTGCATGTCCTTGTCACTATGCAAGTGGAACATTATTTTTCTTGGTAAAGGGCACAAACAAGTCACATAGCGCATCTTTTGCTGCTTGGTGGAACACTAGATTATGCCATTTTAACACAAAATGGGTCAACCTGTACCAAGTAGCTAGCAGCCCTGGACCCGAAAGGCGGTGGGGAGATATACAGGGACTGAATCTTCTTCAGACAGAAGTCCTTTGTGTGCCATATTTTGCATGAAATTGCTTTGTGCATTTATGCCAGTGAATGCAATGCATACAATTCAAGTTCAAGCGCAAATCACACTGCCTACAATTTGAAGGGCAAAATGGGAGAGAAAAGGGGGCGTATGCACATAGGAATCAAGAGCACGGACATTCGTCTGATTCAAGCTCTGGGCATCTCTGTGGTATGTGCTTTTTAGCCGTATCACTTCCATCAGCTACAGGGCAGGTGTAAGTGCCAAGTGATGACGGTCGCATATTCTCAACATGTGTTTGCCATTAAGACTAGCATTTTTTGTACAGTAGGTATTAAGAACATCCTGATATACACCAATCAGCCACAATATTAAAACCACCTAATATTAAACTGGCCTAATATTGTGTAGGTCCCCCTCATGCCACCAAAACAGCTCTTATTAAACAAGACATGGACTCCAAAAGACCTTTGACGGTGTTCTGTGGTATCTGACACCAAGACGTTCGCAGCAGAGGCTTGGACTTTTTGTCCAGCAGATCCCACAGATGCCCAATCAGATTAAAATCTGGGGAATTTGGAGGCCAAGTCAACACCTTGAACTCTTTGTCATGTTCCTCAAACCATTCCTGAACAATTTTTGCACTTTGGCAGGGTGCATTATCCTGCGGAAAGAGGCCACTGCCGTCAGGGAATACTGTTGCCATGAAGGGGTGTACTTGGTCTGCAGCAATGTTTAGGTAGGTGGTAAGTGTCAAAGTAACATCCACATGAACATTGTCCAGAGCATCACACTGCCTCCGCCAGTTTCCCTTCTTCCCATAGAGCATCCTGGTTCCATCTCTTCCCCAGGTAAATGACACACATGCACCCGGCCATCCACATGATGTCAAAGAAAACATGGTTCATCAGACCAGGCAGCTTTCTTCCATTGCTTTATGGTCCAGTTTGGGCGCTCACGTCCTCATTGAAGGTGCTTCTGACACCTTTCTATCATAGCCAGTATTACATTTTTCAGGAATTTGTGCTACAGTAGCTCTTTTGTGGGATTAGATCAGACGCACTAGCCTTCGCTCCACGAATCATCAAAGAGACTTTTGTGTCGATGACCCTGTCGCAGGTTTACCGCTTGCCCTTCATTGGACCACTTCATTGAAACACCACAAGACCTGCCGTTTTAGAGATGCTCTGACCCAGTCATCCAGCCATCACAATTTGGCACTTATCAAAGTCGCTCAGATCCTTACGCTTGCCCATTTTTCCTGCTTACAACACATCAGCTTCAAGAACTAACTGTTTCCTTGCTGCCTAATATATCCCACCCCTTGACAGGTGCCATTGTAATGAGATAATCAATTTTATTCACGTCACTTGTCGGTGGTTTTACTGTGGCTGATCGGTGTATGTATTTCATGTAAATTAAAAAATAATAAAAGATATATATTTTTTCCTGTTAATGTATTTTTATTAATAGTATTAAGAGGCATTAATGTATTTAATTTTTACATGCGTTCTGATGGGACTTTATATTGCACATATGCATTGTGCGTATCCTGCAGTGTGTTCTGAATACGGGCGTACTTGTGTGTAATTTCCATCCAATTAAAAAAAAAACCAACTCAAATTGCGTTCGCTTTGTGTTCCTTGAGTAATCAGGCCCACAGAGATTAGTATCCAGAAACTATTGGTAAGCTCTTCAGGCATAAATAGTAATATCTTTTTTCATAAACTAGGTAAAATGCCGCAATAGGAATATTAATATACAGTTATCTCTTAATGTTTACATTACTCAAATACAAAAAGAAAATGAAAAGCTAGTAATCCATCAAAGCGAACCAGTTAATATTAAAATATCTTTATTTATGTCATCCCTTCGTAAAATGTTCCCCCTTTCGCCTAGTGCAGGGTTTCAGTAAGAAGCTCTGCTGGAGAAACATAGTTTCTCTACCAACATTAACATATTTTATATTTTAGTAGCTGTCTTTATTAGGGCAATCCTTTGAATTTTGCCTAGGCTAATATGTCTTGTCAAATGACATAGTAAGAAGTTTTTTTTAACTGTTTGGCATCTGGGAATGTAAATTATGTCTGTGGATATTAGTTGATTTTTTGTTATGGATTTATGAAATTAGTGTTGTGTTTCCTTTCTTCTTCTTTTTTATTGTTTCTCTAGTAACAACCTCTCCTTTTTTCATATCATCAGCCATACTATACGAGCGCTTTCCAGCCCTCCTCTCATTGATCCTAGAGACCGGAGAGGATGGATGGTGGGGAGTAAGGCATCATTTCCAAAGAACTCCTCGTGGAGTCCTGCGGTCTGTGGTGCAACTACCATTGGTTCAGCAGGTGCTGTGCACAGGGGCCCATGGAGATAATGGGGCCCACTGCATTGCAGATGGAGCGGATCGGTGGCCCGGGTTCCCTCCTCCCCGCGTCCCTGCTTCTAGACCCACGGCTCACTAGTTCCGCCTCTGCCTGCGGTAATATAATATCCGCGGCACGATTAGTAAAGAGAGAAGATCCACAGTTCTGATTACTCGCTCCTTGCTGCCCCAAATCTGTGAACTGTGAACTGAAAAGGGGTAGGCAATGTAGCTTTCAGTCATCTGTGCAATCTTAAATAAATATTTTATATTTATGTTTACTGGTCCTTTAAATTTCAGCTCATATGTACACTTTAAATATAATTTGTTACTATTGTCATTTAAAAATGAAAAACAAACTAGAAAACAATTATTTCAAAAAGGACTTGTTAAGAAGTTGTGTAGAGCAAAGATTAATTATAGTGTTTTCTGTGAAAATGTAAATGAGACAATGGAATAAATATGTGATATTTTGGAATTGTAGTGTTTTATGGAGAAAACAAATCATAATGTTTCTTAGCTTGTACAGAGCGTAAAAACATAAAACATTATTTCCAGGAAATGTTGGAATTATTTCACTTTAAAGAGATACAAAGTTAATATCAAACTCCATAGGGAAAATTGACATTCAACTCGTGGACATACAAATAGCTATGTCGTGTGTTCTAAGAATGATTTGAATACATTGTGTTACTAAACAGGTTAGATCTGTCGTAAGCATTGTTTCTGCCAGACATTGATAAACCTGCTGTAAAGGCTTAAAAACATCTAATGTGTTCCTTGGCTTTTTCCCAGATACAGAGCTGCTATTTATTACATTTGTTATAACAGGAACATTTTTACATCAGGATATGATCATTTTCTTTGCTTGTATGTAACAATTCCATCCCTGTGGTTTGAGAGTTGGATCAGGGACGTTTATGTGCAAGTTCAGTACACTAAGGAGACACAAGTTAACTTTGTCCCCTGAGCTGCCCAATTATTTAGGCTTGTGACATCTGAAATATGTATTTTGTGTGCTTATTTTTGCAGTTTGCACAATGTAGCCATTTCTACACTTGCCTTGCAAGTACTAACTGGCGCATCAGTTATGTTTGTATTTACAGTTGAGATGCTCCTAAGTTTAATGCAATCACAGGTGCAAATTTGCAAAAATATGTGCAACTTTCACTCCTTTTATAGCAATTTTGACTGTTCTCCTTGCTGTACATTTAAAATATCGTATATCATCATTTCAATTAAGTCAATGCTCTGTTTATTTTGAAGCACATTGTTGGTATTGTTTAATAGTCAGAAGATACATTTGTGCATTTTGTGCTTTTTTCTCTTGAGCTTTTTCCCTTTGGCATCTTGTATGGGAAATGGCTGCGAGAAGAACACTCCATGTCCTTGATGGTATTCCATATTGGTGAACCGTTTCTATCATCATCAGCAACAGCAGCTATTTATATAGCGCCACAAATTCTGCAGCGCTGTACAGAGAACACACTCATATTAGTCCCTGCCCCAGTGGAGCTTACAGTCTAAATTTCCTAACATATACACACACGCACAGACAAAGAAAGACTAGGGTCAATTTGATAATAGCCAATTAACCTACTGGTATGGTTTTGGAGTGTGGGAGGAAACCAAAGCACCAGGAGAAAACCCTCGCAAACACGGGGAGAACGTACAAACTCCACACAGTTAAGTTTCTATAGTAAAGTGGAGACAATCAAGCAGGATTAATGAGCCAGTTTACCACGTCTATCAGTCTAATTAAAGGAAACTTTCATATATGAAACCTGGAACCCAACAATGAACAACACACTTAATTTCTGAAAAAAATACCAGGTTGGTGGGAACAAGGAGACCACAACAGACATTGCTGGGCTCCTGTCGGCGTGGTGCTTTTTCATACAGGCAGTTCTGGAGCGATGGTGGGTACCCAAAATCAGGGCTGCCAAGAGGAATGCAGGGCCCCGGTACAATAAATTCATGGGGCCCCCCTCATAGTTGAGCATGGTAACGGCGGCGCAAAAAAATTCAGAGGTGTGGTCATGCATTTGGGGGCGTGACAAATGTGGCATTGGGGCGTGGCTAACACATCAAAATCACTAGGCTCTCTATTCACCCGAGCATCACATATGTCCAAGCACTCCTGACTTTCAGGACATCTAGCACCAAAATGTAGTATAAAAAAAATGCAGTGTGTACACAAAGAGTTCAGTCTTAGCCTCCACCTTACATTGGCCACAACACTCACCAAAAATTGACATTGTCCCTACTAGAATCACAACATTTCACATACTGTCCTGCTCTCTCCTACCTGTTCTTCTCACTTTCACCACCTGTTGCTGCATGTTTCTTTAGTTGCGGCTTGTCTGGATCCTGGAATGCTGGGGGCCCTATTTGGAAAAAAATAGCTACATTTAGATAATTCCAAACAACCCTGGCGTTAAATCAATACCATCCACGATTCATAATTAGGCCTTCCTCCAGCTCCAATATTACAATAATGTGCCCCTTCATCATCGCCATGCCTTATGATCACACTGTGCCCTCCATGCTGCTTTTGCCCCCTTCATCTGGTTTCCCTCCATCAGACTATACTATGCTGCTCCCCCCTTTTTCAATCCCACTGTGCCATGCCTCCCCCCCTTTTTAACCCCACTGTGCCATGCTGCCCACCATTTTTTAACCCCACTGTGCCATGCTGACCCCTGTTTATTAACCCCACTGTGCCATGCTGCCCCGTTTTTTAACCCATCTGTGCCCCTCTCATTTTATAACCCCTCTGTCATGCTGCCCCCCCCCCCCCCCGTTTTTAACCCCTCTGACATGCTGCTTTCCCGTTTTTTAACCCCTCTGTGCTCCCCCTCATTTTTTAACCCCTTTGACATGCTGCTTTCCCGTTTTTTAACCCCTCTGTGCTCCCCCTCATTTTTTAACCCCTTTGACATGCTGCTTTCCCGTTTTTTAACCCCTCTGTGCTCCCCCTCATTTTTTAACCCCTCTGACATGCTGCTTCCCCGTTTTTAACCCCTCTGACATGCTGCTTCCCCATTTTTTAACCTCTCTGTGCCCCCCCCCTTATTTTTTAACCCCTCTGTCATGCTGCCCCCCGTTTTTTAACCCCTTTGTGCTCCCCCTCATTTTTTAACCCCTATGACATGCTGCTTTCCCGTTTTTTAACCCCTCTGTGCTCCCCCTCATTTTTTAACCCCTTTGTCATGCTGCTTCCCCGTTTTTAACCCATCTAACATGCTGCTTCCCCGTTTTTTAACCCCTTCGTGCCCCCCCCTCATTTTTTAACCCCTCTGTCATGCTGCCCCCCCCCCCCCCCCGTTTTTTAACCCCTCTGTGCCCCCATCGTTTTCCTCCCTTCACTTACCTTTTCTCCTCTCTTGGTCTTCTCTGCTGCTCTGTGCTCCATTGCTCCAGACTGACTGAAGCCTGGGCATGACATGATGACATCACACCCGGTATTCAGACAGTCTGAATAGAGCACAGAGCAGCAGAGAGGAGGGATGCCGGCTCCGCGATCAGGTGAGTATGTTTTTTTTTTTTTTAAACTAGCCTGCTCCCCCCACCAACGACCGAGCCCCCCCCCCCGCCCAAAAAAAAAAAAATAAAGAAAAGGAAAAAAAAAACGTTTTGAAATTTTTTTTAAAAATTAAAAAAAAATCAGCAGCGCAAGGGCCCGGGCCGGGCCCCCTGACATGCCGGGCCCGGGTAATTAGTACCCGCTCCTCCCCCCTCTCGGCGGCCCTGCCCAAAATATGTTGGGAGACCCTCTGACGAATCTGAATACCAGAACCCAGGTAGTAACCACTGGGGACAAGGTTCCACTTGACTGGTTTTTCAGTGGGTGTCAAGTTTAATTGAAATTACTCAGAAATGTGTTTTTTTGTCATTGTGTTAATGTCCCCTAAGTTGACTTTCTTGCCATAGTTTAGTGAATCTACCCTTCATTTATAAGGTTATTAAAGAAAGCTTCTCTATAATGCATTCTTTGAGGGTTGTTTCGAGTTGAATGTAATGGCTATTTTAAAGCTTTAAATACACTTTTTCATACTGCATATGCGCACAAAAATGCCCATATAGATATTTTTGTGTATCCCTGATTTGTGTCTCCTTACATCTGGAGAGGCAGAATGGCAGACGGAAGGGCAATGTAAACATAAGCCAAGTGCAGTAAAGGCATGTTCATGTAATTGTGATCTACTCAGAGGTTGATACAGACGCAGATACCCCTGTTGGAGGGGCATGTTTTTTGTGGGTGCTCAAGCTGTGGAGCAAGATCCGTGCTGATGATGATGATTATCAACATGGACATTGCACCAGTGCTCACTGCTACCAACACTAGTGTTTGACAGACTGGACTAATGCCACTGTAACAGGGGAATCCTCAGCGTGGGGTCCCTCTGTCATAATTTCACACAGCCCTAGACTAATCTGCCTGGGGCTGAGTTCCTTAGAGGAATTTGGCCTACAAAAATGTGGACCTTCTCCATAGAAAAAACTGTTCTGTGCTAAAAGCACTGGGGCTCCTCCCAACACCCCTTGCCCATGGGTGTCAGGTAAAACAAAAAATTATCAGTATTTTTTAGCTAGGGCATTACTTGTCCCAGCAAGTCCTGGCAGTCCTAAACTGCTTGTCTATGCTGGCGCTTGTAGAACTGCAAGAGCCAGCAAACCAATGGTTGTATTAACAATTTTGTTACATTGCATGTTTTAATCATATCGCCTTTCTCTCTCTAAGTTGAACATGTTCAGTTCTTGGTGTATTTACTTATAAGTATTTTTCTGCGACCAGTGCAACTATGAAGTACCAATATAACCTTCCTCTTCCTGCTGCTAATTCATCTATCGATACAACCAAGTACTGGCTCTACCCACTGCTTCAGGGCCATCTTTCAGATTGGGCACGATGGGCAGGTGCCCGTGGGCCCCGCGGGAAAGGGGGCCCCAGGGAGGACTCTCAATAAAAATAAAAAATCCTGTAAAAAAACAAAACAAAAAAAAAACTTACCTTTTGCGGTCACATATATATATATATATATATATATATATATATATATATATATATATATACACACAAGTTAACCCGTGCATGATACTCATGCATTCTAGTCAAATCAAGATACTTAAGGTCTTAAAAAGGTTCTTGTCATGCATTTGGGCCTAGCCCAGGCCTCCTCAGGGGAAGATCGTTACTTCCCGACGCAAGCGCCCTTTTTAATGTGTTCATGAGGTAAAATTACCTCACGAAAATGAGTTTGACCCCTCAACTCGTAAATTTAGCCTTTACTACCCCTCCCACGGGGGGAAGGGGGGATGATGGAAGTTAACTGACTTGACTATTCTAATTTTTTTGTCAAATAATGTCAGTATACCAAATTTCAGGTCAATTGGATGAGCCCTTTCTGAGAAAATAGTTTTTTACACACACACACACACACACTAAAGCACGCCTCTACACGTGTGTTCATGAGGTAAAATTACCTCACGAAAATGAGTTTGAGCCCTACCAAATTTCAGCCCTTTTTGAATTTTTTCCCCCACACACACTAAGAATTTAGTAGGTCAGTGTATAACTCTGCCCAGCAGGTGGCGCTGCAACTTGGTTTTTATTTTCCACACACACACAGACGCCACTAAACATTTATATATTAGATGTGTATATATATATATATATATATATATATATATATATATATATATATATATATATAATGTTGTTAAGATGGCACTGCACTGCTTGACTACACTACTTGCTTATCTTCATATCATATGAAACTATAACTCTAAGGTCAGTTTCCTCTGTTGTTGTGCATATTTATTATACGTGTTATGTGTGGTATGCATATATCACTAATGTAATTGGACAGAAATTAAGAGTGGAATGTAAATCTCATGGTATTCTCCTTGATAGTTCCCAATATATCATTGCTTTTACATTTGGAATCTTCCACTCCAAAAGTTTATGCTTGCTCCTGCTTACTTTAATTGGTTGTGATATTCCAGTATTATGTCTTTCTCAGAATCTCTGTGACTAATGGTATTTTTTATGCCAAGAGTGTACCATCCACAGTACATTTATATTGTAGCAATTCATTGCAAAATATCTGTTAGAAAGAAAGGTAAAAATTAGTTTAATCTCGAAGCTCAGACTTGGTAGCTGTACAAACTGCTGAGAATTAATCTTGCATTCCTTTTTGCTATCCACAAAGTGTAGGAGAGGAGCTCAAGTAAAGACCACATGTGCCAGAATCATCTTACATATTTCCCTTCTCTGGGTGTCTCTGCATTCTTGAGAAATAGTGGGAGTAGCTTTGGAAAAACAATGTACAGGATCAGTTTGCATATTCTATGGTGATGCTCATACTGTTCCATCATACAATGGAAAGGTTCTGGGCAGATTACTGTATGACAACAATTATCACTTATTCTGGTTTTAATTGTAAAGAAGTTGATGAGTTTGAAGTTGTTCAGATTATTGTGAGTGGTGATTGTGTGAAAGAATGTGAGATGTATGGGATCACGCGACTCCTATATGTGCAGTGGCAGATCCAGGGGGGGGGGGGGCAATCGGGGCAATCGCCCCCCCCCTAGCAGGGGCTTGCCGCCGCCGGCTGCACACTATGTGCAGGTCCGCTCGGCAGTGACAATGTGCTGCCCGGCTGCTCTAAACACAATCAGAGCAGCCAGGCAGCACATTGTGACTGCCGAGCGGACCTGCACATAATGTGCAGCCGCCGGCAGCCTTAAAAGGCAGAAAGGGGGCGGGGTCTAAATCGCCCCCTTCCTAAATCGCATGGGGTAGAAAATCTTTCTAGATCCGCCCCTGTATATGTGTCTGTGTATACATATACAGGTTATGTCTTATCCACTCTTCAAGTACCACTAGACTTGCACATTTTAAGGATTGCATGTTCTGATTCTATATGTAGCAGAAGTAGATCTGCTGGCTGTGGGGCAACAGTATAATTTTTTAGATTAGAGACTCTGGTCATAGAAAATAAACAATAAGAGGTGATAAGGGAACTATGGGCCTGATTCATTTGGAAAGTTAAAGCAAGAAATTGAGTAAGCTTACCTACTTAAGTTTTCTGGACAAAACCATTTTGCTATGCAAGGGTTGAAAATTAGTTTGCACATAAGTAAAATACTGGCTGTTATTTCATGTAGTATACAAGTACTTGATAGCTTATTTGTACACTGAAATTTACAGTTGATCTAGGACAACAGCCAGTATTTTCCTCATGTGCAAAATAATAAACTAATATGCACCCCTTGCATTGTAACATGGTTTTGTCCAAGAAAAACTTATGTAAATATATGAGTACTTTCCTTAATTAATCAGGCCCTATATGTCTATCAGTTGTGCTTCGGTTTTACACTGGCAGCAGGATACAATTACGTGATGCAATGATGTTCATACTCTACATAATCTATGGAGGTACTTGTGTAAGATTGGAGTAAGTCCTTAGAGGCCATATCTGGCCCAGTTTGACAGTCCTGTATAATCAACAATGCTTCTAAATATGGTGCAAATAAATATGGGAAAGATCCATTATTTCGAGAATTGATTTCACAATTTTGGTGAAGAAAAACTACTGCAATACTGTAAAAGTCATATTCACAGCAGGTAAATGGTATTTAAAGAAACTGCTTGAAGCCACATACTGTATGTGGCTTTAGTTGAACAGAAATCCTTTTCAGATGGTAATATGTTCCCCTGAGGTTAGTTTCACTATCTCCTTAATTAAAGAGAACAATGTGGTTTTCCTTTACAGACAGATGCTTCAAAGTTAGCTCTGCTCTCGGTTAAGATTTAGGTAAACAGTCAAACATATTGGTTGTCCTCCCTTTCCTGTCTGTCTCAGACAGTTTATACCCCACTTATCAGTAACTGTGTGCTGCTGTGGAATTCTGCCGTTTATTCTCCTTCTCCCCAAGACACCAATAATTGATAATGACAGCAAAACACAACAAACAAAACAAAACAATAAGTTTACAACAATGTTGACCAGATTAATTCTCTAGGGCCTGTGTTTTTCTATACTTTCTCTACATTTTCTTGTTTTAAATGAATGTGTTAAGACTAAATAATGTGCGAAACGTGTTTAATAATCTGATTTCATTAGTCTATATATGAGTATGATAATCTACATATGAACAACTTTCTTTATGTTTCAATGACTGTATTCCAAAACAGAAATCTATTTTCCCATTAATTTATTAGTTTGTAGCAAGTGTAGATGTAACAGTCCTAACAAAATTGCATAGTTGTCAGTGTTTTCAGTAAAGTGATATTTTCAGTGCACACAGTATTCACTTCCACCCCCAGATTTCATGGTTTTGTCTTGCTCGGGAATGTGGAGGGCATGCAAAATTGTGTCCTCCCTTTCTGAGGTGCATTGCAATTACTGATACATTCGTTTGATATAGAAGCACCTTGCATACCATCCAAATAAAATACTTTCTGCCGGATCACTGTTTTCACAGCAAGTGGACCGGTAAAAATTGAAAGAGTCTTTATTGAGGAATTCAGGATACTATTGGCTTGTTGTGCTCATTAGATAGGAAATGATAGTTACTAAAAAGTTTCAAGCAGTAGGAGGTATGTTTTATATATCCTGTGTCTTTCCCTAGCTGTTGTTGAACTATATCTCAAATAGGGGTCTATGCATCAAGCAAACAGTAGTTTCCGTATCTTTTAAGTATAGTTTCCATGTATTAGCTGCCTATCGAAGGAGATTTCACATAAATCTCCTCCGTTTAGGCAAATACCGTACAGCATTGCAGTCCCCATAGATTACTAAGGGAACTGCGATGTTCAGCAATGCATCAAGCTTTTATGAGCTGTGCATTGCACAGACAGGTAACGCCATCTCAGTATGGCGTTACCTGTCATTTCCTATGGGATTCTGCTGAAGCTTCTCTGGCTTTGCAGAATCCAGTACAGTGGAAGTGCCTTTCGTTCTATCACAAGCAGCGCTAAACTGTCGGTAAATAGGAAAAAAAGATTGCAGCATAGGGGTCACTTTGCCAGGAGCCCCGGCATGGTGCATCTTAGCGGTACCTAAATATGCATTGCTGCGGTTTGCAGTGATGCATATTTAGCTGTACTGCATCTTATTGATGCACAGACCCCATAATGCTATTTCATTTAATTCTAGTACTTGGTATCATCATCATCACCATTTATTTATATAGCCCCACTGATTTTGCAGCGCTGTACAGAGACCTCCCTCACATCAGTCCCTGCCCCATTGTAGCTTACAGTCTATATTCCCTAACATACACAAACAGACACACAGACTAGGGTCAATTTTGATAGCAGCCAATTAACCTACTAGTATGTTTTTTGGAGTGTGGGAGGAAACCGTACAACCCGGAGGAAACTGATGCAAACACGGGGAGAACATACAAACTCCATACAGATAAGGCCATGGTCGGGAATTGAACTCATGACCCCAGTGTTGTGAGGCAGAAGTGCTAACCACTTAGCCACCGTACTGCCCCCATAGTATAGTATAGCATTTTAAATTGTAATGTTGTTTAAAATTAAGTTATTTAACAGCAATTTATTTCATGACACAATGTTGATTAAATTTACTATTTTACAAGGTTTTCTTCATCTTTAATATATTTAGTAATGCTTTATCTTAGCTGACAGTTGTCTCAGCTGTTCAAAATAAGGTTTAGTCATTGTCTGAAAGCTAAAGAGGAAGGGCATTTTAACAATCCTATATTATTCAATCAAAATAATATTTTTTGTGTGATGAAATAATTAGCGAAATTCAACTACATTTAATTTTGAAATTTAATCCCACACTGGGTAATACTTGGTGAAAGTATGTTCCCAAAACCTTGAAATGTTACTCAAAGAGCACATGAATACTACAGCTAAACGCCTGCAAGGATACTTTGTATTCAGCCCCATGTTGTACAGACTACATGCTTCTTAATCTAGCTGGAATATCTTAACTTCGAAGAGCCGCATTTCATCTGATCACTTGACCAGATCACAGGATGATAGAGTTGATAGTCTATGATGATAGAGGTAGAATAGTCTATTAGCCACCCATGAGTATCCTGGAGACTAAACACACTCCTGCTTGATGCTCTGATGCACCAGGATGTGTAGCAGGAGCAGGAACATTCTTTAAAAATAAATCAGATAATGAGGTTCCCACCTCAAACATCTGGGGACACATTAAGCTGTAGTCAGTGGATAATTTATCAAAGCCAGGGCACAAGTGTAACATGCTCTAATAACAGAACTCACAGGCCATTTTACAGATTGGAAGGCCTACATAGAACCACTTCTTCTCTTAACTTACTTCAAGAACTTCAAACCCTCAGAAGCCAACTCACATTCCTGCTAATGAATAAAGCAGAAAAGTATATGACATTTACCACAAGCTTGTTCTGCAATATCCCAGTGTTTCCTGGAAACCTAAATCACAGATGGCCACCATCACCTTCAGTATGTTTATCCTCTGAACAATGCACACAATAACCAAATGAAATCATGGCATGTCTCATTGAGCGGTATACCAAATTGTATAGAGAACATAAAACAACATATCATGTCTCCTAGACATGCTATCACAGCAGTTCTAAAAAAAAAAAAAAGTAGCCTTCCAAGAGTGACTGGAAACCAAGTTGTCTCTTGTCCATAGAGATTTCTCAAGAAGAGGTACTAAGGGTTGATCAGTTCCTCAAGTCACCTAAAGCACTGATAGTCTGCCCACAAGTTACTGTAACAATTTTAACACAACTAACTCCCCAACTCATGACACTGGCGAATTGTCCTTTCTGTCTCTCCCACCTTACAGCCTCACAGCATTGTAGCCTTGCTCATTCCCGATATGGACCCCATGGCATGCAGCAGCTACCGGGCCATTTTTTTTTATCAATACTGACATTAGGATAATTGGAAGGCTGGTGCAAATTTGCAATTGGACAAAACCTGTTGTGATAGAAGGGAGGCAAATGTATTGTTTGCAGGCAGGGAAAGTACTGGTTGCTTTAGCAAATAGCACACAAATGATGGACAGCTTTAATTTTTTTTAACACTGAAATTGAGAGTTCAGCTAGTATGCACTGCCTTCCAAGCGTATATCTGTTACATCCTCCCCCCCCCCCTTCCCTGCAGTGCAACATGGTTTGGCTAATGTGGACATTTGCACCTTCTAGCTCTGTTTACTCCTTACTGTAAATGAGGCTATGTATGGGCAGACTAACCCCACAGCATAAATAAAGAGGCCATGGTTAGATACATGTCAGTCGCTTGGATGATTGGTTACCTGCGTGCTACACAAATTCCTCAACTCTCACAATCTATCACCTAAATGGCATATGTCACCTATGGACTGACTTTGGGTAGAAATTTAAACCTCTTTAGTTCTGTCAATGCTATGACGGGTCTTTTTATGGCTACAAACCTATCACTGACTCTCTATTTTCCAAATATGCATTACTACTAAATGCTGTGTGGCTCGAGAAACAAAAATCTATTTTTACTGATAAGGCGGAAATAAGAGATAAAAGTTTCTTCTATGGAAGGCACTCCGGCCTCCATATCACAAGAGGTATGACAATGCCAAGTCATGTGGATACAATGATTGTCCCAGTCTCACTAAGATCCTGTGGGGCACAGGTGTGCGCTTGGTGACAAACCTACCTTTCCCTACTCCAGTGGATTCCAAACTTATTTATTTCAAGGCACCCTTAGGGTCTACAAAAAATTTTCAAGGCACCCCTAAGCCAAAATAATAACCAAGTAGTCACCACTGGCCCTGGCCGAAGCACCCCTGTGAGATCTCTAAGGCATCCCAGGGAGCCTAGGCACACAGCTTGGGAGCCACTGCCCTACTCTCTTTTTCTTCAACAGCATTATAAAGCTTTTCAAATGGGCTTTGAGCTCTTTACCCCTGGACTCATAAATCTGTTTTTCCTTAGATGCCTTTCATGAGATGCACTTTGGTAACTTAATGCAAATCT
This sequence comes from Mixophyes fleayi, assembly GCF_038048845.1. Lineage (NCBI taxonomy): Eukaryota > Metazoa > Chordata > Amphibia > Anura > Limnodynastidae > Mixophyes > Mixophyes fleayi. The sequence goes on along the minus strand of NC_134403.1, from coordinate 157,761,621 downwards.
GCACATTTAATATGGGTAGCAACAATATTGATGTGAGACCTTTCTTTTGTTACCCGTTTTATTTTAAGAAAATAAATCTCTATAATTCTCTATGATACAATAGAGCTCTTTTCATAATAAGTGCACATGGGTGATAGATTTTCTTTAAATGACCATTAAATCTTAAAATTAAATCTGCACACTATCTGTGAAAACAGAAATTACACATACAGGATTATTCAGCAAATAAACAGTAATAGTGCAGAATTATGTCAGTCCATTTTTGAGAGCTTTGAACCTATAAGTACTATTTAATTTATTACTGAGAGTAATTGCCATACTATGTCAGTGTAATCTACGTGTTAGGCACAGAATATGTAATGTGTATAAAAATATTTCATTCATGTACTTACAATCTGAGGCAGTATTGTATATGCTCAAGGTGAAATATAAGGCTTATTTTTACTCATAAATTGGCTGGTGTTTGCAGCTTCCGTCCCCCAGTTTTCCATATAAAATGCTGCTGCACAGCACGATTTAGATGGTGCACGATTAATCAATGGAGATTTTGCCTCTCCTTTTGTAAAATATTCAAAAGCGGCCAGAGAATGGGAGGATTGTGTATTACAACCCTAGTCACAAGTAGCTTGTTGATATGTATTTACTAATTTTAAAACAATCCAGACACGTCTTTTATTCTTGTCGGTATTACACACAATTGTAATCCCTTTAAATTTATCTATAAATTGAGTGGTCATGCATGTTGTTTGTTTACCTTGTGGCGTCCTGGGGAGTCATCCTAAAACGTTGAATAGAATTTACTGTGTTGTTCTACATTTCGTTTCATCTGTAACATCTAGAAACAGCATTTTTACCTTTGTAGTGTAGGCAACTGAGTGAGTACAGTAATATGTGGAATGATGAGTCGCTGTCTTCTGAGACTTGGGGCTAGATTTACTAAGCTGCGGGTTTGAAAAAGTGGGGATGTTGCCTATAGCAACCAATCATATTCTAGCTATCATTTTGTAGAAGGTGCTAAATAAATGAAAGCTGGAATCTGATTGGTTGCTATAGGCAACATCCCCACTTTTTTATACCCGCAGCTTAGTAAATCTAGCCCTTGGTGACACTTGCTATAGGATACACGCTATAAGTGAGATTGCCTACAGCTTCCTGGCATTGTTCAGAAAGAAACATGCTGAAGACAAAGGGAGTTCACACAACTAGTCACGTACCATAGCCGATATAGCCTGTGAAGCAGAAAGTCACCCTCTGACAATTAAAGTTTTATCTGTTCTATTAATATTTTTTATTTTATTATTTTATAACATGTCTTTTAACATGCAATTGAGTAACACGGTCTATCCTCAGGGACTAAGGGATTGGATTGCTTTTTAATTTTGTTGGATTGAGAGAGGTTACATCATTCTATAGGTATATATTCCCTGTTGGTTCCAGGTTACACACGAATTATACAAACCTTATGAATGTTACTCATGTATGTTGCAACTTTTTCTGGAGAACGCTGTTCATGACTACATACTTAATCTCATTAAAGGGCATATTTATCAAGTCATATGTATCATTCTATACATCAAAGGGTTATCACCAGGGATGGCAAGGGGCATGTTGGCCAGTCCATAGTGGGCTACCTTGGGCTGGTTCACTGGACCACTGGCAATTTTTTTCCTTTAAAATGTTCCTAATAGGCTGCTGAGATGAGTCTTGCTCCCCAGGCTAAAATTCGCCAGCCCTCCCTGGGGATGGCACTGCAGCTGTGGGGGTTAACTTACTGCTTTGCCCAGCTCAGCTGTGCCAGATTTTCTTGATAAATTGTGGCGACAAGTCATTTTTTTTGCCGCAAAATCATGCTGTTTGCAACAATCAGGGCTGTACTGATATATAAGTGCATTATTCCTACCTACTTTTTAGTATCAGAGAAAGCAAACAATAAGTGTCACAACACAGAAATATTTGCTAGCATTTTACACCCTTTAATTCTATATTTACTTTTTATGCCACTTATAAATCACCTCTTTGTTATTGTTAAGATATTTATTGTACTTTTTGCCAGCAGCCAAGTAGCATAAAGTAAACCATTACATTCTCTAGCATTCACAGGGTGTTTCTCTTTTGCAGTTTTTCTCAAATGACAATGATCACACCCTTAGTCAGCTGCGAATTTTACAAAGAAAATCGACCCTAAAAATAAGTGGAGAAGCATAAAGCACTACTGGAAACTATACATAAAATCCCCTGCATGGGTTCAGAGCTCAGCAGCTGTCAGGATCTGATCGCTAAAATAGCCCCCTGGAAGATCCATTCATACTTTCATATTTTGTTTTTCTGTTTTTCATTAGCTTAAACATATAACAATTACCTAGAATAAAATGTAATGAAATAAATGTATTACTAAAGGTACTTTGTGTTAGGTGCTGGCATGCTACATTTATTTAAACACCTCAATTTTCATTATTCATCAAAGTACATGGTTACAAAGAACACATGTTCTGGGGAGATTCCTCTGTGAACAGAAAAATAAATCAAATATGCAGATGTTAATTAACTCTGTGAATATTCTGGTAATACAGATTGTCAGTAGCTTCATTTAACCCTACTGTTGCCTAAAATAAATACATTTATGCTATGTGGCTATATGAGGGTACACATGGACCCAGAGAGGGATGGTCCAAATACAGGGATGTCAAACTTTTTGCCATGTGAATGTCTGCCAGTGTAAATAATCAGTGATCATTTTACTTACTGGCTGTCTATCCGTTGCTCAGGTTCAGCAAATAATGCATTGGGTCAGTGGATTGTTGGGAAGAGCTGTAGAGGACCCAAGCCAAAAAACATACCGTTACGTTAAGTCTAGTGTGAATGGCGTGTCAGGAGAGAGTGGTTCAACCCTTTATATTTCCTAGATATTCTATTCTATCTATCCTTCCAAGTAACCACTACTTTTATTGTGAAGCACAAAACTCACTATGCTTTTCGTCTTGGGCCCTTTCAGATATCAGAAAAGTGTTGTAATATATATGTGTGTGTGGAAATAAAAACCACTGTTGGATTTAATGTGACACCTCACTTATAAATGATGATGACTTTTTAGAACAGCCGCTTTGTGTGGTTTTGTGTAATGTGTGAAAATGATCTTTGCTCGAAAGGGTGAAAATCATTTTGACACAGCCCAGCACTGAAAGGCGTAGAGTCCCATCATAGTGGAAGACTGCATTATTGTAGAACGTGGCTGTGCGTGTCTCTTGTTACATAGCTGCTTTACCAAATAATCTTACTCATATGTTTCTATTTCTGCTGAATGTTTTCTTAGTGTATTTGAATAATACAATATTTACATGTATGATAAATTGAGTCTTTCCTTCCTTAACTACGGTGACAATACAGACAATTTGATGCATATGGTATGGTATACATCATCAGAAATGCATTTCCTCTTTCTTGTAGGCCTACTTAATTGATACATTTTTAGACGTAGGGTTCTTATGTTACCTTTAAATAAAATACACAATATATTTTAAATGTGACATGAATTTGTAGGAAAGCTATTGCAATAAGGAAAGATCTACATAATGTACATGTCTTGCTGATTTAACAATGATTTTGTCATAGTGAAGTGGTATTCCCCAATTTGCGCTCCGTGCTGTCCTACTGGCCCTATTGAGCATATACTCTGTTTTGTATGGCTTTACAATTTATAATACCCGTGTGTGCATGGCAAATGACTACTGACCTGATAAAGTTCACTTCATTTTATATTGTGATTGGCCTTATGATATTCTTGCCTGGCATAATATGGGTCATTTTGAATTATTATTAATATATTTAGCAGCAACATATTTTGTTACAGCATAGATATTTATTACGGAGCACAGATGTTGATATAATTTTCTTGCGTTCCTATCCATGTCGTATACATCATTGTTGTCTGTGTGGACAACAGTAGTCCATAAACTCTGTTGAGCTCCATCCTGTTCTGTGTGCCATACTACCACTTCTCATACTGCCCTCATTGTAATATTATTAAATTCCATTCACTTACCTTCCCATTACATTTTCCATACCGCCAAATTTAAATTTCCATTCCGCTACTTTTAAATTTCCACTTCGGCCACTGTCTTGAAGGATATCCCTCAGCTGAACAAGCTCTTATAGGTTTATCATGTGCCTCTCTGTATTCACTGTAGTCATAAATTAAGGTACAGTTATTCCAACATGTTTTATAATTGGAACAGTGTGTTATATTATTCAGAATGTCTGCATACCTAGTCTGAATAATATAACAAGCAACTATAGCTTTTGACACTGCAATACATCCCATTTCTATAGAAAATTATTTGATTATTTATTTCTCGGCTCCTATAAGTTGTGTTATGTCTTCTGTAGACAGCAAAGCCAGAAGGTGAACTAATTATCTGTTAAACTTGATTGTGAATGTTTGTTTGGGCCAGGTTGATAAATCTGAGACATTCCCTTGCAAAAGCCTGTAATGAGCTTATTGCTACCCAAGTAAAGATAACATTGTGTGCACTGATGGTATTCAATTATTTTGTGATCTATACTGATTAAAATAGTAGATACAGAATATGAATCAGATAAGTTGTACAATGTTGGTTTAATCATTCTGACATAGTCCATTAGAATTGGACATGTATGACCTTGCAATTTGCTTACTTAAAAAAACTGTAAATACAATAGGATTTGTTTACTGATGCTTTATTGATGCACACAATTAGAGAATTTTAGAACTATGGCCGGGTGCACACTACAGAATTTTCTGACCAATGTGTTATCTACAACGATTGTACCAATGACTGGAAAAAAAAAAAGCCACAATCAGCATGCAAGTTCATGCCTACACACTATACATGTTTTACAAGATTTGCCCTCAGATCTGTGCTCTTCATCTGTCATAACCGTCGCCTGAAAAGATCATGACTCTGTAAACGCTATGGAGATCCTGATCATGATTGCATACACACTGCAGAATTGGAACGAGATTTATAGTTCTACTGAACAATCAAATGAAACAACGCTCAATACTTTTGAACGACTATCGTTCATCACTTAAGTATACACAGTAATGCGATATTGGCCGGAACTGTTGTTTATTGTGTGACTGACCCAATAATTGGCTGAAAAACCTGTGGTGTGTACCCACAGTGCCGTAACTAGACATTTTAGTGCCCTGGGCGAGACAGGGCACCGGCGCCCCCCATCTAAGTGGGAGTGACATTTGCCAAGTGGGTGTGGCCAACCTAATGTGGAGGTGTGGGTAGCACTTTACTGAAAAAATTCTGTTACACATATTTGCAAATGCATGATATCTATATATATATATATATATATATATATATATATATATATAAATATATACACAGAGAGAGAGATATCTATAACTCTATCTATATTTCTGCAGCATTTGGGTTATCATGCATTTGCAAATATGTGTACCGAGAATTGTATGTGTATGTGTGTATATATATATATATATATATATATATATATATATATACACACGCACACACACACACAAAACCTATTAGACCTTGTCTCCATGTCATATATAAAATAATGTATTATATTAAAGATTTTGACTTACTGCTCCTCTTTTTTCGTGTGTTTTCAGAATCCAGGTTAGAGAACTGTGCAATATTTTGTTCTGCTTACCTCAATTAGAAAATGAGGAATATATTTTCTGTGTGTATGTATGTGCATATTGCAGAGTGGGAGTAAGCAGGTATTGAACACCTGTCAATGGTATTTGCAGCAATGCTGAGTTTTATTAGTAGGGGGTGTGATGTGGTCATGAACTCTATTCTATGCATCTATGGTCCCAATAAGTTTCTGTGGGGTCTGAAATTCCTATTTGTGGCCATAAGTCCCATGAAGTGTATCAGGTTGCCTATCAATGTCATAGCACCTGCTACTATGGTAGTTACACCTTTGGCTATTCTGTCCTGAAGAAATATCAAGTGCAGGAGTGGGTGAGGGGGTCTGCTAAATTGTGTGGTCCGGTTTGAAGAAGATTACAAGGGGAGAAGAAGGAAAAAATTGGAGGATGATACATTAAAACATTTTTTTTTTACTGTAATTCATCTAAAATTATAATAATATATAACATAAATATAGCAACTGCTAGAAAGTGACACTTAATGTTCATACAACTTTTTAGAATAGCCACTTATTCATTGGGGAGTACATATTTGTATTGATTACTAATTTTAATGAAAGATTCGTCATCTGCTAATATCAAGCACATAAGTGGTTAATATGAAAATCCTTTCAGTAATAAAATATAATAGTTGTACACAGTTGGATCAGACACTCAGCTCTTTTACAGTCAGCACTGTCACCTCTATAAAGGAAAACGATCAGAGGAGAGAAAGAAAAAGAAGACACATGCAGGGGTGTGTGAAAAGATACAATTTAAAGCCCCACCTATCCGAACCATATCACTGGTGTGGAATCTACTACTTAAAAGTGCAGACTTCAAGCAGCAGTCATAACAAATAAAGAAATTACTTTTTTCTAGCAGTGGTGGTCAGCGGTGATCGGCGCTATAGCTGCTGGCTTCCTGCATTGGCATTTGGAACATGTGCGTTCCAAATACCGAACTTCCTGTCAATGGAACACATGTGCGTTCCATTGACAGGAAGAGGTTGTTTCTAGTGGGGGAAGCTCAAGCCGGCAGGCAGATGGATGCAGAGCTGAGTGCAGTGATTGAGCCTGGGCAGGTAGCGGGCGGCTGATGCGCCCCCTTGGGCTTGCGCCCTGGGCGATGGCACCGCCCGCACCTCCCTAGTTACGGCTCTGTGTACCCAGCCTTATTTTTGAAAGCTAACTAAAAAAAAACACCTCCTTTTGAAGTTGTTAATCTAATGGTAGTAAGTGGGTTCAATTGTATTCTAAGGCCAGAAACCGCTCTCCAACAGTACTTCCCTACATAATTCCCTTTATATTATAGATATGTCACAGGCCATTTTCTTATTGACATTAGAGCAGCTATTGCGCAACAGTGGAGTGACTCTACCCCTCCTTAGCTAACTAAAATAAAAGCGACAATGTCATGTGTTTAGCACGGAAGTAGATATCCATTAGGAAAAATACAGTATAATAACTGGAGGTTCAGCAATTTTTGTGCAACCATTAACACTGATATTGTTTGAAGTATTGTTGTTATAACAAATTTAATAATAAGGCCTGTTGCAATCTTCTACCTATTCCCTACTCCCTTTTTAGTACCCCTACTTTCTTTTCCTGCTCCCCGTTTATAACTTTTAAACTACTAATAAAAACTAATAAGCAAATAATAAAAGTAAAAAAGCATCTCCATTAATAGAAAACAAGGAATTCTTGCCTAATCAATGCTTGGAGTTTGTCAGAATTTGTTTGTTTTTGTTTGTCCACCCGCCTCTTGAGGATTGACCACAAGTTCTCAATGGGATTAAGGTCTGGGGACTATCCTGGCCATGGACCCAACATTTCAATGTTTTGATCGCCGAGCAAATTAGTTATCACTTTTGCCTTATGGCAAGGTTCTCCATCATGCTGGATAAGGCATTGTTCATCACCAAATTGTTCTTGGATGGTTGGGAGAAGTTGCTCTTGGAGGATGTTTTGGTACTATTCCTTATTCATGGCTGTGTTCTTAGGCAAAATTGTGAGTGAGCCCACTCCTTTGGCTGAGAAGCAACCCCCACACATGAATGGTCTCAGGATGCCTTTAGTTTTGGCATGACACAAGGAGCTCCTGGTAATAGAGTGGTCCTAACTCTAAACATTGAGGGTCCCTATAGTGGGATACATATTTATGTGACATAAATTGAGAGCTAACTTACCTCAAGTAGCCTCCAATAGTACCGCAGTAGCCTATAATAGTAAAAATAGAATAGCAGCTCTTTTTATTGGTTCACAGTGGTGTGCTGGGTGATTATTCTCTGTATGTCTCTTTTCTGGACAAACCCCTCCCCTTCTAGCAGCTGCTGTGAATGCAAAGATTGATTGAGCAACTTCCATTTCTTTAGAGTTTCAGATTTGCCTATTGCTACATAAACCCTGCGGAACAATTTAAATCCTGCCCTGGAGTGCATTAGTCATTTAAAATGGAATAAAGCACAAAAATGAAATAATCTAATTTTAAACTTCATGTAGATGGCATTTATTCATGTAGGTGGAACTGATAGCCTTGTATTCTACAGTGTTCGCTTTTGTTGATCAGTACCTGCCATCAAGGCCACGTGGGCCCCGGTGTGCTGGCTTCATAGGCTCTCATTCCCAACAGTGTTGGTATATGTGCAGCCTGGAGGCTTTTGACCATACTGACCAATATGCAAGCTCTACTGTTGGTCCACACCTTATCCACCCTCTTTATTTTTTAATCCTAGTGATTTGTTCGATAATGTGCATTCAACCTGCTTCCTATATTAGGGGCTTACAGTAGTGGTGGGTTATATATTACTACCCAGAGCAGAAGGGGGTACTTCTTGGTGTGGTAATAAATATTCTGCCACTGCTGCGGGGCACCCCCATCTGGGTTCTTTATATCCAACACCATACCACCACCAACGCAACCTCAGCACCCCTGTGTGTTATGACTTTATCTCTAAAAGTGGGAGGTATACTGTATACAATGACAACAAATAAAATACTATCCTAATAGAAATTAATTGATTTGATCACAGGGATGACTTGTTTTAGGAGTATGTATTATGGTATTAAATGAAGTTTGCTATAATATACTTTTCTGCAATCAGATCAGTTTATTTACTGGTCCAAGTCAATGACTTGGAATGTAAGACACAGAGCAGTAACGACGGCGGTGCGGGTGGTGCGACCGCCCCGGGCGCAAGCCCAAGGGGGCGCAGCCGCCCCATACCTGCCTCTGTGCCCAGACAAATCGCGGCTCTAATCCAGTTCCCCTACAAGCAACAATCGATTCCCGGCATCAATATAGCTTAGATACCTGGAATAGTTTGGCGCTTCTGCCCGCAGTGGAACGCATGTGCGTTCCACCGAAAGCAGGAAGTTCGGCATTCAAATGCCGAACTTCCTGTCAGTGGAACTCACATGCGTTCCACTGACAGGAAGTCCGGCATTTGATTGCCGAACTTCCTGCTTGTTCCACTGCGGGCAGAAGCGCCAAGCAATTCCAGGTATGCTTAAAAGCTGGTTTTGTACAAAGTGGGGTAATGGGCAGAAATCCTAGGGGGTGAATGTTGGACTAACGGCTCTTTCCCATTTCTCTGACCACACTGAAGTCATTACAAGCTATATTGGATAAGCCAACTGCCATAACACATTGTTGGCTTCATTATACAGACCCCACTGCGCAGTCAACACATTACACAGATGTGCCCTTTTTTACATTTGTTTTTTAACTCTGCGCTGTCCTCGTTCCGTTGCTGCATTTAAAAAAAAGTGATTAGCAGCTCCTGCTTTTCATGATGCCTGCAAGTTTCCCCTGGCATTATAGCAGCTTCCGGTTTAGCTCCAGTCCAGTAAACATTTGGCCGGTCAAGTCCTGGAGGTGCTTACATTATAAGCAGTACTTGACATATGTGTCTAGAATCTAGGTGCCACTTATCAGTCTGGGAACCACTTTTATTTCAGCTATACCTGGTGGAGTATAGAATGTTATCCGACATGTGGTGCCAAGCATATAAAGATAAATCATATCTGGCTCCAATTATAACATACTGAGTCATGTCTGGTGTCACATAAATAAAGCTGAAAAAATCTGTAGCCAAGTATACATTTTATACAAGTATACACATTGACATGCAAAGTATTATATGCTAAGCCATATGTGGTGCAAAGTATAATATGCCAATTATAATATGCTTAGCAATATCTGGTGCCAAGCTTTCGAAGCCATATGTGGTGCAAAGTATGATGTACTGAAGTTTAACAAAATTGAGCAATATTTAGAAGTATACTATAAAGAGGCATATTAGTGGCAAGTGCAATATGCTTAGCCATATCTGATGACAAGTATAATATTCCACAACTGGTGCTAAGTATACAAAGTACAGACTTATCTAATACATATAATAACTTGCTAAACCCTATTCGGCCAGCCATACAAAGTTGAGCCCTATCTGGTGACAAGCTGAGCATATTTTTGGACTGTTGAAATTGATTCTCTCTGCTTGGTACCAGATAGGACAGGAAGCTGAGCTGCTGTAGACCAGAGATTGAACAGCTAATTAGCTGGTACTATGTAGGAAAACATGTTTTAAAAGCAGGATGAGAGGAGAGAGGGGTAAATGTATTAACCTGCGCCGATAGTCGGTGACTTTGCAGTGGAAATTTAAAGCAGCCATGGCTTTAAAGGCAAAACTTGCTTTTAAAGCTATTGCCGCTTTAAATTTCCCCTGCAAAGTCGCCGACAATCGGCGTCTTGCAAAAGGCACAGGTTAATACATTTATCCCTAAGACTATTGGGTTCCCCTGAGGCTGAGTGCCCCAGACAATTGCAAAATTTACTTCCCCACCCCGTCACACATTAGGTTGGCCACACCCACTTGTCAAATGCCGCTCCCACTTAGATGGGGGGGCGCCGGTGCCCTGTCTCGCCCAGGGCACCAAAATGTCTAGTTACGGCACTGGTAAGACAGATGTGTTGGAGTCTGAAGTCTTACTTGCCCTTAACATTCAAGGACAAGTAAGCCCACCCACAACATACAACCTATAAAAATATTATTTTTAATTCCACTTCTACTGGATGGGTGGCAACATATTATGTTATATGCCCATTCCTTCACTATAAAAATCAGTTCTGCCTTATGTTGATATGTTGGTAGATGCTAATATTGTGTTTTTAATACTCGTGCACTGCAGAGTAAGATAATAGATTGTTAAGGGTATTATGTGGGCGTTTTTCTCTGGAAATGTATTTACCCAACTATGTAATAGATTTCTGTCAGTTGGCAACAGACAACCAATTTTCGTGTGCAGAGAGTGATGAGGAAAACAGATGTGGAATGACTCCACATTGTGTACACGGTTGAATGGCAGGCATTTGTGGAACAGTTTTTGTGATGTTAAATACTGTTGTGTCAAAAAAGACAAAAGTATTTAATATCACATAAATTTTTCTGGCTAACACGGTACTGCAATAATAATTTTTTTTTAAATAATTTTTTTGCTACACATCTAGAACAGTTTTTGAAAGCCATCATTCAGTCCAGCTAAGCAATTAACATAGGTAAATGTACTAAGAGACTTAATATATACTTATAGCTGAGGAAATATTATTATAATTGTGATATATGGTGGAGTCAGCTCATCTAATGAACTCAGTGGGGCATATTCAATTAGCTTTTGGATTTGCGGTAACGCGCGTTGCCGCGAAAAGTGCGCGTTCTTGCGGGTATTACGGTACCGCATTAACGCGGATTTTCGTTCGCAACCCTATGGGCTGCGAACGAAAATCCACATTATTGCGGTACCGTGTATTACGTTTCGCGGCTGTTCCGGCGCGTTACCGCGAATCCAAAAGCTAATTGAATATGCCCCAGTATGCGATAATGGCATTTTTGAAAGATAAAATATATAGCTATGCTCGTTTGACACAACCATATGACCATTTATGTATTTACATCAGCTCTCCTTCACATTAATGACTCCCAAATATATTTAAGCGGAGCTGAAGAAAATATACTGCAATGATCAGTGGGTGCTGGGTGCAGAAACTCCACTTTCCATTAAATTTCACATTTTTCATATGATGCCAATGCTGTTTTTTTCGTTGGATACATGGGTGAGTGTTTTATGATATTTTTATGGACCTGTAGACACAGTGTACGTCATACTTGTCTACTTTCGGCAAGTGTAGTCCCAGGATCTCCTTGCAGTGAAGTCATTTGGTGCAAACACACACAAACACACACTTGCTGATGCAGTCATAAACTTGTCGTATTTACCAACATGTCTAAAAAATATCCAAATTCATTAAACATTTTGGCAAGCAGAACATCTGTTTCGGATCCATGCATACAATTATGTTGGAACAGTATAGTCAAATGTGAACAAAATGCCATGTGTCCAGGGTTAGACTGCAATTGAACATTTTAAGAAGCTATAGAAAAGTCCAGTTTAGTAGTTATGTAAATACAATGTTTTCCTTGATTATTCCAGTCTCTTGTGCTATCTAAAATATATAGTGTAGTTTCAAGCTGCCAGTGGCTTGACAATCAGTTGTGAATTATATGCCTTGAAAAGGAAGCAGAGTGTGATCAGTGTTACTAATAAAGGCATTTGTTATTTAATTTTCCTGCCCTTATATTACTTTCATTAGAATGAATGGTCTATAGAACAATCCTCGATAATCTTTTGTTAATTCAAACACAAACATTTCACTCTGTCCTTCCAAATCTTCTGAGGCGTGTTTAACAAGATGTTTGAGTGTCAAATTATTTAGAATTCTTTAGAATTGATTCTCCCTGTTCTTTTAGATACTGTGTTTCTGTATCCAAGTATACTGAAGGGCAAAGGAATGCATTTAATAATTCCTCGGAGAACATGGTCCGCCTTTTTAAAAACTAGTAAAGTGTCAGGATAAGTGATATAAAGGAACATTTTTTAGTACAAATGTGTAAACGACAGCTGGTCTACGTATGAGGGCCGAATTGAGAATATGTTTGTTGAGAAAGCCATCCCTTTGGTGATTGTGCTTTCATACTTTAAAATAAACTGTGGAACTAGTCCTTGTCTTAAAGGACCACTAAGCCTAAAATATAAGCTGCTTTGCAGGAACAATACTAGCTAAGTTTCAGGAACACTGTAGCACTAAAAAAAAAATACAAGGAAAATTGGGGAAAAAATACTGTTAATACCTTCATACGTTGCCTTGTTCGTTGATTTCCTTTATGCTTTGGAGAAACCAGGACAAACAAACCTTAAAATGGACTTAATTTACTTTCAAACTACTCAGAACTTTTAGCATAGAGTCGTCACATACAAGCCGCGGAAGGGGCGAGCATTTCCCAGGGCCTGATTAAGAATTCCGGCCGCCATAAGATAAAACACCTGCATTAGCCTAGGGTGCGCTGTCAGGCAGTTATATGAATATTCAGGAGTATTTTTAAGCATTCAAATTCATACTGACTGTGCCATTCGCTCCTGCCTTTTCTTTGACTACCTGCTTGCTTTTTCTTGCAGCTTTGACTACCTGCTTGCTTGTTCTTGCAGCTTTGACTACCTGCTTGCTTCTTCTTGCAGCTTTGGCTACCTGCTTGCTTGTTCTTGCAGCTTTGGCTACCTGCTTGCTTGTTCTTGTAGCTTTGACTACCTGCTTGCTTGTTCTTGCAGCTTTTTTGTCTTCTAGCTGAATTCTGGAAAGTCAGGGTCCTGTTTTGAAAGTATGCAAAAATTATATCATAATGCAAAATGTTAACAATCCCTACGTGATTAGGATCTTTAGTTCAAAGACAACACTCCATTTTGGTCAGAGAAAACTACCTCATCACACAGACATATATACACAATAAAACATATGAAAAATTATTGTCTAAGAGTTTTAATCAAATACTAACATCTACCAGCCCCATCTGACAAGTATTTAGCATTCTGGTGAACGCAGAGACCACAGAGAGCATCCTTGTAACGGCCACACAAATACAGAGAACAGTCCTATAAGAGCCACACAATACAGAGAGCATCATTGTATCTGCTATCCCTGTGAATGCCACACAATACAGAGATAATGCCCCTCACACTCCAAAGTAAAGCTGATCTAGTTTTTAAATGCCCTCCCCAGGCATTTCCTCAGCCCCCTTCATCCAGTTCACCAGCCCCCTTCATCCATTTCATCAGCCCCCTTCATCCATTTCCTCAGCCCCCTTCATCCAGTTCACCAGCCCCCTTCATCCAGTTCACCAGCCCCCTTCATTCATTTCCTCAGCCCTCTTCATTCAGTTCACCAGCCCCCTTCATCCAGTTCACCAGCCCCCTTCATTCATTTCCTCAGCCCTCTTCATTCAGTTCACCAGCCCCCTTCATCCATTTCACCAGCCCCCTTCATCCATTTCCTCAGCCCCCTTCATCTATTTCACCAGCCCCCTTCATCCATTTCACCAGCCCCCTTCATCCATTTCACCAGCCCCCTTCATCCATTTCACCAGCCCCCTTCATCCATTTCCTCAGCCCCCTTCATCCAGTTCACCAGCCCCCTTCACCATTTCACCAGCCCCCTTCATCCATTTCATCAGCCCCCGTCATCCATTTCATCAGCCCCCTTCATCCATTTCATCAGCCCCCTTTATCCAGTTCCTCAGCCCCCTTCATCCAGTTCACCAGCCCCCTTCATCCAGTTCACCAGCCCCCTTCATCCATTTCCTTAGCCCCCTTCATCCATTTCCTCAGCCCCCTTCATCCATTTCACCAGCCCCCTTCACAATTTCACCAGCCCCCTTCAGCCATTTCATCATCCTTGCCCCTTCACCATTTAACACCTTTCCCCCTCCAGCCATTTATTCAAACCTCCTCAACCATTTAATCGACAACCTCCTCAGCCATTTCATTGACACTCTCCCTCCACCCAGACTCTTTTCTGCTGTCTTTCAAGCACAGCAATCTTCATCTTCACCACAGGCAGCCTGGCAGCAAATCTGATTGTTGTTAGGTACCTTTTAGTGCAGGACGTGGTTCTTAATCCAGTCTCACAAGATGTGGTAATCCTTATATCGGACTTCGAACCGCGGCCCATCCTGCCAGGCTGCCTGTCATGTAATGGTGACTGCTAGGGTCGCCAGCTTTAGACCATGGCCTTCCACTATGAGCCCAGGCCGCCAAGAATAGGAATAAACTTTATGGTGGGGGGGAGGGAAGGAAATTCCAGCGGCACCACACCCCAGTATCCAGCACCCTCAGCTGCAGTCTATGGTTTGATCAGGCCTTGACATTTCCTGGCCTCCTCATCCCACCCCAAAACAATCGAGATCTCCTTGATGTTTCAAGATACATTTCTCATTAGTTGTGTTCTCTAGGAAAAAATTGGAGCATCTCAGTCTCCAAAATGGAAGAGGGCTTAAGAAAATGCTTGAATTCCGCTAAGAATCAAATGACTTAAAAGGTAAATAGACTCATTGTTACCTTAGTATAAAATAGACATTTTTTCTTATATTCATTATTTAAAATTAGTCTTTGTAAAATTTCTGTATGTTCCTCCCTCATTTCAACATATTATGACATAATGCACCAACCTCTTACAGCACACGTCACTTCAAAACAAAATTTGTTGGTTAAATGATAATATATTTCATGTACTACATACAATTTACACTCACAATACCCTTAAGACACTTGTGGCAATGTTAAATAAAGTAACTTCACACATTTACTTCTAATAGATGTTCCGGTGATCAGGAGCGTAACTAGACATTTGTGGGCCCCATAGCAATGTTTTGTAAGGGACCCATGTACCGCCCAATGGTTTAAAACTCACATACATACATACATGGGATACTGACAGGGAAGACTTGCCCCTCTCAGCTGTTGGCCACACAGCAGCTGCACCTATGGTTATCCCCATGCTGAGGGCAACTTAGGCTTGAGGGCAACCATGATTATTTGGAAGCTTTAATGACAAGTCCAACCCCAAAAGTTCAGCTCCAGTATCTCTGTATCACTTCACTTAAAATAAATGTTTGTAACTGTGTTAAAAAGCTGTTAACCTTTATAGTGATGCTGCTTGTGGTACTTCCCAAGACAATTATAGAGTGTTGACAATCATATAAAGTTTCTTTGATAGTTCAATAATACGAGTGCCAAAATCCTGCCTCTTAGCTTGAGTCTAAGGGCTAGATTTACTAAGCTGCGGGTTTGAAAAAGTGGGGATGTTGCCTATAGCAACCAATCAGATTCTAGCTTTCATTTATTTAGTACATTCTACAAAATGACAGCTAGAATCTCATTGGTTGCTATAGGCAACATCCCCACTTTTTCAAACCCGCAGCTTAGTAAATCTAGCCCTAAGAATCAAATGTCATTTTGTGATACCCTGAATGCTAGGAACTCTTTTTTTCTCTTAGATTTCTGTGGATACTCATTTCCTTCTGTGCAATTAATGTTAGCTGATGACAAGTGTTTCCATGTAGAAAAATACTGTGCTGATATTAGTAGTTAGAAGAACTTTGTATTTAATTGCTGTATGCAGTTAAGCTGTAGAAGCACAGTTATATACGTGCTATATAGCATGGAGTGAAAACAAACAATGTTGTTCCCATGTCCTATCAACTGCTTTCAAATTCTTCCTACAATTGAAAAAATAAATAAATAGGCATTTTTAAATATAACACAGACCAGTAGATATGTGTCAGGGGGAGATTTTTTTTCTTTGCTTTGTTTGAAAACCTGGACTACATCTTACTGCAATGCATCATTCTTCTGTTTATGATCACTGTTGCACAAGCAATTGTGGTAGCTGCTGTCCACTGAGTATTTAAACAGACAAGTTATTTAACCATATGGTTTTGTTTTCCAGACTCTTTTTATAAGGTACAGCTGTACTACTTCACTGCTGTGATTAGAAAACCTACAAAGAAATGCATGCTGATAGATCCAGGAATGTGCATATTTGTCAGCCAAAACGAGATGTTATACTTATTTGGGCCTTACACCCCCACTGGCGTTAAATACACATGTTTTACTAGCATTTTAATGTGGGCACCAGGTGTTGTGGTATTCACTTTACATTCTAGTTTTTGGAACGCATCTTCTTCTATCCACATGTGTAATGTATGCTGGAAATTCAGAAGGAGCGCCAAGAGAGGTCAGGGCAGCCAAGAGGAATTTGAGGCCCCGGTACAGCAAGTTTTTGTGCCCCTCCTCCTTAGGTGAGTAGGAAGAGGAACGCGTGCCACCGCCCAGTGGCATGGCCATCATGGGACGTGTTTGTACCTGACATTTATGTATTAAAATGATTTTTTTTGACATACCTGCTACTGCAGCAGTAAGTGAACATAGTACATAACACAGGTCACACAATATATAATATGTACATCATAATAAAATATTACATTTATCATGTCCTCCCCAGCCACATCAGGCCGCCACATCACGCCACCCCCAGACACATTATGTCGTATATAATACATTAAAATAGTCACATCACATTTATTACACATTCCCCAGTCACATCATGCCACACTACCCCCCCAGATACATTATGACCCCCCCACCAGAAACATTGTGATACCCCCCCAGCCCACTGTACTTACCTATGTTGTGCTTGTGTTGCTGACATCCATCAGAGTTGAAGCGTCCTGCAGAGTGAGCAGGGAAACACTTTTAGTCATTTAGAGCTGCTCGGCTGTCGGACAGTGTGTGATGTCACACACTGTCCGGGACTGGGAGTAGCTGTCACCTCCCCCCACCCCCTTGGCGGGCCACCCTCTGGAACAAAGAAACTTAATATAGCAAAAAAACCTACTTGGCTCCAGTGGAGACCTCACAGGCAGGCCCGGTACTTTGAACCCATCCCCCACCCACTCTTGGTGCCCCTGAGTGAGATGCAAAAGAATTTAGCAACAACCTGCATTTTAACTGGTGTTTTAAGCCGTCAACAGAGGGTACTTGGCATTTTCTTAGACAAAGTCAAACTACATGTAGTAAGGCATTTTCATTTTTCTCATATTCGTAATGCTGAGGATGCTGCAGACAAAAAGTTGCACCCCTCTGTGTCTGTAAAGCCTAACTTGTGATTTGTTTGTTAATCGCCTAGGTAACATAAGTTACATGAACACCACTTTAGATGGTAGGGTTTATTTACTAACAAAGTTTGAAAAGGTTAATTTGTAAAAGCTCATAGCAACCAGTTAGACATCTGTCTACAATGAATTACTTTTCTGAGTTTTATTATCCTTTAAAGAGCATTAAGCAACTGCAAGAGAAAAACTAAATGTTTGCTAATAGTGACAAAAATTATTTTGAAGGCAAGTTTTGCCTTGAAGTGATTTCCATTTTAAATTTCCTCTGCAAAGTCACCGAATATCAGCGACTTGCGTAATACATTTATCCCCATATCTCTCTAGATTTTACATGCTGGGATCTAATACAGGGTTAGGCAACCTCCGGCTGTTGTGTAACTACAAGTCCCAACAGTTCCTACTTGTAGTTTACAACAGATTCAGAGCCAGAGGTTGCCCACTTTGAGTTCGGTGCTGCAGTTTATTTCCATGTGTTATACTTGGTATGTAAAAGGAATTATTGAATTATCTCCCACAGAAATATATTTATAAGACCTTCTAAATTCTCCACGATCTTCCTGTAGAGTTGTTTATCAGGTATATACATCAGCACTTGTGTTTTTATGTGTGCACTGCACACCACAACAACTGTAGATATCTCGCCCCTGCTTCAATGTTTTCAAAGCAAACTAGAAGCTTAAGCCACAAGCAACAATGACTCATTCTAGTTTCCAATCAACAGTACATAGAGGAACAGTAAAAATATCAAAATATAATACATCTAAATCCTAAAGCAAAGCACATACATAATACCACTCCCTGCAGACATGACCGTCCTCCAGCACGCCAGCTTGTTCTTCCTTCCTTATGCTTAGAAGGACCTTGTCTATGACATGGGTGTGATGTTATGTATCTACACTCCAGCAGCATCCCTTACTCCCCTCGTCTCTCTCTCCACAAGAGACCACTCAACTATACACATCTTAAACATCCTCCCCTTCCTAAATGTCTAACATACGAGCTGTCTCCAGCTGAAATGGGTCTTTGCATCACCTACATTATAAATATAATATACTGCACCTATCTCTAGTGATATGCACATGGTTGTGTGTGCGGTGGAACAGTGTCAGACTGGGGCATGAAGGGTATCTTGGAAGGCATACCTGTTGCGCCCGATTCTCCCATGGTGCAAGTTACGTGCTGCCTTACTCAGACATTAAAAAAAATTATTTACATCCAAGTTTATTGTTGTAACTAAGTTAATAGAGTAAGGAGGAGAAGGAAAAGAACCTATCGCACCAGTGAGGAGCCACAACCCTGTATGGGATTTAGCAAGGCTTATTAGCCATATTCTTAACCCTATGGGATGCCACCTATCTCTGAAATCATAGATATATCAAAAAAGGCAGAAGAGAATAGATTAGGTGCACAGTGGCTCACTGGAGTAATATATAAGTGGATCGTGTAACAAAAACTAAAATGTAACTTGTATTCAATATATTTAAAACAGCGAAATATCAAAAAGATATGTAACCATAAAAAGCAATGCTAGTTATTAATAAGCTGGATGCACTCTTGATTCTCTCCGGTATATGTATATATAGTCGGGCCAGGATTCAAAGGATTCACAGGATGATGCTTCTAATATCTGTGCGTATATACTTCTGCGCACTGTAAGTAATGCAGCAAAACCTGTGATTAATAGGATCTAGATTAGCTGGTACTAAAACAAAAGAGTAAGATCCTCGAGATCTGATAATAGCCTGATGAGCTGAGCAATGGTCATTACGGGGGGTGTCTTGCTGACTACCAAATGAAATGCTCTACTATATCTGGCCTTATTAGAGCAGATCTCAATTAATCCAGTAATTTATGCCCATCCAAATCATTCACATATCTTTTTGATATTTTGCTGTTTTAAACATATTGAATAAAAGTTTTAGTTACACGATCCACTTATATATTACTCCAGTGAGCCACTGTGCACCTAATCTATTCTCTTCTGCCTTTTTTGATATAATTAAAAAAAAATTACTAAATAACAACACCCCCACCCCCCCACCCAAAGTATAATCAGCACCAGCGCTGCTAGGCTAAATCGAGGTGATGAAAAACATGGTCACCTTAAAGTGACTGGGTATGCTGACACTTGTAGTACAAGTGGCAACATGCCCATGACTAGCAGGAGATGCTGACACTTTTAGAGCTACAAATGCCAGCATCCAGCTCTGAGGTCAAGATATGGGAATTTCCCAGGCTATAAATTTTAATGCAATTGCGTCTAGTGACCACATTTGCGACAGGGCTTCAAAACGAGCATGAAATGAGCAAGTCTATCGGAGTCTTATGAGGGTTTATCATTTTTTTTAGACAAGGCATTCCTGCACCCCAGGAATTAGGTGAGCTATAAAATGATATGCAATACAAACAACGAGCTACTGATGAAACCACCCACTAAAGGGGTGGAGAAACGCGTCAAGAGACGAGCCTGGAAGTGCCATTAATATTTTTCCGTGTATACACGTTTTTTATGCTGAGAACTGCTGTAGTATTTGCCATCCAGGCACATCGAATATATAGCCTCTGATCTGTATAGAAGTTCATCTAGAGGATTGATAAAAGGAGAACGAAAGTGGAAGCCAGTCCCCTGTAAGGTACACCCTTCATTTGGCTATCGATAAGGAGACTATTGTATTGCACTGAGAAGTGCTAAAGCTCCGTATTTGGATTGTGTTCTAATTATTGTGTCTATGACCTAATGCTTAAAAGGAGATTTTCTTTTGCACTGGAGTGTGCTTAATCTCCATCTCTTGATCGTGATATTTATAATTGTGCCTGTGGTGGGTTTACATAAAAATCGGGACTTCTTGCTGGATTCTCCGTTCCTCTTAACAACATCTTCAGTGCATGTGCATAATACTTAATACCTGTGTTTATCATGGGAATATGCTATATTTAACATTATATGTGGTGCTTCAATCAGTAGCTCGTTGTTTGTATTGAAGTTTTATTTTAAGTTTTAATGATAATAAAATCAGCTATATATAGTTATACCAGCGCTACCATTTGTTTTGAATATTAGTTTATGGTGACAAGCCCAGTTCTTGTTTATTGTGGTTAGCTGCAGGTGTACTAATAGCAATTTATATCCTGCTTAAAAATAACTATTTTTATACTTCCTACCAGCGCTTGATTTCTCTTTTTGTTTGTGAGCAATAAAATGGTTAACAATGTTGTTTATTTAATAAATGTCTTTTCTCAATGTGCCTGTGTGCTTTTTTTCTGCAGATGGCCAAGGTGCAAAATGGGTCCCTGTGGGCCCCGGATAACAGGGCATGTTGACACTTGTAGTTCTGAAAGTGCCAGCATGGCTTGGCAGCCATGGGTATGCTGGCACTTGTAGTAGATCAAGCACCAGCATACCCATCCACTTTAAGGAAGACCTTAAGCACCTGCACCACAACCCCCCCCCCCCCCCCTCCCTTCTTTGTTAGGTTTAATATTAGGTTTACTAGAGGAACATAACTGACTGAGGTTTTGATGATATTCCTGTTACTCTCCTCTGGGATTGGATAGGTAAAGCTACAAAAATTTTAAAGGAGGTGGATGGGACAGGATGGAGGGTCCAATGCCTGTGTGTCAAGAGACTCCGGGGGTAAATGTATTAAAGAGCGATTTTTTTCACATTGACGATATTCGGTGACTTTGACAGCTAAATTTAAAAGGCAATCTTACCTTTAAACACATTGCTTTTTTAAATTTAGCTATCAAAGTCGCCAGGGGCGGATTGGGAACTTAAAGTGGCCCTGGAAAAAATTATTGAAGTGGCCTCATGTCGGCGGGACCAAAATAACAGTAGGTGGGGCCAACACAAAAGTAGGCGGGATTTAGAACTACAGGATTTTGGTTGTAGTAACATTTAGGAAAACCTAGATGTGATGACTTTACACACAGTGGGTCATCTCTAAAGCCATGCAGGGCAAATGTATAGTATACTATAGGCAGCCCCCTCTTAGTATAGTATAGGTAGCCCCCCAATAGTATAGTATAGGTAGCCCCCCTTAGTATAGTATAGTTTGCCCCCCTTAGTATAGTATAGGTTGCCCCCCTTAGTATAGTATAGGTAGCCCCCCTTAGTATAGTATAGGTTGCCCCCCTTAGTATAGTATAGGTTGCCCCCCTTAGTATAGTATAGGTAGCCCCCCTTAGTATAGTATAGGTTGCCCCCCTTAGTATAGTATAGGTTGCCCCCCTTAGTATAGTATAGGTAGCCCCCCTTAGTATAGTATAGGTTGCCCCCCTTAGTATAGTATAGGTTGCCCCCTTAGTATAGTATAGGTAGCCCCCCTTAGTATAGTATAGTATAGGTAACCCTCCTAAGTATAGTATAGGTAGCTCCCCTTAGTATAGTATAGGCAGCCCCCCTTAGTATAGCATAGTATTGGTGGTCCCCCTTAGTATAGTATAGTATACTAAGCCCCCCTCACTTACCTTCAGTTGCTCTGAGCAGCGTCTCTTCTCACATCAGACAGACAGGAAGTGAAGTCAGACTTCCTGTCTGCCGAACAGCACCGTGGGAGCCTAGCTATTGGCTGCCTGTTGCTGCCTACTGAACACCAATATTTTAGATTGCTTTCCTGTACGTGCCTCCTCCCGCCGCATCCAAACGTGCCCCCCAGGAAAATCTGAGGTGGCCTCCAGGTAGCCTCGTTAGACCATCGGCCTACCTGGAAACTTCCCTGTAAGGTCTATGGCCAATCCACCCCTGAAAGTCGCCAAATATTGTTGATTTGCAAAATTCACTCTTTAATACATTTACCCCCAATTGTGTAAATCTGATTATGATGTTTTGTAAATTTGAAAAGGGCAGACGGTACTACTCAAACAACCCGATATGCCCATATATATGTTGGGCATATAGGGTTGTTTGAAGCATATGTTGGAAGCATTAAGCAAGACTCATATTAACCTAACAATGCTGAATGTGTACGATGAAACCATCATCATAATCAGCTATTTATATAGCACTACTAATTCCGCAGCACTGTACAGAGAACTCACTCACATCAGTCCCTGCCCCATTGGAGCTTACAGTCTAAACTCCCTAACATACACACACAAAGACAGACAGAGAGAGAGAAAGACTAGGGTCAATTTGATAGCAGCCAATTAACCTACTAGTATGTTTTTGGAGTGTGGGAGGAAACCGGAGCACCTGGAGGAAACCCACACAAACACAGGGAGAACATACAAACTCCACACAGATAAGGCCATGGTCGGGAATCAACCTCATGACCTCAGTGCTATGAGGCAGAAGTGCTAACTACTAAGCCACCGTGAGATCTGAGCTTAATTTTCAAAACCTTGGGATGCATAACAATTGTCCTCCTAGAAAGCCAGAATGAATCAATGCATACAATGAGAAAAAAACAATGAATTGTAGATATCCCTGTGCAGAGTAAAAAAGAACATGCTCTCTTATTGATGGGCTATATTTCTTTGCTGAGGTGTAACATTTTGTAACAGATTCTACCATTATGGCAACTTAAACTAGCATAATCTGAAAATGAGCTGAAATCACAATAGAAAGTTTAATATTTCATTTTTCCATATAAGGATTTTGAATTGTGCAGTTAGTACAGACCGTTCAGGCACTAGCTCATACAGAGTGAGACGTTCTCCAGAAAAGATAAATATATCCGGGTAATACCAATGATTTGCATGCTGGACAATTGCGGAATATGTTAATCATTTACACAGTACTCTTATGATTCTGAATGCATTTGAACAAATTGAGATTATGGAATGTAAATCTCACTGTTTACTTAAAGGCACCATGAAAATGTTCCCTAGCTAAATGCTAAGTATTCTCAGTACAAATATAGAAGAAAAGGCTGCAAAATGACTCTATCTTCATATCCACTTCACAGGGAATTCCTTAACTCATGGGTTATACAAGCTGCACAAACTGTTTTCATAGTCAGACTGTTTAGGCAATACTGGTTCCTCTCTATTACATTGTCACTATTGCTCAGCTCTCACCTGCTAGGATTTAAAGAGGCAACATTAACAATAGTAAAAGTGTTAGGGGAAATGGAGATGGTGCTAGATATTAGTATTTATTAATTATGGTTGGAGCAGCTAAACTAAAGTAGTTTTTTCCCAAATGGCTTATAAGAGTTGGTGATATATAAAATGCATGCAGGTGCTGCAGGATTTAATATCCTAGGAGGCAGCATTCATCCCAAGTGAGTGCAATAATACCATGTATGCTTATGTATTCCCTGTATAGCAATGCATGGCTGGCCTAGCAAACCAAATTGTATTCTGCACCATTTTGAATGTACCCCCAACATGACTCATTTTAGCCAGTAGAAAATGTTCTACAACTAAAATGAACCTACTTATCTAGCTATTGTAGTAATCTGGACTAAATTATATATCATCATATATTGTATCATCATACTTGCCCACTTTTAAAACCTCATGTGACAAGAGCATGAGGGGACGGTTCCGCCCTTTCTATAAAATGCCGACAATAATGGCATTGCATAGAGGGGGTGGGTCAGAATGACGTGATTGTGTCATTGAGCCCCACCTCCACAACGACCTGGTAGAATGCCTACTTTTCTGGGAGTCCAAGAAGACTCCCCGAAATTCGGGAGACTCACGAAAATTCTGGTAGAGTAGGAAAATATAAATATCTTCATGGTTTTTTCAACCCCAGTTTCAATTTAGGGACACCCTACCAATATTCCACTACCTGGGACCACTACCACTATCAGGGGCAAAGGCAGGATTTGTAGAGGGGGGTTTCCACACCACGCCATCAGTGGGCGTGACCAGCATGCATGGGGGCATAGCTATAATTTTAGACCGTGCTTGGCTGCTCTCCAACTCTTGCTATCCTCATAATATACATGTGCAATTCTGGGTGCACTATTGTTTGGTGCATGCAGCTCTCCCTTTTCAAGCAGAGCCGTGTGAAGTGGGAGCAGGGTCCAGCCACCTCAATTATACAGTGCCCCAGACTTGGAGGGGGGTTTCTAGGCACTAGGACCCCCTTCGGTTTGCATTTGATTATTGGATCTTAGTCATGTGCCACCAGTAGGAACAGATGGGAGGTGAGAGCGTTGGCACTGCTGCCAGTGAAGATCACTGGGTGGGAGATTGAATCTACTGCTCAGTATGTGCATAATAAGTGTAGTGTCTGCTTAAACAGCCTAATTCAGTCAGTAGGTGAATTTACTAGTACATACCCTTGAGGGACAAATTGAAATTGCCACTTCAGAGAGCTCTATTCTTTCCCAGGTGTCAGTGATGATGGCAGGACAGCAGTGTGGTAAAATCAGACATCAGCAACCGCCTAGTCAGAGTGCTAAAGTTTCTTTTATGTGCGCTAAATACAAGAGATTACTGCAAAGTCTGATGTATATTTTTCCACTGGTGATATCAAATAATGAACAAATTGAAAACTGTATGATTCTGATGTGTTCAATTTATTAGTCATTTTTACTTTTCAGGAATATCTCCCCTCTAAATAAATGTATAGTAATGTCCAGGAAAGTCAAGCCTCTGCTAAGCATAACTCTAAGCTAAATGCAAATATATGCATTTTACTACTAGATGGTCTGCTAACTAATTACATTCATCTTTTGACCTATTGCAATAGTCTATTTTTTTTAAAAAAAAACATGTTCCTTGTTATCATGTAGAGAAAACCCTCACATAATCAAGTTAATGTTTTCCAAGTGTAATAAAATATTTAAATTAATGACACCTTCAAGCAGAAATAAATGCCTTAATCTCAGTGGTGCTTTTACTATAAGTAAGATCAATTAGTTTTATTTCCTTACAATCCTATAGTGACATTTATGCATACTTTTTAAATTTTAAATTAGACCGTAAAACAGTAAAATTATCATCAACATCATCATTTATTTATATAGCGCCACTGATTCCGCAGCGCTGTACAGAGAACTCACTCACATCAGTCCCTACCCCATTGGAGCTTACAGTCTAAATTCCCTAACACACACACACACACACATAGACAGACAGAGAGAGACTAGGGTCAATTTTGATAGCAGCCAATTAACCTACCAGTATGTTTTTGGAGTGTGGGAGGAAACCGGAGCACCCGGAGGAAACCCACGCAAACACAGGGAGAACATACAAACTCCACACAGATAAGGCCATGGTCGGGAATTGAACGCATAACCCCAGTGCTGTGACGCACAAGTGCTAACCACTTTGCCTCCGTGCTGCCCACATATGCTCTTAGTAAATACTTGGCCACTATCAGAATTATCAGTTGACACATGAGGAGGACGTTTCAACAGGGTGTAAGTTTTTGTTGTTGTAAATAATACCTTTTTTTTTTTTTGCAATTCTACTTTTCCCCTGCTAGCCACACCAATGGATGGATCCTCTTCAAGGCAATAGTGCAATAGTGTGTAAGCCATGGGGGTTTGGGGCACCCCAGAACAGTACTTCCATTTAATACAATTAATTCTGCCATTGAGTGGTTAAAGGGCATGTTGCTGCCAACAGGTTTGCAGCCGTCCCAAAATTTTAGTAGATCGGCTGCGAGAGCAGGCGATTTATTTTGGAAATGCCTGTGGACTGCTGGAACTAAAAAAGTAAGCTTGCACACCTATCGATTTACAAAGATCACTCTTAGGAGTATATTTACTAAATTGGTTGCTTATAGAACCAATATGTATCTTATTTTTAGATTGTAAACTCATTTGAGTCTCACCCTTTCAGTCTTTCTCTTTAGCTGTGCTTTGAGCTTCATGAGTTTTAGTGCTTATTGTTAACTGTACCGTGCTGTTTTACCTTGTCCTGTCCTATTGTTTGTTCCTGTACGGCGCTACAGACTCTTTGTGGCGCCCCACAAATAAAAATTAATAATAATGATATCCCAAGAGGCCACAGTCCTTTTGATCTGAAATCTGGACTGCACTGGAAAAAACTAAATTTTTTGGAGCTCAGGAATATGCTTTTTAAAACAGCAATTTACAAAACAAGAATATTTAATGTATTAAGCAGAGCAGAATACTTGAATGTTTTACAGGTATCTGAAAGCTTTCTAGGTAAGAATACTACTTTGTTAAATTCTTGTGGTGGAGTCCTTGTTCCAGTGCTTATTTATTAGACCAATGCAAATACTTGTAGTGAGTTGCAAGTTATTCTAGTGCTAAGCTATGTGTTTTTGGTATTTAAATATTTATGTTTGTATTATATGCATGTTATGTATATATAATAATTGAAGTATGTCTGCCGCAAAACTCATAAAGCCAGGTGGTGAAGGTTTTTTTTCACTTAGAAAGTCACTCTTAAAGCTGTAATACCATCTAATGAATCAGCAGAGCATTACCAACTAGGGAGGGAGAAGAGCATTACTACCTAGGAGGGGAGCAGAGTATTACCACCTAGGGACGAGGAAGAGCATTACTACTTAGGCAGGCAGCAGAGCACTGCCACCTAGAGAGGGAGAAGAGCAATACCACCTAAGGAAGGTGCAGAGTGTTACCATCTAGAAGAGGTGCAAAACATTACTACCTAGGGAGGCAGTAGAGCACTGCCACCTAGGGAGACAGCAGAGCACTGCCACCTAGAGAGAGAGCAGAGTATTGCCACCTAGGGAGGAAGAAGAGCATTATCAGCTGGGCACATAGGGAGGGAGCAGCGCACTACCACCTAGGGAGGGAGAAGAGCATTATCTCCATGGGAGAGAGCAGATCGTTATCTTCTAGGGAGAGAGCAGATAATTATCACCGAGGGAGGGAGCAGAGAACTACCACCTGGGGGGAAGCAGAGCATTCCCAACTAGGGGGGGAGTAAAGCAATCCCAACTAGGGAGGAAGAAGAGCACTACCACATAGAGAGGGAGCAGAGCATTCCCACCTAGGAAGGGAGAAGAGCATTCCCACATAGGGAGAGAGCAGAGCATTATTACCTAGGAAGGCAGTAGAACATTCCCATCTAGGGAGGAAAAATAGCAATGTCACTTAGAGAGGGCGTAAAACATACCCACCTAGGGAGTGAGAAGAGCATTATCACCTAGGGATTGAGAAAAGCATTATTCCCTAGGGAGGGAGCAAAACGTTCCCGCCTAGGGAATGAGAATATCATTATCACCTAGGGAAGAAGTAGAGCATACCCACCTAGGGAGTGGGCAGCGCATTCCCACCTAGGGAGTTAGAAGAGCATTATACCTAGGGAGGGAGCAGCGCACTCCCAACTAGGGAGTAAGAAGGGCATTATAGTTCTGCTCTCTCCCTAGAGTCTGGGAGGATGCTCTGTACAGCCATTTGATTGCCAGACTTTTAGGTTAGTTTCACAGCTGAAGAAAATGATATATGCAATTTTGGATGGGACTGTGAATGGGAAGGACCATTGAATAGCCGCAATCACAGACATTGCTATTTTTCATAGCTCCTCTCACATACACTTATATTTTGCAACCTTTTTATAGTGGTCAATAAAATGTTCACAGCTTTAGGTCATAGTTGCCTACTGTCCCGGAATATCTGGGAGACTACCGAATTTCTGTCCTTCCGGGAGAGTGGGGCAACCTTCCAGCTTCTAATCCCATAATAGTAAAGTGGTGGGGGCGGGGCTTAGGATGCGAATAGCGTGTCATCGTGCCCCCCCCCTCCCGTAATTGGTCAGAAACAGTGATTGATGGTTTGGGGGCGTAGCCAAATGAGATGACCCGTCAGGCCCCGCCCCCAACACACCCACCTCCCCCTGATCTCCCAGAGGAGTCCTTGCCAATGTAGGCAAGTATGCTTTAGGTGGTAGTGTAAAGGACCACTAAACCTAAAATGCAAATTCTTTTTGTACGAGCACTATTGGTGTGTACTGTTTACAGGTTATCCAATAGCACATACAGATGCATCATACGTTACCTAGTAAGGGGAGCTGTCCTGAAATAGATAATATTAAGTGTGTTGTATTAAACATCCTATAAATATAACGTATGTACTTTTATGTGTGTCATATATAAAAACAAAACCGTTATTTAGACAGGGTCAAACAAATTTCAAACTAGAACCAGTTTTTTTTTGGTAGAAGAGACATAATGGCCTTTTGCTAACATATTTTACAATTTCATTTTATCCCTTCTAAATCTTCAAGAACATGAAACTAATGTACTAGTTCCATGTTTTCAGTGACATGCCAGTGCTTGTCTTAGTGTGTGCTTTGTTCAGTCCCTGAGAAAACAGTTCAAGTACGGGATATCCCCCTAATTAGATTAATTTATGTTTTATTACAAACTAGGCAAAACATTTATTCTTCCTCTGTGATATAGCTCTATGAATTTGGAATTTGATCTGTTGTTTAATTATGTAACTATTCGTATTTAATATTGGAGTTAGTGATGGAAATTTTGAATTTGTGCGAATGCAGATGCATAATAATATGAACCCTGAGCTTTGGTGCAATACTAAAAAAATTATCAATATAATATCCCACATTGCCATGTCTCTTCCTCCCATACTACAGAAGGAATTGTACAAGAATATGCCTGATGATTATTATCTGTTATTTATAATCTCTTCTAAACTCTGATATATTATGCAGCACTGTACATTAAGCGGATCGTGACACAAACAATTTACACTCAATGACGTGAAACAGGGGGTAAGGATGGTCCTGCCCAAATAAGTTTACACACTCAAAAGGTGTTAAGAACAACTGATATATGGGGTAGCGGAATAACAATTATAGCTGGGGAAAGTGCATGTGGCTATCAGTCACTGATAATAAAGCAGTCATTAGCCTCTGGCGTTTTTCTGTAGCACCAGTGGTGTGGTACAGTTGGAACAAGAATAGACAGCGGAGGACAGAGTCAGCTGATGTCAACCCTAACTGTCCTTCACTATTTATCTTTACTGAATCAACTTCCTCAGCTGCACAGCTACCCTGGTAGTTATTCCCCATTCGCTGTACACATCAGTGCCTGCCCCATTGGGGCTTACAGTCTAAATTCCCTAACACACACAGACAGACTAGGGTCAATTTAATAGCAGTCAATTAACCTACCAGTATGTTCTTGGTGTGTGGGAGGAAACCGGAGCACCCAGAGAAAACCCACGCAAACACGGGGAGAATATACACTCCACACAGAAAAGGCCAAGGTTGGGAATCGAACTCATGACCTCAGTGCTGTGAGGCAGAAGTGCTAACCACTGAGCCACCGTGCTAGTGGATATACAGCCAGGATAGCTGTATCACATTATATTCGGCAGTTGCTGTCACCAAGGGGGCAGTGAAGATCACCTAACAGCAATATCAGGTGACAGCAATGACGCTTGAGCTCACTGGGTACCAGCAGCTGAAGTAATATGGTATTCAATAGGTCTTTTAAACAACATTTTCCTTGCTATGATGTCACTCCTCACTATTACCAAATTAGTGAAGAGCAAAAATGTGGTTTTCATTTTGGAAATGAATCAGAAAATACATTTATTTTTTAAGGTACTTTGACCAAGGTCAAAGTATATTTTAAGATGCTTTTGACTAGGATCACAGCCCTTGATTTTGTTCAGTATTCAGACTCTGCTCCTATTCATACGGGGTATCTTCACTTTCAAAGTAGGTGCGGTTATAACAGACTGTAGCCAATGAGGTAATCTAAATGTTAACAGCAGCAACAGAGTGTTTGAGGAGAAACATGTCCTGATCTTGTGGGAGTCAGTGACTTTACGACTAGGCTTATTGTATGACGACAAGGCTACATGTAATAGGGACAGTTTAATGATGTCAGGAGGGAGATAGGAGGAGAGTAGGAAACCAGATACTAAGAGTTAGACAGGGCCTTCCAAGAACAGTAAGTAGTGATGTTAAGCTTCTAGCAAACTAATGTCATAGAGATTGTGGTGTCAAATGCACATCTATTTGACACAAAGATCATACATCTATTCTAATTTGCTGTAGAAAGATGACCATCAGAATCTGATCAAACATTTTCCCCTGAACCAGTTTTCATAAATATCCTAATATACATACTGTAAAAAATTCTCTATTATCTTGATCTTCACCAGTAACCAAACAGAAAACAGATAAGTACATATATGGATGTATTTTTTTATTCTGCAGTGTTGTAATATAATAGTACGCCCGCGGACTGTGCATATTCTGTAATTGGATTACTTCCTCGCCCAATTGTATTTCTTGTTCCTGCATTGTCAATAAGTAGCATAAGTTTACACAAATAGGATGATATTACAATCTATGATAATAATAATATTAATTATATTACCTATAATTAACATTCTGCAGCATTTTTCCATCATGTGTTGCCCAGTTCAGTGCTCAGTGAAGCAAGTTCTTCATAGCAAGGATACACTTTCTATGTCTGATTGTTTTTGGTTTGTTCCTGTTTTATTTATTATTTTATTTATATATGACATTAAGGGACTGATGCAATTAACCACATGGTTCTCATAGGAGCCTCACGCAAAGTCTTTCTGCGCACATAACCTGGTATTACGACACAGAAAACATTGCTTTTTTTTTAGACTACGAGGTGTGAGCAAAAATGAGTGTACCAGAAACGTCCCACTGAGACGGGTCGTGCAAGGTTCCTACGGGACCTCTCGGCTAATAGAATTGGCCCCTTAATGACTTTGTGATTTAATACACAAGTTCTTGTGATTCCAGGTTACCCTCTGTGTTGTTCAGTCAATGTACAAAGGTTATAATTCTTTTATTTTACAATATTATCCAATAAAACTCAATTTATTCTCTATATGCTCCACGATAACTTTGATAACGTTAAGTAAAGTTTTGAGTACATTGTTTTACATTTGTATCCATTCAGTTTATTTGTCCCCGGATGATAATGGCATTTTATACAGGAAGTCTGTAAAAGTAGTTCAGATTCACATCTTTCCGAGCAGTAGTCAGCCAGTGATCAGATCGTTCTCTTTCAGTAAACAAGCACTTCGCCCTGGTTACATTCCACAACCAGATGTGAAGTATTGAATAATCTCCTTCCAGCAACATGGAATCCATGCACAGCTGTTTCTAATATGCCGCTTTAAAAACAGACTGGTTATATGGCACCATTAATAGAAACATTTTGGATATGAACATCAATACAACCAAAGGCACTCTTGCTGCAGATGCAAGATATATTGGAGGTTGGGTGGGGGAGAAGGTCATCAGTACTGAAATGATTTGTGTGTTACTTACTAAAAGTAAGGTTATATGTCGTCCAAGTTCTGTCACTAAGGGTGTATGTGTGAATATTATTTGTCTCTTTTCAAATCGTTTTTAAGTCTGTTAGAAGTCATGAGCATTTTTCAGATAAGTGAGAGCTGTGCAACAGTGCGGAGAGTTGCCCACATTGGTTACCAGCATCCAATTATGTGTGTGACATGTAAATTAGGGTACACTAATGAACATTAATGTCATGTAGTATTTCTTTTAAATATTTAAATAGTGGGATTAAAAACATGAACCAACAATATCTATGCAATTTCTTAGCACTGTTTATTTCTAGTGATATACTAATGTGTAGATTCTTTTTTGGGGGGAGAGCAGGGTCGGCAGTGGGGTACACATTAGGAACTGCATGCCTTCCCACCTGTCACACTCCACGGTTAATATTACCAGCAGCTGGGAGCCCATTATTTATACAATTGAGCCTTGGTAGAAATCAAAGCGTTCAAGTAAGCTTTGCTGTAAATTGTAGCTTGAGGAAGGGAATTTGCTTTGCAGATATTAAATCCAATGGCGGCTAGTAGATAATGCAATGATAAAACTGGTCTGAGGAAGAGAACTGCATACAGCCCACCCTCGAAAGGCACTGGATTTTTACAGAGCAGATCCTGTTAGTTATACTATATAACAGAGTCCATTTAACAAACAAAGAAAGTCGAGGGTTTAATTGTAAGATAAATTACCGCTACAGTCTATTAAATATATTTGTGCTCAACTGTTTCAATCACTGCATTCAAGCCAAGCCCTGTATTTCAAAGGGCCTATTTATTTTAGTCAGCAGATGACCTCATGAATGCTGATCTGGTCATCATTCGGATTTTTGGACCCGATAAAATGCAATCACAATATCTCATACTTGCCAACTCTCCCGGAATGTCCGGGAGACTCCCGCATTTTGTGAGAGTCTCCCGGACTCCCGGGCGAGTGTGGCAATCTCCCGAATTCTGCCCACTTCACTAGGAAGTGCCCCACTTCCTAGTGAAGTGGGCAGAATTAGATCCCAAACGCCGCGATTCCCGGTGAATCGCGGCGTTTGGCCCCGCCCCCGCTGTCAAATGACGCAATTTGCGTCATGACGTCACAGGGGGCGGGGCCGAAATGACGCGATTTCGGCCACCCCGCCCCTTCACGCCCCCCTCCACTGGCTGGCTCCCGGAAGGGAGCTGAAGAAAGTAGGTAAGTATGCAATATCTTATCTTTCAACGGATAAGGAAACGGCCAACTTGGCCTTACGTTTAGTAGCACATCCAGCCAACTAAAGCCACATACGCACCGGTGACATCAATTTTCTAAGGCTAGTAAAAATATATGAAAGGAATTACCATTCAAAACACATTTACTAATGTGAGTGGGGTATGGTAACATTAGGAACAATGATTTCAAGTGTGAGATATTTTTTAATGCATTTTAGATGGGTTAAAATGCCTGTAAACTGCATAATCCAAACGCCAATATATATGCCTTTCTCAACTCTAAAACTACCTAAGCTTACCTATAGTACAGCAGATATTCTACATAAACTGTATAGTATAATGCTTTAAGTCATCATTGAAAAACAAGACGCAAGACAAATGTATTACCATACATGTAATTTGATTTTATTCATTTATTTTTTTCTTCTCTTTTTTTCAATGCAGTTTCAATAATAGGCTAAAAAACAAATCTTGTTGAAAACCATGTTAAGACTGGGACTTTGTGTCAGCGAAACATTATTTTTTTCTTTTTATTTCCAATAGCGTTTAATCCTAAAAATAAATGAGGAAAAATTTTGAGTCAGATTTGTACAGCTGCCGTCCTTTTGAAAGCCCTTTACTTCCACAAGATAAACAGGGCCTGGTTTCCTTATTGAACTAGTGTAAGCAAAAACAATCTTTATAAATAACAAATCAAAGTCATAAATCTTGTGAGTGTGGGATTGTGAGAATCATTAAAACGTTGTGCATTGTCTAGCAGCTACACCATGCTATAGCAAAACGTGTTATACGTGACGTGCAGAATTCACTTACAGGTTTTGGACTAATTCATTAACATTGCAGTTTTTTTTTAAGTATACATATGTATGATTTACTGTCATAGGGGTATGATTTAAACATAAATTGTCCCTTTGGCATTAGTAACTGAACATAGGTCTCATAATGCACAAATACAAATAATTTGTAGAATTCTAGCTCAATATAAACAACAATTATCTATTTATACTAATACACTACACTAATTCATACTTGCCTACTTTTAGTAGGTGACTTCCGGTAGATGGGCGTGACTAATCGGTGAAGGGGTGGGGCATCTCGAATTGCATCATTTTGGCCCCGTCCCCACGAGTAAAAAGACATTTTGTCGCGGGGACGTGGCCAAAATGATGCGATTCACGGTGAATCGTGTCATTTTGACAAGGGAGCTCCGGGATGCGGGAGAAATGCCAGCTCTCACGGGAGCCCGGGAGACTGACCCGAATTTCGGGAGTCTCCCGGACTTTCCGGGAGAGTTGGCAAGTATGCACTAATTCTGTAGCACTGTACAGAGAGCACACACAAACTCCAAACAGATAAGTCCATGGTCAGGAATAGAACTCATGACCTCAGTACTGTGAGGGAGAGGTGCTAACCACTAAGCCACCATGCTGCCCACCATGCTGCCCCAGAAATCAGAAATATATTTTCCCGTTACTTTATTAGTTTGTAGCAAATGTTATGCTAAAATATTCCTACATCATTGTCATAAATTCAGTGCAAAGTTGTTTGAGAAACATCAGCCATCAATGGCTATTTCAATGGTTGCCCCATGAACTACTGCCATCGTAATAATGTGGGAAGCCTATGGCATTTCTAAGGAAGTTCTTGTAATGTGTAGGAGCTTGCTTTATATTTATGTATAATAATTTCCTGTGCTTGTTTCATTAGCATGCTATTTTGGGATGCACAAAATATAAACATATGCTGCCTAGGTTTGCACTCCTCAATTAGTGGGATCTCATCTGTTCTTTGAAATGGAATTTGTTAGATCTGTATTTCCGTGTGAATATTCTATTTTTCTCTCTGGGCTATTTGTTGTTGTTGTTGTTGTTGTTGTTCTCCTATTTTATACTATAACTTATTTTGTGCTCTCTGTTGTAAAATAAATAGCTCAGACTGATGATTAGAAAAATACAAAACAGCACTACAGTTGAGAAAAGATATATGTAAATGCACAACAGTGTGCATTTTGCAGTGACATGTTTCATGTCTAGTTAGGTTATTTGAGAATTTAATGACTCGGAGGCTTTGCACATTTCCATGGTCTTCCTATAATAAGCTTGACAAATTCCATAACCATATTAGTCAGGTCACATTATGAACCTTTCCTTTAGAGATTAATACCTTAAACAAGTAATCTATTGTAATAGGTCTTAATATTTACATACCAATCATTAGAATATGATTGCACTGTTTAGTAATATAAACCTAGATGGAAACAATACATGCTGCTTACAATTAAGTGATTCTTACCAGCTCCTCTTGCTTGGTTTTGCTTGCTGGTTGCCATGGATCGTGTTGCCTTTCTTCCACAAGAGGAGGCTGTGGTTGGATTGGGAATAGAGGTTGACCAGGTTGGTTAGGAACATCCGGTTTTGGTGGTTCTATTGGTTGAATGTTTGTTGGGTATTGACTTTCAGGTTTTGCCCAAAAGCTTGGGTTTAATTGATGAGTTTGTGGGGGAGACAGGGGGAGTGTTGCATGATGGGGATGTACAGGAACCATGGGCTGTTGCGGTAAAAGTATAGGTTGGTGTGGTGGCAGTTTTGGCATTGCGTGTGGATGTGGTAGCTGTTGCTGGGGCATCATTGGTGGCAAAGGAATCATTGGATTCTGCAGCCATCCAGACATGGGCTCATAGCCATAAGAGGGATACTACAAAAATAGAATAACTGTTAATAAAATTGAAGCTTGTCTGTTTCACTCCAAAGATAATGTCTTATACCAGTGACTAAACTTTCCCAGGGGAATGCTCTTTAGTCCGCACTATGGGCACCTTCTTAGCTTGGTGATTTATGAACAGAAATGACATTTACAACTATAACTTAAACATTATGTAGGATGTTCCTTTCCTTGTTTATAAAATAAAAACTATACACTATAATAAATTGGTATCACTCACTGCTCGTTGGCATATTTTTCTGAAGAGCCCTCCCACACCTGATCACTGTCCCACACCTGATTACTGGATTGAATCAATAAACCCCCCCCCCCCATGCAATTTTAAAATATAATTGAATTTTTGAGGGAATTCAATTCCCCAAGATGTGCTACGAAGTGCCAGGGGCAATTTTTTCTAACACACCATGTTTGGGTACCGTAATTCCACGTAAATAAGCGCAGCCGGACATTGCTGTGATGTCTGGTGGCATATCACGAGGAATTGTATCCTCCCCTTTTGTGAGTGTTTCATACCATGTAAAATAAAACACAATACATGATATAAGAGAGGGAAGTTGGGTTTTATAGATATGAGCTATATATCAATTTACACATGTCTATTTGGACATTTTTTTTTTCTCTGATATTAAGAACTATACCTACATAATCCTTAATGCAATATCTCACCTGATGCTTCATCATGGACTGGTACCATTTTAAAGGTGTTAATATCTAAAAGAAAGTCCAGTTAATAGTGATCTACAGATATATTTCCTGTAAAGCATGTTTGATCTCTTTGTACAATTATCATGCCATTCTCATCAGTCCTGACCCAGTATTACCTCCCCTATAACTGGCCAATTCGGCAAACAAACCAAGCTTTCTCATTTACAAGAAATCAGATTGCAGTTTGGCGTATCCAACTATTTTTTGCATTTTCTTACACAGTTGATTTACATGCGAACATTTTACCAATAACAAGATACGATAGATGCAAAGTTTTATGACAATTACCCATATTTTTTTTTCAAAAAGTACAATTTAAATGTATCATACTAGCATTGTCTTTTAAAACATTTTATAAAGTGGCTAGTGTTTTCAAGAAGACTTGTTTCTAAATTGTCTTTAACATGTCAGTATTATCAGAAAATACTTTTACTTTTACCTTAGAAGAGAATATGGTCTCATATACAATTTTCTGTGTTTTACTAGCGTTTTTAACGCAGGGAAACAGGTCTGAAAAAGGGAACCATTGTTTCCAGTGACGCTATACCCACTTGTGATGTTACTTGTGTTCAGTAACGCTGTGGAAGTGTTGCGTTTTCCTGAATACTGCCTGGTTAACACAAGTGAGGGCATTGGATAAGCATAGCCAACCTCCATTCACCTCAAATAAATTAAATTAAGAACCACTTGTAAAAGCTATTTGTGTTTGGCATGTGCTTTCAATGGTGCTTTTAATTGCATTTTTATAATTGCATTTTGCAATGCAAAACAGATGCCAGTTGGTGCCATAATGAGTAGATTGTCATTGAAATACAACAAGAGAACTAACATGTTATTATTATCACTAATATTACAAGATACTGTATTGTTTACATTCACTTGTTATTTTGTTGTTTTGATTTTAACTTTTCAAAGAATTGTGTTTACTTTAAATGCTACAATTTAGCTCAAAATACATTTGTGTTATTGCTATTGCAAGCTTAGTCATGTATAAAGCATTTGATGGTCACATTGTTTAGTTAGTTATGAGCTATGTCTGAATTATGCATACAGAAGAATACAGAATAAGAAAGAAATCCTTATTTTACTACCTCATAACTTAAGTTGACATATCCCGGATGCTGAGGATGTGGAGGAAGCTGCAAATTGAAACATGTAGATTTCACATTAGTAATATGGAAAAAGCCTGGGACACTCATAAATGCTCCTATAACTGCCAATACCATCCTAGAGCATCTTGCTATTGAACATGCAATCATTGTACAGCAGAAGTTGATCACTCAAGCTTAACACAAAACAATACTCCACTTGTCAAGATGATAACACATAAGAGGTTGTCCACTCTTGAGCACTCCATATATAATGCTTTCAAATGCACTTGCCCAGAAGAATAGTGTCCCTAGAATTTCTGTTCATATGTTGCAAAATACTAAAAGGGTTGTCCTAAGTGGACTAAATTAATTCTGTCCCCCGCACTGATAGCAAATAGGGAGGGGTCCCCCAAGAAACTCCCACTATGAAAGCATTACATGCGGAGTGCTCAAGACGTAGTCAAGGACCAGTCCTTAACAACCTCGGCAGTTTCTGCAACTCAACAACAGAAATTATTATTGTACTACTCAGTTAAAGTATTGTCAGGTCACTACAAATATCTACAGTATTCTATGTCATGTAGCCCACACAAATTAAATTTACATTTATATTGCAAAATTCACTACCACAATGTTTTTGTGCAGGTAGTTATCATATCAAAGAGAGTAATTTATCCAATTGTAGCTGTCCCCAACAGTGGAGGTAGCCATTTTGTAGACTGAACCAATATTCAGTCTATGAATTTGATAGGATCTAGTGGTTCATGCCTCACTCATGTTACTAGTTCCTAGTGCATTGATATTACCCTTAATATTGGCTTGGCTCACAAAATGGCCGCTCCCATAGAACATTATATTTTACCAAGTGTTCGTGCTTATAATGCTGTGGACAATGTTGACATTAACACAAAGGAAAGCTAAGCAAAAGCTTGTCAGAAACAATATTGATACACATCCCTCTGCTTACATTATTTTTGGACTATAAGTGGCCTAAAATAAATAATGTGTATAGCATAGAGAATGCTTCTGTCAGTAACTGCATACAATGTTTATGCCTGCAATTGTTCATTTGAATCCAGTATAAGTGTTCTTTGAATCTGAGATGCTTCTGGGAATACATGAACAAATGTGTATTAAAATACAGTATATCAATTAAATTATAGATCACCCATATTGCAATCCTATCCTTTCCATAATCCCCACTTTGGCCTGTTTTCTAAGAAGGCGGTATAAAGAGGGAGTGCTGTATTTTATATACATCCAATGTAATATGTAATCCTGTCTCCCCCATGTAAAAAAAACAAAAGCTTATCTAAGGTATTTGACTTGATTTACTAAGTAGAAATATATGAACCTTAACTTAATATATTTTTCCAGTGAGAAACCTGATACACAATGAGTAGCAAATGGTTGCTGTAATTTTGAGGAAAAACTTTTGAAAAATCTTTGTTATAATCATCATTGCAATTTTCTGCACCCGCTTCTATAATCTATTCCTCATTTTGGGTTTCCTTATCATTTATTCCATTAACTCATGTAAGGCAATTCTTCTACAAGTCAGTTATAATCATTGTCATAGACATTGCAGTAATAACAATAATAATAATATTTTTTTAGTAGACTTAATAATGCAACCGATACAGACAGGGGCGGGCTGGCCCAGGGGGCGTCGCTCAGTCTGACCCCTGTTCGCCCCCCCCAACCGTTGATGCAAGCGATGCGGCCGCGTAAGCGCACAGGCGGTCGCATCACATGACAGGCGATGCGGCCGCCTGTGCGCCCCCCCGGGCTGAACTGTGCCAGCCCGCGCCTGGATACAGATAATTTTTGTTACTACATACATCCCAATAGACCTTTATTTGGTGGGGCAATTGTTTGTGCAAATTCTTGCTTATTTTGCTCTGATTTTTGCTCTTCAAATGTTGGGAGGTGTGGTCATTATACAGAGCTACAAATGCATACTTGCCAACCTTTTAAAACTTAATTCCGGGAGATCCCGGGCAAGGGGGCATGGTTGGAGGGTGGGAGGGGCGGGGCATGATGAATCGCGTCATTTTGGCCCTTTTCCCCACGACAAAATTCAGTTTTTGCTGCGGAGGCAAATGACGCGTTTCAACGCGAATCGCGTCATTTTGACAGCCAAGTTCCCGTATGCAGGATACTTGCCTGCTCTCCCGGCAGTCCGGGAGCCTCCCGGACATTCCGGGAGAGTTGGCAAGTATGTACAAATGACATAAAGCGCTAAAATGACATAATATATAAAGTGGATGTTGTTGCAAGCTCTGGAAAGCTGCCCATGGACCAGATGTGTGTCTGATTGAACAAACCAATATTTGGACAGATCCAGTTGCTCAGTGGATCACCTTAGGCCCAATTAGCCTGGGTGGCTGATGATTGCACACATGTGGATGGTGGTCGTTGGCCAGCTTGATTTTCTGTCATAAATTATCAAAAGCTAATCTTTTAAAGGCATTTTGGGTCTAAACAGGAAAATTCACAAATTGCCTGACATAATAACCTTGTGTGTCCCAAATTCATGGTTAGAGAAACGTTTACATACATGTTACGTGTATCTTTGTGCATGTTAAAAATAACTTTTCCAATTTTGGCTTATATATTTAAAGGATCACATAAACTAAGCTACATTTTTAACTAACTGTATTTGTAGTTACTGATAACCGAGGAATATATCTCTTATTCAGTGTCTATAGATTGATAAACTCACTGGTAGACAGAAAGCAGCTCCTAGGAGTGAAGTGAGCATAATCCAAGACTTCATAATGTCACGTGGTGGTATCTTTACACCTGTAAGTATAAAACAGATAAGATGAAATTTATTTTACAGAATAACTTTACTGTTTTATCAAAGGCCAAAGTTACCTTTCCAGATACATTTATTACAATATTTCATTATTTACTAAACTATGAACTATTGCACACTTTATGGGCCTGTGGAAGATTTGGGGGTAGATGCATCAAGCTCCGATTTTGAAAATCCAGCGATTTTCTCGGGAGAGTTGAAACTCGCTGATGCATGAACCTGAGATTTCATGTAAAATCGCCAGAGATGTGTTTCTGTCAAAATCGCTATTTCCAAAATCGCTATAGATCAAAGTCCCGACTGTTTGCCACTCTAGCTATGGGGTCCCTCCCCTGATGTGAAAATCGGGGGGAAACCCCACGCAAATTTTCCCCTGACTTTCACGCAACCAGCAGTAGGCTGGCAGCACTAGGGTTAATAGTGGTCGGGAGGGGAGAAGACAGGGCGAGGGCAGTGTAACAGTGATGTGTTTACTAATCTCGCAGCTAGGAAAGACAGGAGAGTTAGTTAAACACAGGAGTGTTTGACATCGCAGCAACTTGCCAGAGATGACCAGTGATTTCTAAGATAAGAGTAAAAATCGCAGCTTAATACATCTAGTGACTTGGGGACTAAAATCGACCCGTGATTTGCCGCGATTTTAAATCGCTGAAAAATCGGACCTTGATACATTTACCCTTGGACACAAGTCCAACTCATCACTGCATATAGCACTTTTAGCCAAAGATCCATCTCAGTTTGCGCTCCGACTATGACAGATCTCCCTCTTGCACTTCTCTGTGCTTAGAGAGGTGGAACAGGGAAGTTAGTGGGTGAGCCTAGCAATGTAAAGACGTGTTCATGCTCTTTACATGCTATGCTGAGTTGAAAGCAGCCGTAGATAGGTCTCTAGGAGACGTAATCTTTTGCTGGTGCTTTCTGTTGGTGTAACAGACCTTGATGTGTTAAAAGAAGAAGTAAAAAAAATAATACAAATTTTAAAAAAATGTGTGCACCCCATCCCAAGCAGCTTTACCAAGACTTGTGCTGTTTGGGGGAGAAGCACTTTTTTTTTTTAAACATTATTTAAATAATTAATGGTTTAATCTGCTTTACAGGGCCGCTGTGACTGATACACTTAGGTATATCATGCACACCGGCCCATAAGGCAGATAAATAGGTGTGAGTCGCAAGGATCTAAAGATCCACGCAGCTTGAAATCATGTGTAAATTACAAGATGTGATTTAGACTTACAATTTCAGTGTAAATTGCAACCAACTATCCATCACATGACCTCTGTCACTATTGTTTGTCAGTTATTTTCCTAGCTGAAGCCTATTAAAAGAATGACTCAATCTTTACATATATGCATCAGTGAAATAGCAATTGTTTATCTGTTTCCAAAGAATTGACAAGAATAATTTTCTCACAGCAAGTAAAACCCATTGGGAGAATTTACGAAAGTGCTCAACGCAAATGCAGTTTTGTGATGTCACGCTCCTACTTTTGCACGAATGCACCATTTTTTATTCGTTCAGTCTCTGGTTTTGCCAGACAAGATTGCGGCATATCTGGAAGTGCAGAGTTTGCTAAGAGATTTTATTTTATGGGATGAGATTGTTAAAATGAGCTGCTGGGTATTGAAAAATGGAGCATTTAGGGAGACACACTGATGATGATGACAGTCGCCAGCACTAACTAGCCACTTCTGATTGCCAATTGATAATTAGACCCCTATACTGTTTTACAATCACATTCTTAAATATCTTGTTTGCCTTGAAATGCTGGCATGTTAGTCATCAACTAATGTGCAATAAAATAGTTTAAAAAGCATAAAAAAAAGACATTTGTTTTAGTTTATATCCAGTCTTCAGGAAACACCTGTACAACTCTCCATGTGTCATTTTTAACAAGTGCCATTTGTGTGGCTGTCCTTGAGGCAGGCATG
Source organism: Mixophyes fleayi (assembly GCF_038048845.1). Taxonomy (NCBI): domain Eukaryota; kingdom Metazoa; phylum Chordata; class Amphibia; order Anura; family Limnodynastidae; genus Mixophyes; species Mixophyes fleayi. The sequence continues at coordinate 157,719,234 of NC_134403.1, read as the reverse complement.
TGGGATAGAGTGGGTGGTGAAGTATGTTGGAGAAAGCAACGTGTTGAGGCGATATATAAACAGTTATCGCTCACGGGCACGTGCAACACTGTTTTCTGCTGTGTGTTCCAATGCTATAATACCAAACTGCATATCCCCTTCTGCCAGCCAACAGGAGCATAATGTGATAACACATTAATACTACAGTGTGAATATTGCTGCAGAAGCAGAAAGAACAATCAACATTCAATGCATATGCTGATGGGCAAATGTAGTGTGACAGTAAATAAACAGTATGGTTCATTTCATTACAATACATTTAGGTGCTAAATTTGCACTTAAACACAGCAGCCAGCAAATTAAACAGTGAAAGTAAGTATCCGATTGTTTGCTGTTGTGTGATGCAAATGTTGCACCTAATTATTAGTAAATGAGTACTAATGTGATAACACAGAATTCTAGTCATGTATGTGACTCCTGTGAAAAAAGGCATAGGATTACTAGGATTAATTCAACGGGAGATGCCCAGGCAAACTAGGAAATATCGCCTTTTTTTACAAGGCACCATAGAGCTTTCAGATATGAAAACAGCATAAAATGTTCTGCCTGATTAGACAGGTGTATAAAGAGTTTTCATGTAGAGCTGTTGTTTGCATATCTAAGCGCACATCTGATACACTTCAATTGTAGTTTTACATACTGAAAGCAATGTAAATCAAAGATTAATATTTTTATTTCAGTTACATTTTTGAAGCACACCCCATTTTCCTCTATTTTCTCTAGTTACTTATTAATATATAGTAATATGACACTCAAAACAATCAAATACATGTTCATATTTATTATTATTATTATTATTATTATTATTATTACTTAATGACAGAAGAGTGTGGTAAACTGTTTTTTTTCACCTAGTGCATAGGAAAGGCATTGGTTCATGTTGAAAGCACTCGCAAAAAATGTGTTAGACACATGTGAGTAAGGTGCAGAAATACGCTCACTGCACCAGACTCTGCTTCAGTTCCAATGTGGGATGTCAAATATTTTTGATATGATGCCTAAACCAAATTTAAAGTCACCAAAAAGGCAAATTTTCTGAACATGTTTTTGCAAGAAATGATGTGCAAGAACAATGCTTCTTTAGGGGAAGTGTGGAAGGAAGCCTATTTTTTAATTGTTAATGTTTTCTGTGCAAGAGAATCTCTGTTCTTCCTCCCATTTATGCATTTTCCAGTTGTAAGTATTAATAATATTAAAAACTAAGTCCGGTGATGAAAGTTAAGCTAGGTATACACTATTACATTTTGCTTCAGATGCGATTACTGTAACGATTTTATGAACGAATGAAAGTCCGGATGAGCATGCAGATTGATGTGTACACACCTACACAATTTACCTTCAGATCTGTGATCTTCATCTGTAATAACGACCTGCTGAAAAGATCTTGACTCTACACTCTATAGAGATCTGCCTACACTGCTGTTTGTGAGTGTGTACACACTTCCACATTTGCCCGACATCGTTCCATCGTTGATAGTGATTTTTAGGATGCAATATATTTTGGTATGATAAAACATGATCTTGGGAGTGTACACACTCCTGCACTATCAGACAAAACAGTCGTTTTTCATGTGATCTGTACAGGGGCGGATCTAGAAAACTACTGTACTCGGGGCGATTTAGGCCCCGCCCCTTTCTAAAATCTTAGGCTGCCGACGGCTGCACACTATGTGCAGGTCCGTCCAGCCGTGACAGGCAGGGACAGTGTGCTGCCCGGCTGTTCTGATTGTGTTTCACAATCAGAGCAGCCGGGCAGCACACTGTCCCTGCCTGTCACGGCTGGACGGACCTGCACATACTGAGCAGCCGTCGGCAGCAAGTGTCTGCTAGGGGGAGCGATCGCCCCGATAGCCCCCCCCCCCTGGATCCGCCACTGGATCTGCACGATAATGGCATCAATGTGTACACAGCTCAATGGCACAGGGCTAGGTACCCACCGGCGTTTGATTTGAATATATAAATGAGAGTTCAAATGCCAAAGGATCTGCATGTGAAATGCAAACAACATAGGCATCCTGGAAAAGAAGAATGCAAGCAAAAATGCAGGTGTGTATGGGTTCCACTGTCAGACCATTTAACATCATACTTGCCAACTTCTTGTAGTTGGCGTCCGGGAGCTGCCGGGGGGAGGTGGGCGTGTGGGGGGCGGGAATCCGAAAATTGCATCATTTTGGCCCCACCCCTGTGACATAATGACGCAAACGCGTAATTTTACAGCGGTAGGCGGGGCCAAATGCCGCAATTCCCGGAGAATTGCGCCATTTTTAGACCTAATTATGCTCACTTCACTAGGGAGTGGGCAGATGCGGGAGATTTCCATACATGCCTGGGAGACCCACCCCAAATCCAGGAGTATCCCGGATATTCTGGGAGAGTAGGCAACTATGGTGTACAATTGTTTGTGTCTACTTTCTTTACTTGTATATAATTCTATGTCTATAGAACTATATATTAAGGTGTGTTTGTGTTTGTCTGTCCTTATGTACTGTATGTTGCTGTGATTTCATTGTTTCAAAGTGTAATAATAAGTGTGAGGCGACATTATGTAACATGTGCACTATTGTGTGCATATTTTGCAGTCATTTTGATTTTTTTCAGGCTGTGGTTTCTGTTAATACATGAAAGTAAACTTATAGTTAAAATTACAGTTCTAATGTTTTCCATCAACCTTTGATACAAGAGTATATAAGATATATATTCATACCTGTACACAGTCCCAAAGGTTTGAGGATAGAGAGGATTGAAGCTTACACATTTAGGGTTGTGGCCTTGACACATAAGGACAGATTGAGGCATGATTTGGAGGTTTAAGTGTGACCTGAATATGGGGACATTGTCCCAATTTTGTTTGGTGACATGTTGTGAGGTACATGTATGAAGTACATTTATGATGACGTGTAATACACAGAGAAAGTAAACAAAGTGTGGCACATGTATGAGGTACATTTATGATGATGTGCAGTATACAGATAAAGTAGACGAAGTGAGATACATATGAGGTACATTTATGATGACGTGTAGGACACATATAAAGTAGACAATGTGAGGTACATGTATGATGTATGTTTATGAAGACGTGTAGTACATAGATAAAGTAGACAATGTGAGGTACATGTGTGAGGTACGTGTATGAGGTATATTTATGATGACATGTAATGCATAGATAAAGTAGACCATGTGAGGTAGATAGAGTGAGCAGGGTAAGGCCTGGTGTTGTCAGAGTAGAGCTCAGTGAAGATAGTTTGCAGACACGCACATTTTCCTAGGCATGTGATGTTTTTGTGGGGGAATGCAGCTCTGCTCAGGATATAATAGAGGTTTAAGGGACAATGGCAGACAATTTAGTGTTCAGGAGACTAACTGCATTTTCTCTGGATAATGTTACAGTGTGTGTGGGAGAGCTTTATCTATAGTTGATGCTGCTCCTTCTGTCATACTTATTGTATGTACTACTTTTTCCCCTGTGGGACAGGTTATACAGTGCGTCTTTCCTGGCCCTACACTCTTTTGATTGAACATCACTGAATAGCACTGAATACAGCTGTGCATATTTGACTTGTTTTATTTGCTAAGTAGTAATGTGTGGATATTTTCCTTGTTAATTAGTTTTATATACTTTTTTTTTAGTATGTATGATAGCAGTTGCAGTATGTTTCAGCCTTTGAGTTAGAGTATGTTTGTATAGTTGCCAAACTTTTTAAATATTTTCCAAGGGCACTTTGCTGCTGATCAGATGTATCTAAACATATTTGATTATAGAGATTCAATTAATCTACAAGACAATGAAAAGCCCAGAGATAAGAATAACATTACAATATAGTTTAAATCTACCCTCCTTGTTTTTACTGACCTATACCTATATATATATATATATATATATATATATATATATATATATATATATATATATATATTGCATTCTCTATTTTTTTTATCATATGGTGGATTCACAAAGTTAATTATACATACATATGCAGCAAATGTGTAAATAGATTTCTTACCTTGCAGCCAACTACAGTTTGAGGCGTACATGAGATGTGAAGACTGAGGAAACTGAAGCAATTTAAATCAAGCTGTATTTTAATAGCAGCCAATCATCTTTTACTGGTTTCATAAGGTGTCAGCACTTCCATCATTTTTTTAATGAGCAAATGGTTTTAACATGTTTACTTAAACTTAAATATACTTCTGTTCAAATGCTAGGGTATATTATTATAAAAAGTGCATTTAGCTAAGTCAGCTTTCTTACACCTAGTTATTTACTCAATTTCCTGTGTACAGAAAAACAGATCATGCTGTAATCTTTTGTACCAATTAAATGTTAGCTTTCAAGTGAAGAGGCAATGTCCAAGTCTAAAGCAATTGTCCGGTATTAGGTGTGCAACATAAAAAATATGAACCGTTAGGGCTTTTCTTGGAGGTATTTATCAAGTTGATGGGATAAATGTAAAATGAATATTATGACTTAAACATACATTTAACAACTATATAAACGGTCTCATCTGAAGCTGAATTGATTCCCTTTTTATATCTCACACAATTAAATTTGATCTCCTAGGGGGTATATTAACTAAACTGCGGGTTTAAAAAAGTAGAGATGTTGCCTATAGCAACCAATCAGATTCTAGTTATCGTTTATTTAATACATTCTACAAAATGATAATTAGAATCTGATTGATTGGTTGCTCTAGGTAACATCTCCACTTTTTCCAACCTGCAGATTGGTAAATATACTCTCTTACTGATGTCTCTTTTTTAAACATTGATTACAGTGGCACATAACGGTATTGCATCACAATCCAAGTTTACACTCAGAAAACAATACCTTTTTTTCTCATATCATTATGTATCCTACATTACACAATCCATTGGAACCAAATTTTTAAAATGATTAGTGGTGCTCAGCCCCCCTTTTCCCTGCCAAATGTCTATAAAATGCATGCATAAATATGGTTAGTGGCAGCACCAATGTTGTTGGCAACGAAGACACAGCCCCCAGGGCTCCAAACATGCTCCACCTGGTATGAAGTGAGGGCAGTGTATGATAACGTAGCCCCATCACTATTTCAGGAGGGTTTTACGCCAGCCCGCTGTAAGAACTTGATAAAATTAACTAACTCATCCCTCATCAATAATCTTAATCAAAGCCATTGGTCCACATCTTCATTCATTTGAAATAATGAGTGATACCTTTTGGTGTCATTTTCAAGAAAGATACCTTTGGTTACTATCAGTATACCAGGGCTCCCACTGCATTAGTAGACAGGGTTAGAGCACATACCATGAAGAGTTGTTATACTGTCCTGGTACAACTGCACCAGGGTTGTAAATAAACCCCAAATTGCTCTGCCTACCAACAGTGTTTTAAGAAATGAGTGGGCCTGTGTGCAAGATGAGTGCTTAACCCCGTCCCCCGCCCCCCACACACACACACCCAAATCTGCACCAGTCGGCCGGGCTGATTTCTCATAACTACTGCTCTTTGCTGGTAAATTCTGATTTGCTTGATGGACAAACCTGGAGTGTCACATTTTACCTAACAAACCAGAAGGGTGATAACATTTGGGAAAGCAAGCAGAGATTTGGTTACTTTATTCTGATGTCAGCAATGTAAGTGGTCAATTGTCATGTGATTACTTTATTATTAATGTTGTTATCATGCTGAGGCACACTGATATAGATATATATATATATATATATATATATATATATATATATATATATGTGTGAGATTTGATGTTTCGGGCAGGCGGTACAAGGCTAATTGTCAATGCAATAAGACATTTGAGGACTTGAATATATGGGGCCTTGTGAGTAGTCTTCTATGAGATTGACTCTCACATGTTTGTACAGTGTACACATGGATTGTTGTTTCAGTTTGTTTTGGGGTTTTTTTTCATTCTTTTAAAGCACTAGATTATATAGAGGAGTTTGGGTAGTTTTGTAAGAAAAATAGATTTCACGTGTATACACATTATTCAACTCTTTGAGTAAGTGCAATTCTTCACTTCAAAAATCCCATAAGTACCCTCTACAGGCTTAATTATCAAGAATTTGGAAAAACAAAGTGCAAACGCATTTGCCTTTGCTCTTTGCAGTTAACACAATTTAGCAATAACAGGATAAGGAGCTACAAAAGTTTGGTAATTAGCCTCAGCACTTGTATCCTATTTGCTAATAAGAGCTACTATTGCTTGCTATTTTTTGCTGTGACATTTTCAGTGCTTCTTTATCAAAACAAATTCCAATATATGTATCATTTTATGGGGCCGATTCAATTCGGCCACGTTAGTGTAGGAATACCACGATACTAACTGTATTACCGTGGATACGGTAATTTTAACCCTGATTTTTGCTCACGGCCCCAAGGGCTGCGAGCAAATATCAGCATTAAAATTACCATACTAACGTTAATACTGCGGAATATTACCGTAGTAACGGTAATAGTGCGCAGGCCGCGTTATACCTAGAATAATGCAGCCGAATTGAATCAGCCCCTATATGCATTATTTTCTTCGTTTTTTTCAGCATTGCACATTTAATTACAAACATCTTAATAATTCCTGCATTCCTGCTGTAGGTGAGGAAAATGTTTTGACAAGTTTATGAGCAATGATTTGTTCCATGGTCCGTAATATACAGCTCTGAGTGCTACATTTCACACATTGACTATGGCATACAATTCCTTTCTGTCATGGGTTGTGTGTATGTGTGGAGCCCTGGCTCTGTCAGAGAACTGGCTTATATCAGCATTGCTGTAACTATATGTTTTTGCCAAAGAATTAGGTCAAAGAACAAGTGTAATATCATTTGGGGCCATGTCCTCAGTGTACATTATGGCACTGAAAAAAGAGAGCACACAAACTATATAATACCATATTGTAAATAGCATATATTATTATTATTGTTATGATTATTGTCAAGAAATCGGGTACTACTGGACTGAGAACTTTTTATTCATCACCCGTTTCTCACGGTTTAATGTTCTATTTAATCCTTAGCTCAGTATAAGTATATACACCAGAGCATCGGTGTATTATGTGTCTTATTATTTCATGATGATAGGTACATTTTGCCCTTGCTATTACTTGCAATATTGTATGTATTAGAAATATAAAGAGTATTGCCATACTGTGTAAAAATAACAGGACAGCAGAATTCATTTTGCTTGTGTCAGCTAAGGTAATTACCATTTGTCACAAATGTCCATTGTTATGAGGTGTGGCTTAAATCTGCTTTGTAATCAAAACAATGGCTGAGTGACTTGACATAGCTACCTGGCAGCCCACACTAATTAGCTAGGTCAACAGGTAATTAGTTTAGAACTTCTAGATGATATGCAATGTGCCTCCCCAGTAATATAATGGCTGAGATAGTATTGGGAAATGTACTAATATGTATCAATATAATGTTATTGCATCAAAATGTATCACAGACTCAGATTGTGTAACACTACTGATACCATGTGTCAAGTCTTATTGTTTCATGTAAGCCTGCAGTGTCATTCCCTGATGTAATATTGTAACCTCATGTTTAGTGTATCCAGCCAAACAGCTAATTGAGTCAAGCCATGCCATTGTATAATCAAGGTAACAGAGACGGTATGTCTAACAGTTAAAGTGCCCACTAGTAGACTCCTGCTGAAAGGGGGAGGATTGAGACATTTGACCCTACTCCCTGTGTATACAGCCAAGAATATAAAGAGCGCAGAATGCCAATACAGCTATTCTAGCTGGAAGGATTCTGGGGTACAAGACATCAGCAAAAAGGACTCTGGGCCAGGCATTGTGGTGCCGCTGGAGGAAACCCTACTAGGGCAGGGTCTGTGTGAGTCAGTAACCCAGGCTGGGTGACACTGTAACCGTCTAGCTAATCGGTAGTGGTAATATTGCGGGAGGATAACTCTGTAAGAGATTATTATTTTGGAGTGCTGACTGCAAGAGGCTGCTGGAGGATACATGCTACCATTTACCCTGTAACTTGTGAATGTCTTGTGCTGTCTTGTTGTAATAAAGCCTTAATTTGGATATATTCTGGTCTACCCAAGTGAGTTGAATCCCACAGAGAGTAACTGCCATCCCAGCTAAGGGTGGTATAATCACAATTATTATTATATTTTATTTATAAGCTACCACAAAGGGTCCACAGCGCCATACTTGACATATACAGAAAGCTGTGATGCCCAACATATAACATGATACATGAAGAACAACATACAAAGACCAGACATACTGAATGAATAAAAATACAGGTGACACATAAATGTAGATACATTTATTTGCGGGGCAGTGATTGAGAGTGATGGTAGTAATCAGCATGAAGTAGGTCTGAGCTTAAGAAAACAGGACTAGGGAAGGAGGCAAAGAGGTACAGAATATTAGAAGGAGAACACACTGCTCGTGAGAGCTTACATCCTAAAACATATTCATTGTATGCTATTTACAGTATTATTAATTATTATTTATCATTAACATCATCATTTATTTATATAGCTCCTACAGATTCCGTAGCAATTTACAATTTGGAACAAAACCCGTATAAAACAATTCTGAGTAATATAGACAGACAGAAAGATAAGAAGTCCCTGCTCGCAATCTTACAATCTATCATTTAGACTTAAGCTGAGTACACACTACACTGGTTTCGTCCAATAATCAAACAGCCGACATACGACCGCTCATTCAAAAGTCTGGTCAGTGTGTGCAGTCACACGATGGCCGAAAGTCTGCCCAAATGGACGATTGTCGCCTCATTTGGTTGGTTGTACCGTTTAATATTTTCGTTCCAATCTCGTTTCCGCTGTGTAGTGTGTATAAACTTCCGAACGATCCACGACAATCCTCCGATACTTGCTCGACCTGGGGGGCGTGTGTAGGTTAATTTTTTATGGCAATCCCACAGGCTTGTGTTTTGTATAGATGTGTATTGCACCTGTCTGGCTGCAGACCGTTACACGTGTATAAAGCACGTGGGTTACTACCCTTTGCATCTATGTTGGCAATCATTTCTCGTTTAGCCTTTATAAAGTTTAAAAACTATGAAAGTTATAAAGTCTTTGCTCTGTCGGTATGGGTCTCCTTAAATGGGTGTTCTCCCGCTGGATGAGAGGGGTTACTAGTTGGAGCAGTTCCTGAAAAGTTGAATCATTCATACGAAGAAAATTCTTGAAATCATCTGGGTTGTTGTCCCGTATCTCCTGTAGCAGGGGCATATGAGAGAACGTGTCTCTCCTCTTGAACCAATCTTTGCTCCAACAAGATCTATTCTTTCTCCTTCTTTCTCTTTGGTTCCGTACTTGCAGTCTTCTTGCCACAGCAAGCAGGAGAAGTGCAGTTGCTTGTTCTTGTACTTCTGTAGCCATTGTAGGTTTACAAATAGGAATGAATGAAGGGACAGTGTAGCCTTCTGTTTTTATGCTGTTTTGGGAGTTAACTATAGCGAAAGCTCTGCCCCTTTATGCTAATGTCTTTGGTATCTCGTTACATTTCCCACAAATGTCGATGCAGTGTGTACGAAATTTAAATCATTGTTCACGACAACATTGCTGTAAAAAGTCGCTAAAGGGACGTCCACTCTTCCCTTTATCGTCCTAAACAAGGCTAGTGTGTATGCAGTCCATGGACCGAGAGATCGGACCATCGGTCGCATGTAAAATCGCTCAGCATAAAAAGTTGGTCAAAATGTCTGTAGTGTGTACCCAGCTTTATTGTCCAGGTACAGATGCAAATTTTAGAGGTCTAGCTATCAAAGAGAGATAAACCCTAAATCCTGTGTATTTGGGAGCTTTTGCAGGATTTAGGGCTTCTCCCTATTTACCAAAACATGGGGAAGCCTATTTACCAAGGATAGCGGTGTCACATTAGCAACACTGGGATAGCCACTAGCTGGTACTAGTGCAACTAAGCAAGTGTGCGTGGAGTCTAATGCACCCCCGGTATTCACCAGGGACCCCCACAAAGAACTATCGTCTTTGCTGCATGAGGTGCACAGGTTGCAGTTCTCTGATTGTCACCAGTGCAGTGATATAATGAACAGGAATAGTCTAAAGCCAGCTGGAAGCGCAATATACAGGGGTGATCCAAGGAAACAAGCCAAAGGTCAGAACCAGAATGTGGTGTGCAGTACCAAAATGAGATCTAAAAGGACAGTCCTGAAACAAGTCAGGAGCCAAATACAGGAAACAGAGGGAAAACAAACTTTTTTTTCATGTAGCACACAAATACTTGATAGCTTATTTGTACACTGAAATTTAAAGGTGATATTTGTGTGCTACATGAAAAAACAGTCAATATTTAACTTATGTGCAAAACAGAATACTAATTTGCACCCCTTGCATTGTAACATGGTTTTGTCCAGGAGACTGAAATAAGAAGTTTCTTAAGTTAAGATCCTTAATGAATCAGGCCCTATGTCTTTCTCAGCTAAAAAATAGCTTACAAAACCCCCAGGGAAGCAGCAATATATCTTATTTCCATAATATACTTGCACCAACAAATAATCTCCCATATATATGACCTAGTGGGAGCGAGATCTAGGTGGATCCCTAGAGGATGAGGAGTGGACTAAAATTTGGCAAAGCACAGTGAAAAGCTCACATTGTTCTCACTAGAACCACACCATGTGCTTCTTCTTCATGCTACCTGGGATGTGAGCAGAAGAGAACAATGGTACACATGTGATGGACCTAACCAAAAGTGTACCAATATTTGTGTTGAGTATATTGCATGATTGATACTGTCACCCAAGTAAAGAAAACACAATCCTCCACAAGACACTCCCACTGTCCAAGCCGCAAGTTTACTTCATTCATCGTCATAGCTGCTAAGTCTTGGCGCTCTCTTCTTCTAAGGCCAAAAACAAAATAAATTGAATTATGCTTAATGTAAAAGTAGATTGCATTGTCATTGAAAGGCCAAAGCCTGAAACAATCTGGAAACATTGAAAACCATGACATAACAACAACTCACCTTTCCTATATTAATACTATAAATATAACACATTAATGAATTCTGGATTAATCCCCCCTTCTTCTCCCTCACTCTGCCTATTTGTCATAGCCCACTCTTAGGTTACTCTTTGCAGGATGAATACCCATAAAGTTTTAAGCATTTTGGTTAAATGATTCAGCTACACTTAGAACTATGTCAATTTACTACTAATTTGTATGTGTACCGGTAATTCATCATCATCAACATTTATTTATATAGCGCTAGCAGATTCCGTGGCGCTTTACAATTGGTAACAAACAGTAATAATGCAATACTGGGTAATACATACATACAGAGAGGTAAGAGGGCCCTGCTCACAAGCTTACAATCTATGGAATTAATAAACATGTTATGACTGTAGAAACCTATTGAACTAAAAATATGAAAACTTCAAAGATGTTTTGATTTTATATTTCCTAACTATACACTTCTGAAAAAGTGGCCTTTAGAATGTAAAAGTGATATTATAAAATGATAAAAACTTACAGTAATGATAGAAAATAGCATGATTTAAATAATTGGTCTACGGTGACGTGTGGCACTTTTACTTAAATTGTTATTATTCTACCCTTACCCCTTCTCTGTTTCTTATGTTTCCCTTATTTCACCCATTTTGTTTTCTGTTCTTCTCAAGTTTTATAAAGATATAATATAAATATTGATGTTACATGTTATGATTCATATTGCTATTTTACTATGGTCTCAGACTAACTGCAAATTGTTAGTGCTGTAAAAAAATGTCAACAGGATTGCAGTGTTCCTAAGTCAATATGCATATTGTTACATTGTATAGTGTCACTTGTGGATTCTAAGCAAGCAGTACAATCAGTCATGTATTAAAGACAGCACACATGGCAAGTGTTGATTTATCACTCACATGAGAATGATGCATCTGCAGAAAAAGATGAGCTTAGTGCTCTGTGTTCATGTTAGGACAAGAGATTGAATTAGTCTAGCCAGCTGCAAACCATGCACAAGTTATAGTTATAGTTTCCAACCATGCTCACTGTTTAACTCACCTTGATCTAAGCCCATTTAAATACCTGTAGTCACTTCAATTAGGAACCGTACAAGCCCTCCAAAAGCATCTCTCATTTAGCTAACTTATTGCGCTTTAGTCTTAACGTTAGCTGTGTATGATGCTTGTCTGCTCCATCACCATTACCCATGTTATGTATTACTATAAACTTGCTCTATGCCAAACATTGTACATTGTAGTTTTTCCTTACTCTTTTCGTTAGCCCTTATATGCATTCAATTTCAATTTTTTTATCCATTTTTCCTCTATGGAGCATACACTTTAGCGTTTTAAGACAATGCTATTCAAAACCTTCAAATTGTACTTGGGTTTGAGTTTGTTCACATTGTGCTTAAAGTGTATTAATAATGCATTACAGAATGCATCTCATGCTTTCCTCCAGCATTGCGGTCAAACAGATCAAACTTGTCCTGACAAACACTTAGCAAGAGCTAAATGAGCATTCTCATAGGACTCCATTGTATTTTTAAAGCACGTTTAATGCTTCTGAATGGTGCAGGGAAATTTGAAATGAATGCATAGGGAACAGGCTTTTTTGGGGGATTTTAAGCATCATAGTGCGTATAATACATTTTGTGAATGTGTGTTAAACATTTTTAAATTATCACCTGTGTGTACAAGACACACACACTTTATAATTAGCTTCCAATCTATTTTCCTCCCTCTTCTTTATAACTGGGAATATTTTTACAAATATTATTTACTTCAGATATTAAACACACACGCAGCATTTTTGGCACAAATATCATCAAATTAACCCGATTTTCTGCTTGTGTGTGGTCTCAAAACAATCGTCATCCCTGAAATCTGGTTAGCCGATGATCTATTAAAATGCAGTTCAAATTGCATTTAGGTTCAAATTGCCATAACCCAAGCAACCAGACCTGCTTTAGTTGTCTAATTAGCAGTAGACAAATACAAGTTAATTGCTGATTTATTGCCGGGGTTCAGTGCAAATTTTGCACTTCCATTTATTGTTACCAAATGAGCCCTAATATAAGAAGTACATTTATGTGCTTTAGCTATAAATTCTCTTTAAGGACTTGTAGAGACTGGCCTTGAAATCAGGCATTCAACACAAGTAACGTGCGTCGAAAAAAACTATTAAATGCAGAGGGTTCAAAAATAATGGACAGTACACTCATAATTTCATGTGTGTTTGTTTTGCGCTGAATCAATTTCACACTGCCTACAGCATGCACAATTATTATCACTCGGTAAAATATAAGGACATTTTAAGGGAATGCCTGTCAAAGCGCTATGTAAGGTACATAGTACATTGTACTTTAAGACATGATGATGAATATGCTTCAAGCCCCCCTGAAGTGAGGTTAAATAACCTACACTTCAGCGGGCATTGTGTTTTAATGCCCGTGCGTAGTATGTTACCTAAGGAACATTCTTGAGCGTAAGAGCAGAATGTAGTTTATATTTGTACTAAAAAAATCTGCACAACAAATGAAAGCATTGTAGTAGATAACTGATGAGGAATGGGAAAGCTATAATTTACATTTTATTATAAACTACAATTTCTTAACCAGTTGTATTAACTTTATTATCCAATCTGTTATTTAGCCATGTGAACATAGTACTTGCACAGACTGAAAAGGACCTTAAACTTTTAGTAACTACTGAAAAAATTCAGATATACTAGAGAACAAAACTGTATTTATCTACTAAACTGTATTTATCTACTACCCAGCTTTTTATGGTCTGTGCAATTAATCTAAAAAAAAAAAGATTTAGACCATTTCATCATCATTTGAATTTCGAAGATAATTCGATAATTAATGCTAGTAGAGAAATTAAATAAAACCCCTTTGAAGCCAGAAAAGTCCATATCTAAAAATAGCTGTGTGAATGCAGCGATCCACTCTAATATGCAAATTAAATGAAGCCTTCTAGGGAATTGCTGCCATAAAGTTTTCCTTTCCAAAGACATTAACATAATTTTCTCTTTTATTAAAGTGGCCATGTCTGCTGTATTTAAACGAAAAATACACCCAAGAGTGAATGAATTAGTTAGTCCAAAGTTGAAATTCATGTGAATTTTGTAACTTTGGGTCAGTTGAACAATTTCACAATTCGGACCTGATTTTGCTTGCGATTCGGCGGATAAAAGCAGCTCCTGTAGAATTGGACAAATCGCTGTCAAGTGAATAAAGAGGAGCCAACAATGATGCAGCAGTGACTGTCATATAAAATGATGAAACAAAAAGGGTTCTTTAGAACGCTTCCAATCCAATTGCTGCTCGACTTAATTCTATCTCAACCATACATAAGTTGATAAAGGAATAAATGTGTAACTAGTCTAGTAAAATTTCAAGCGCTGTCTTATCTCACATAGGGGCACATTTATCAATATTCACATAAAGTGAAAAGTAGTTTTCAATCCTTATCGCAATGATAAGGATTGAACTACTTCTCACATTTATGTACAGCCCTGCACAGAAACAGCAGTTCCGAAAAACTGCTGTTTCAGTGATAAAAAAAATCATACTTACCCCCCTCTTCGGAAGCGCTGTCTTCGGGTCTTCTATTCACTCTTCAATTGCGCATGTCCAGTTCCAAGAACTGGACATGCGCACACAGATCCCCTCTCTGTCTCTGCAACGATAGTTGCAGAGAGAGAGCGCTGAGTGACAGGGAGGGATCACATGATCCCTCCACACATGCGCTGTCCAGCTCTGCTCATCGGAGCAGAGCTGACAGCATTAGATTTCTTGAATTCGGATGATGTACGCCAGCTGGCGTACATTAACATGACAAGTTCCCGAAAAAAATGTTTTTTCGGGACTTGTTAGATTGCGGCCAGGAGCAGTCACCATTCTGTTGAATGGTGACTGCTCCCAAAAACGAAGAGGAATGCAAAGCAGCAGATATCCATGATATCTGCTGCGATGCCCCCTTAATAAATTTGCGGAGGACACTGTGGGACCTTAATGACCCGTTAAAAGCACTATCGTGCTTTATTAAATATGCCCCATAGGGGTCTATTTATGACCCTTCGTTTTTTTCTGTAGAAACTTTTCAATCCTCATCGCATAGATGCGGATTGAAAAGTTTCTCATATGTATTAAAAATCAACACAGGAACAGCCGTTCCGAAAAACGGCTGCTCCTGTGAAGTCTTACACTTACCTAACACTGTATTCTTCTCTTTTCCTCCCTCTGCGGTGCCGATCGTCCCTCTTTCAATCCCTGTGCGCATGCGCCGACTGGTAAACTCGGGCATGCGCACAGAGATCCGTGTCTGCAGGAACCTGAGGCATGTGAAGGAGGGATCATGTGATCCCTCCGCACATGCGCTGTGCAGCTCTGCTCGTCAGAGCAGCGCTGTTTTCAGTGTAAAGTTTCACTTATGTTAATGTACGCCAGCTTCAGATGGCGTACATTAACAAGTAAAAAAAAAGAAATATTTCACCTGCCAGTTTTTAATACATAGCGTTACATACATTGTTATGGGGAGTGCTCAGAAAAACGCTAATGGGTGCAAAGCAGCAGATATCGATGCTAGATTAATACATAGGGATTTTAACGGTAAAGCCCCGAAAACAACGTTTTCGGGGCTTTACAAGGGGGAAAAACTTTAATAAATAGACCCCACAGACATAAAGACCATAAAGTGAAAATGATACTTATATAAGTTTGACGGCCTGTTGGTCTTCACAAATGTCAATACCACTGGAAAGTTTTCTGTATGCTAGGAAATATTAAAAACCCATTATTTTCATTGTGAAATGGCAATATACATTTCAGTTATGGTGACAGTAATTTGAAAATAATAATCTACAACCAACTCAAATGTAATATACACAAATTCATACATTAACAAACCATATATGTGTCTATTATGATGGACACATATGTACTGAAGGCAAACAAGGAGGACAGTAATGCTGGCATTTTTACTTTTCCCAGACTTTGAAAATCTTTGTTCATTCAAATAAATAACTGCAGTAGGTTGTTCACATTCTTTTCATATGCTTTACTGTAAATGAGTAAACTGTCTGAATTATAAACACCTCTTTTTCACTAGAATAAATATAGTAGATGTGGTAAAAATACATTTTCTATAACATATATAACATATATACAGTCAATAAAATCACATATCAATAAGACTTATATAGGGGGCTGATGCTGAGTTGAACTTGATGCTATTTTGCTCAGTTCATGCCCACAAACCAGGGGCGCACGCAGGATTGTCAGGGGAAGGATGGGGGGGGGGGGGGGTTTCCCCCCTTTGACCAAAAAAAAACAAAACCAAAAACACGCGAGAGAGCAGCAGCTCCGTTTCGGCAGCACTGTACTATACAGCAGCCGCGGCGATGTCAAAGAAGCATCCGCGATGGTGCTGTATACGATACAGCACCGCCGCGGACGCTTCTTTGACAGCGCCGCGGCTGCTGTATAGTACAGTGCCGCTATGGTGGGCACTTAGCGCAGGGGAAGGGGGGTTTCTGGAGACTCAGAAACCCCCCCCCCCCCTCTGTGCGCCACTGCAAAGAGAGCAAATTAATGCAAAGTTGCGTGCATCTGAGAGTTGAGTCTCCTTCTCCTTGGGCTTTTGACCTGGTTGTGTGTATGTGTATACGGGTATATGCGCGCCTGACGTAAACCTGGCACATATACTACTGGTGCAGAGATAGATACATCTAGATGTGCTTCTAACTTAGTATATGGGCATAAGTATGCTATTATTATGGGTGTCTTTTTGGAGTGTAAATTACATTATGCCCATCATGCGTCCATCTCAGTGTCATTTGCCCTAGATGTATAACTGATAAATATATTCATTGAAGTGTAAAAAAAAAAAGAGTTCAGATTTATACAGAAAATGACTGAACAGCAATACTGCCAAACACCCTTCTCAGTTCCAATTAGTCACAACAGAGAGGGTCTAGGGTGTGGGAACACAGGGAACACAGCTGGGCAGGAAATTCCTACAGGAACTAATGTTTTAAATGACAGATTATTCTATCAATTTGCAGATTTCAAAATGTCGCTATCATTTCATCATCATCATCATCATCATCATCATCATCATCATCTATTTATTTATATAACGCTAACATATTCCGTAGCGCTTTACAATTGGGGACAAACATAGTAAACTAATAAACAAACTGGGTAAACAGACAAAGAGGTGAGAAGGACCTGCTCGCAAGCTTACAAATTTGTTTTCTAATAGAATTTGTAAAGACTCTGTCAACTATAGTGCAGGCCCAAGTGGGATAAACTGATATTTAAACTCATCATGCTTTACTCCTTGTACATCCAGGTATGATCATGGCTGCCAAGAGGACTTCAGGCCCCCGGTACAACAACTTCATGGGGCCCCCTTATAGTTGAGCATGGCAGAAAATTTAGGATGGAGGTGATCATACCGTTGGGGGCGTGGCTATTCACCATTGGGGCATGGCTAACAGGTGAAAAGTGCTAGGCCACCTTCCTACAGAAAAAAACCTGCATTGTTGAGTACATCATTGGCACAAGGGTGCAGTGCCCGCTCGCCGGAGCTTGACATGTGTCCCAGCACTCCTGAATTTCAGGGCATCTAGCACCATAGTGTAGTATATAAAGAATGCAGTCTGTACATAAAGAGTTCCCAGTTTTGGCTTGCCCCTTACATTGGGCAGAACAGTCACCAAAAATTGGGATTGTCCCACTAGAATCACAACATTTCACAGACTGTGCTGCTCTCTCCTACCTGTTCTTGTCACTTTCACCACCTGTGGCTGCTGGTTTCTTTAGTTGCGGCTTGTCTGGATCCTGGAATGTTGGGGGCCCTATTTGGGAAAAAATGGGTACATTTAGATAATTCCAACCAGCCCCGGCATTAAATCAATAGCATCCATGAGTAATAATTAGGCCTTCCTCCAGGCCCAACATTAAAATAATAGTATTCCCATTTAATAAATAAACCTATTTCCCTCCCTGCAAGCAGCCCCAGCAATAAATTAATAGTATTTACATTTCATAAATATACCTATTATCCACAATCATCACTGCCATTAAATAATTGATAGTCACATTTAATAAAGAGACCTCATTCTCTCCAAACTCACCCCCACATTCAATAACCCCCAAACCACTCCATCTTAAATTAATAGTCCCCACTATTAAATTGCCCCACCATCACTCCACAAACAAAATAGCACCCATTAATTAGACACCACCGACCTCACACACACTACATTGCCACAAGCCCCCTGTGCCATTACACACACTACATTGCCACAAGCCCCTGTGCCATCACACACACACACACTGCCTCAAGCCCCCTATGCCATCACACACACACACTGCCACAAGCCCCCTATGCCATCACACACACACACACACGCACTACTGTGCCTCTTCATTATTACCATGCTTAGCCCCCCAATCTGCTTTTCCCCCATTCACCTGGCCCCCCTCCATCATTCTGTTCCTTGTTGCCCCCCTTCATCATTCTGTGCCATGCTGTCCCCTCCCTTCATCACTATGCCATGCTGCCCCCTCTCCTTAATCACTGTGCCATATATATATATATATATATATATATATATATATATATATATATATATATCAACATTATTGTTATTATCATTATTATTATTATTATTAATAACATTTATTAATTTGGATCACACACAGTAATAATACAAGACTGGGTTTTACCAGACTACCAAAAAAGTAGGAGGATCCAGCTCTCAAGCTTACAATCTGTAAGGGAATAAGCATTTGATACATGAGGTTGTGCCACTTACTACATATTGGTGCAACAGGTAGCAATGGGAAAATGTGCTTAGTGGGGTTATGTGATTCAGTCAGGGGTCAGAGGCTTATTATTAGCTCTATTTTGGAAAGATTAAATTTGTGGTGGCGATGTGACATCCAAGATGAAATAGGAGAGAGACCTTCAGTAACACAGGCCAACACAGATGGTGAGAGATCTGGAGAGAATAGAAAGATTTGGATATAATCCACATAGGTATGATGCTGAAATCCAAAGTAGCTTATTAGTTTTCCAATAGAAGTGGTATAGATAGAGAAGAGTAGAGGGCCTAGCACCAAGCATCGTGGTAGAGAGTAGTGAACAGTGTCACAAGCAGCAAAGAGATCCAGGAGAATTAGAAGTGAGTAATGGCCTTTAGATTTAGCAATGATCAAATCATTGACCACCTTAGTCAGTGCAGTCGCTCTGGAGTGTTGGCAACGAAAGCTTAACTGAAGAGGGTACAATAGGTTGTGTCAGGAAAGAAAGCGTGTGAGACGAGTATAGGCAAGAATCTTGGAGAGGCATGGAGGTTGAGAAATGGTGCACTAATCTGCTAGAGAGTCTGGGTCAGAACCTGTTTTTTCAGAATAGGTTTAATAACCACATGCTTGAATAATGATGGAAAGAGAAATTACAGATGTTAGTTAAGACTGGGATAAGCACAGAAGACAGCAGTCCATTGATTTGTGAGGGATTGGGTCAAGTGGACAGATAGTAGAGTGAGAGGAGAAGAAGAGTAGATAATTGCTCTTCATTTGTGGGATCACGAAAATGCATGTGTGAATTGGTGAAACTCTAAAAACTCATATCTCAGCCCCTGATGTTCTGGGAAGACAAATAACCCTTATTTAGATTTGGTCCCTTACTTCAAGTTGCTAGATCATGGTGAAATAGATTTAATTGATTTAAAAAGAAAAATGCACTCTATCTCAAATCCACACCCAGGTCCTAAAAGTACATCTAGAGTATACTTATTACTTAAATCCTATGTTTTTTTTCTTTTGGATATATTTGCTTATTGTGCTTTACAAAGTGTATGTTTATATCTTGATCTTTGCCTGTGCTTTCTTGTGTATAAAGCTACCCTGATGACCAGCTGTTGTCTTATATGGTTGCGAATAACTAGGTCAGTCAGTCAGAGGATCCTAGCATAACCACTAGTTACCAAAGGCAAATAAGTCTACTAAGTTGGATTGTGTGTGGTGAAGGGCAGTTATTACCGCAGAGCAACAGACTCCTAGATAAAGTTAATTTGGTACTACTACAATAAATGTCAATTATTTGTGACTTAAAATGAAGTGCTGTTTTAAGCTTTGAACGTGTTAATTCTGAATTTGACTTATTAGTGGGGACAATGTCCCTAAAGAATGAGGCTTTCAAATGAAATCAGCCATTGCTTTTATTCACTCTCTATTTATTTGAAACTGCATTTAAAGGAAGTACACGGGAAGCTCCACAGGAACAGATATGAGTACTATATTATTATTTTGGCAGCTGACTTGTACCCTTGTAATTAAGGCAGAGATATTACAGAGCTTTTCTTTCACAGAGAATGTACACATGCAGCATTGTGTGCCATCACAGATTGCTTTTACTCATGGAATATTTCTTTCCACGTTTTTATCTTATGCTTTTTATTTTAATAGTTTAAATAATTAAAAACAACACCAACAATCCTGAAATACTGGATTCTTAAAGAAGCATGTCCTGATAATAACATATGGCCAGCAGCTTGCGCAATAATCAAGCCCTGGATATGTGGTATCAGCACTGACTGATTAGTATATACAGTTTTTAGTTCTGAATTTTTTCTAGACTAATATTAAAATTCCCATAGTACCATAGAACCCCTAAAGTTAATGGAAATTACCTTCCTTGCATCTTAGTTCAATGACCAACAAGGCATTTACACTTTGAAAACCTTTTTTTAATGATAGCTTTGTGCAAATGTACTGAGAGCATTTTGCGGATATATTAAAGATATTTTATGCCCTCAGACAAATGAAAGTATCAGCAATCTATAGAAAAAATTATCTTAGATATAGAAAAT
Source organism: Mixophyes fleayi (assembly GCF_038048845.1). Lineage (NCBI taxonomy): Eukaryota > Metazoa > Chordata > Amphibia > Anura > Limnodynastidae > Mixophyes > Mixophyes fleayi. The sequence continues at coordinate 157,698,353 of NC_134403.1, read as the reverse complement.
TGTTGCAGTCCATTTTGCATCGGATAGTCCCAAATTCTCCCCCTTCACAATTCCCCCTTCTCCCCTGTCCCCCCTTCTGCTACTGTCCTACTCTGATCATTGCCGTTCATTCTAATGGTCCAATGACAATGTCTGGAGCTGTTCTACTTGGAGGCAAACTTCCTGCTTATATAATACATTTGCTTCCTACTCTGTGAATTCCAGCATCCAATCAGAGTTCACAGATGAGGAAGGAACAATGACTAAGGAACAAGCCGGTTGATTTTAGCTCAGACTGCTCTGGACTTTACATCAGAATAACTGCTTTGTGGCAGAGGGTGAGTAAATGTGAAGGGCGATCCTGGATAGAGGCCCAGGAACATTTAGCTACTGGTCAATGTTTTCTTGTTCTAATTTTCAGTGTGAATTATATATTCATATATTTTCATAGAAATTAATGTGAGAAGTCAAAGATTTAGAAGTTGGTACTGTACTTTTTTTAAAATCCCTACTTCCATCATTTACAAATTTACTGCTCAGGTCGGTGCACTCAGTTTTCTTTTTTTAAAAAGAAATTGCTACACACACTTGAAGCAATAACAAATCTATGGACCTGGGGCTAGGCCACACTTAAGATTTTTTTGTGCAACAGGTTGTATCAGCTGTAAACAACAATCCTCAGATTGGACCTGCTACACTCGCAACTTTGTCAAACTGTTGTGCAACAGTCCAACAAAGCTACAGCATGCATTCAACAAATACCATCCATTTGCATCATATAATAATGCATTTAAACTATATTTCCTCTTCTTTTACCTATGTTCCAAACAAATCATTTTAATCAGGAAGGGCACATTTTCAATAGAGCTCATGAGATCATTGTTTAGAACTGAGATATTTTTGGAATGGTCTATTTATATTTTTTCTAATTTAAACAAATTGAATTTGTCTTTGTCTTAATAAATGAAACTATGACTCCCTAACCATTATCAATTGTGCAATTAATATGTCACATGTAAATAAAATATATATCATGGTTCGCTTATCTTCCTAAACGTGGAATGTTAAATGAGTCATTAATTTCCTGTCTTTCAAGATGTAAATATACTTGTATACCATAAATTATATTTCCCCAAGCAACAGCTGCATTGTTGTTCCACAAATAAGACAGTATCCATTGTCAAGCTATGTGTTTCAGAATTTCTTAGTTCAATTGTGCTGTTAGAAAAATGTTTTAACTGTTAAAAATTATAGGACATCTAGGATTGGATTTTCTTCTCTTTTTTTTTTTTATTTGGTCTACTATAAAGCTTTTAGATGTACTGTTAAGATTTTTGACATACCGTTTATAAACAAGAGCCACTTCTTTTATCATTAACAAACTGTACTTTGCTACACTAACAGTGCAGAACACACATCTACAGCAAACGTAGTCATCCAGTTGCTATGTCAGATAAAAATCATAACATGCAATAAAACTGGTTAGCTATGCTTTGTGCTTTTTGTGCTAACAGTCTGCGATCAGTGGCCAAGAAAATAGGCCAATTTAGCATAGGGCATTTGCTTGTTAATTATGTACAGGCATATAATGTGTGCTGTGCATTAGGAGTATACTTAATAATATTTGTACATTTATAATGAAAATATATATTAATGTATATTTTATGGTCATTTGTGTACTGTACTGCAGCGTTAGTTCATCATCATGGAAACTGGAGCTGAAGTAGTAAAAGGGGTTCTGTTGCACACAAGGCAGTCAATATGAAAAGTGATGTGAAGGAAAATGGTGCTATTACTCATGGCAACTACTCAGATTATATCATTTTTCTTGTATTTGAAGTAAGGGAGACATACTAGTTTATTATTGAATGCAAACAAAGAGAGTTAGAGACAGTCTTAGATTCAGCAAAGAAGCACTGTATAACATACATACACTGGATGTTTAGCAAGCTCCCCTTTCATCTGCATACTGCCACAAGAACCTTATAGGCCCAGTAGCTACTGTGCCAACCTTTCTTTTTGGTCACTCCCTCCTTTCATCGCCCAATCAAATGACATCACCATCATCACAAATAGCCCAATATTCAGAAATATGTATGCACAGTAATTTGTAATCAAATAACATCACCATCATCACAGATATCCCAAATAATCAGCATTAAATGTGTACATGCATTTCAAATCAAATTACATCATCATTACAGTATATAAGGGTAATGACATTAAGCCCAAGTACTAAATGTAAAATGTACCAATAAATGGGGAACCATACAAACAAAAGAACCATCAAGTACATGATCATGAATAATGTTTGCGATAAAACATGACCTCATATATAGATCGGAGCAAATCCTGCTAAAGAGTGCAAATCTGCACTTCAACAAGCCATGCAAGGATTGCAAACAGGGGTGTAGAATGCAATCACAAAGCCTCATAGAAATTTCTTTGGGGACTAGGTGGGGTCTAAATATGGTCTATAGAAAACAAAATACACACTTAGCCACCTTGCTTAAAACTCTACAGGCTTCGAACGCTGGGCCTGCTGCAGTTGTGTTGATCTGCTGCTAGTCCAGTTCCCCCAATATGTTAGATCACTAGTGATAACAGCAGTCTCTTTTGAGAAGTCTAGCATTTACTGCTCACCGTTTGGGCCATGCGACCTGTGCATTGGCTACTGGGAGTTGTAGTTGTGCTTCTGCACAGAGACTTGAGCAGGACTACAACTCCTCAATATGTCAGAAGCATGGGCTGGTGGCTGTAAGATCAGCTCAGATCATGGGAAAATAACATTTTGCCTTTCTTTTGGATCCAAGGAGCAGAGACAATTTAGAATCAGTTCAAGGCTCATGTATGTTAAACTCAGATTTGCCAGAATAACCTAAATCTGAACCATTCATCTCTAATGATTACAGCTATTAGAGTATAAATCTCCTATGTTATTATGTCTTTCAACTTTTGGTTAAGTTTTCATTTATGTTGTGTGAGTTATATCCTGGAACAAGACCATTGGGGTGACTATGTTACACATGTTGTGCATGTTTTCCTACATTTGGAAACAAAACAATTGTTTATAAATATAATACTTTGTATTTATAAATATTGTTGTACTCCGTTTTAGCCGGGACCACAAGCATCAGTGTGCCATTTTTGGGACACCAGAAATTGCATATAAGTAGAAGTTGGTTTCCAAAAATTTAATTCTAGGATCTCTCTTGGGGTCCCAACTCACAGGTAACCTACCTCTGTACTTTGCAGTCACACGTTGCCTTATTTGGCTTGTAATAGCGAGTACAATTTATCATGCTGCATTGTTACAACTGGGCACAACTAGTAAACGGTAAAAGAAACTTTAAATGTTTTTTTTTACCAAACTTAAAAGGAATGATCCTGGAGCCGTCCAACATTCTTTAGTCTATTCCTAATAAGGAAAGTTTGTACAGTTCCAGTACAGCTAAGAGGCACAGAGTCCCATGTACGGGTTTCTCACTTATTACTTATTTTTTTTTATTTTAAAATCAGCTTTTTAGTGTTTTAAAGATCAGTGGAAGATTCCATTTTCAGTTGTGAAGTTTCAATCGTCTGCTTCCAATAAAAAGGAGAATTGAATGGAGGAAGCTGAAGTGAGCAGCAAAACTTTTACTTTCCTGGTAGTGAATCTCTCTCTGAAAAACAAGACAGTATCCTGGGATTTACAGCAGCTCCAGATGGGATTTTCCCCCTCACACATGGCATGCAGGGAATGAAGACATTTTGATATGTATATCTTGTTTTGCACTTTGAGTTGAATCCATGTTCATGTTTTACATCATTTGAAAGAAAAGAAGCAAATATTTTTTTTTGATGGGTAAGAAACAACCGTTTCACTACCTTTGATTGATGGTTTATAATCTGTTTTGTTTACTGAGCCGAGTCTGAACGATACTGCTTTCACATACAAGGAGTAGTGCTTTACGGATAGACACTAATGGGAGCTATTTATCAAAATTAGCACCGTGTTTTAGGCAACTTAAGTATTTCGGCAGCTGTAGTAATTGGCAGGCTGTTATCCTCTTTGTGTGACATGAAAACCTTGAGTCTGTGCGTGTCTATGTATGTACATGGAAACACCTATTGATGTATGTAAGCATAACTCCTTACCGTGCCATAAGAAGATTAAATTAATAACAAAGAAAGAGTTGCAGATTGCGCATGTTTTATTCTGACACTTAATCAGTGGTGCTTGCATGATTCATAAACTACCACCTATTCTCAAAGAGCATATATTGAAAAATGTAATTAAAAAAAATGCAGAGTAAGCTATAGTAACTGGAGGGCATTATTAAGATAAAAAATGTATATTTAGGTGCACCACATTATTAAACAGCATAGCATAATTAAGTACGCATTGAAAGTATTATAATTAAATGCACAGGGGACTAGTGGTCTGGTAAACAAACTTTAATGTGATGAATGTCTAGAATTGTACACTAAACTGCTATCGGTTGACTTCATTAAGTGCTAGAAAGAAATGACTTCACTTTGGGGATGCAGCTACCTAGCTTAATGTTATCTTAATAGTAACTAACTGTATTATTTATTTTACCATTTTTCTTTTGAATAATCTGTGTCAGATATGAATTGAATGACTCATTAAATTAAATTATACTTTTTTCCCCAGCTTTAGGGCTTGCTTTTTTTTATGTTGAAAAACACCTGTTCAAAGCTTAGACAAAACCTTGTACTTTGTCCTCACTTTTAACACTCTACAAAGTGTGTTCTTACCGTCTCCCTGCAGCATATTGTGCTATGTACCTAATGAGCTTCTCATATCACCCCATTATATTGTGCTAAGCAGAATGTTGGGGAAATTGAGGCAAAGCAAATTAAAGCGAAGGGGATTCTTGTCTGAATATATGTATGGGTGTGTCCATTTACATTATTTTTGGAGCCCTGGCATCATTTTGTAGGACTTGTTGATGCGAGCTTAAAGTACTTTCAGCTTCGATTTTAATCATACCTACTTACTTTTTCGGGGGACATCTGCAGTGGGGAATGTGGCATGGCAATTTGCGGCATTGGACCCTGTGGGACCAAAGTAATGTGAATCAACGCAAATTGTGTCAGTAAGGCCCCTCATACTGTCCACTTCAATAGGAAGTGGGCTGGAAGCAGGAGGGTGGCCTGCTCAGGGCCATCTTAACAACATTATGGGCCCCCCGGGCAAAGCAGTGCAGCAGGGCCCCTACCTCTATATCTGTGTTTTATATATATATATATATATATATATATATATATATATATATATATATATAGATAGATATAGATATATTTCCAGGATTTATTTATTTTTGCAGGATTATCTATTTTACTTAAGGACCCTGCCTATGGGGCCCCCGGGCATCTGCCCATCAGGCCCAATGGAAAAGATGGACCTGGGCCTGCTCTCCTTGGAATTCAGGAGAACTACCTGAAATTTTGGAGCCTCACAGACATTCTGGGACAGTAAGGAAGTACATACTTGCCAACTTTGGCAGCGAAATCTCTGGGAGGGTGATATCTGCGTCCTGGGGGCGTGGTCATGGGAACCGTGTCTTTAGGCCCCGTCCCTCTGCTAAACTTTACCTATTACAGCAGGGGCGGAGCCAGGATGCCACTACTAGCCCCGTTACCACTCACTTCACTAACGAAGTGGGCAGAATGCATGAGGTTCCCCTGCTCTCTCGTACATTAGCGCTGGGGTCATGAGTTCAAATTCTCGACCATGACCTTATCTGTGTGGAGTTTGTATGTTCTCCCTGTGTTTGCGTGGGTTTCCTCCGGGTGCTCCGGTTTCCTCCCACACTCCAAAAACATACTGGTAGGTTAATTGGCTGCTATCAAAAATTGTCCCTAGTCTCTCTCTGTCTGTGTGTGTGTGTGTGTGTGTGTTAGGGAATTTAGACTGTAAGCTCCAATGGGGCAGGGACTGATGTGAATGAGTTCTCTGTACAGCGCTGCAGAATCAGTGGCGCTATATAAATAAATGGTGATGCTGATGACATTCCATGCGAGTAGGCAACTATGGGCAAGTATGATATTAATACCTGTTTATATGACACCTTACTGCGCTAATACTGGGAGTTATAGTTAAACAGGAGTTAAGGAGCCATATATTACCTCCCGCTTATTTAGGAGTATTAATAGACCTAAAATGTAGCATATACAAAGAACCATCCTGTGCATGTATATGTGAGTGGTTTTGAGCATACTAGGCCTTGATTAGCGTTAGGAGTACATCCAGCTAAAAAGTGTAGGTTAGCACCTGGACAAACCAGGGTATGATACAAGGGGTGCAAGCTTTACTTTAACACTGTGGTTTACAATTGTGCTAGAACATGTCATTTCCTGCAAGTAAGTCTGTGTACACATTTTACATTTGCATCTTTGCAGCTCAACATGGTTTCGCACACTGTGGACCCAGTCATGTAGGGCTGAAAAAAGATCAGAAAGACGTGTATAATTAGCTGTTGTACAGCGCTGCAGATTAAGTAGACAGTTTATTTCTTCATTGTATGACATTTTCTCTGAAAGTTTCTGTTTCGGTCGCACCAAGTGGAGCTGTGTGGCTCAGAATAAACTTTAATGTTAGTTAGGTTAGTGCCATGTTATAATAATAACAATCTATTTTTATTGACATGTTTACATTTCCAGTTTATTTTTATTTGCTATCTTAAAGTAAATGGGCAGTGATCTCTATCATAAGCAGCAAAGTCATTAAAGTGATACATCCCCTTCAAGCTCCTGATGTCATGCATCTACAGGAATTTGCCGTCAGGGACATAATAGTGGTTATGAAAGGCCCAGGTTGGAATAGAATGTGAAAAGGAATATCATATAAAATACTATCATATAATAGATTAATATAAATGTTAGTTCGCCTAATTAGAATGCAATGATATAACTTTAACTTTTTAACCGTTTTTTTACTGCGTTACACAGCTGTAACATTAGAAATATATCTGTTTTCTTTAAAGCTGAATATTTTCCAATTATGATACACATTCTAAAAATAACATATCCTAAACTATTCAAGAAGAATCAGAGATGGGCACAAGAACAACAACTTTTACTATAATGTGTTTGTCTAAAAAACTGGGTGTGACCAGGGTCGCCAAGAGGAATTTCGTCCCTGCTACAGCAACCTCTTGGGGCCCCTTAAATAGGCGCAGAAGGGAACATGGCCACACCAGATTTTTGGCTCCATCCATTACATAGGCATTACATAGGCAGACCAGGGCCTCAGGCTTTGTACCTGCCCCCCTTGACATAGGAATAGAGGTGCACAGATTGTTTGTTTAATTTTTCCTTAGGAACTGAATGATTTTTATGATTTCTAAATTTGTATTTTAACACCCTCACAGCTCCTCTATTGCAGCATCCCTAAGGCTCCTATATATATTTTTTATAATAAACGGAGACACTCAAATGACATTTTGTTCAGCCCTTGAAAGCCACTCGATGCTTGCTTTTGAGTACCACATGCAGTAAAGCAGACAGAGGTGTCTATTACTACAAATTGTTGCAAGCCAGATCTGCCAGAATCTTGAATTCTAGAAAAATAACAATTCTGAGCTAAATCATACTTTTCAACTTTTCCTCATTAGCTTCAGGGATATCCTGGGGGAGGTGCATGTGGGGGGGCGGGGCTTGACAAATCACATCATTTTGGCCCCGCTCCCTAAATGATTGTCACAGTTTTGGCCAATTACAGCAGGGGGTGAAGCTAATATGACACGATATTTGCATCATTAAGCCCCCCCCCACTGCACTTATCTATTGGGGGGGGCGAGAACTGGGAGGCTGCCCTGTCTCTCAGAAATGCGGGAGTCTCCCGGACATTCCCGGAGAGTAGGCAACTATGCGTTAAAGAAAAGCAGCTAATGAATCTCTAGAGACTGAAGTGTCTTTTACATTTCTGTCTCCATTACTGAAGTCATGCTGTCAGTCTTTGATTAAATATTGGTCTCCATAAAAATGGACACCTCCGTAGGCATCAATACATGGACATAGGACACAATTTCTGAACTGTGTCTTCATGCCACAGATGGCGAAGCCAACCACGTTTTGTACTGGCTCAGTATCATGGAGAATGCCAGACTCTAAAGGGAGTGAGGGAGATCACCCTTATTTCAGGGAGTCTCCCTGACATTCAGGGAGAGTTGGCAAGTATGAGCTAAAGATTTAAAATTCCAAAAAATAGGGCTGTCCTGGCTAACCAGAAACACATGAGATCATTACCCAGTTAAATAAGGATGTATTTTGCTGTGCATTTTAAGAAAAATAATTTAACATAGAGAAGTCAAAATTGGGACAATCGATATCATCATTTTTCTACAGCTTTATTTTATTATCTTTTTGTGCAGTGATAATTAATGGATGTCCTCTTGCGACATTTCTTACCTGCAAACACCGTGTATTAAGGAATGTTCTTTTTTGGATATCCTTCAGTCCTTGAAACTCACAGGCTTTGGCAGTAATTTAGCACCAAGTCATTGCTTGTGTAGTGACTTTGCTTTGTTTTTTTTAATAAAGAGTTTTTATTGAATTTTTCAGAGATAACAAAAACAAATATACAAGTGTAAGTGACTTTGTTTTTAAGCACATCTAGGGACATAGAGTTATTGGCGGTCATTTGTTTGTGGGACACTTAGAGAGTATTGTGTTGTATGCATTTGTGTGTCAATTGCCAGGTCTCAAGAAGCCAATCTGATCCACTGTATTTAAGTTAAAAAAATTTAATAAAGTATTATGTCACTGAAAAACATACTCTTTAATATGATGCTCATAGACATTTTTAAAGAAATTTATTGAAGCAAACGTATGACCTCTAATTTGTGTACATATTGTAATCTGTCATGTTGCAACTATAAAATGAAGATAAATCTGTCTGGAAGGTTTACATAGATGTAAGCATAGCATAGATGGTTCTTGGCTCCAGTAAAAGAGTGTTTCTTTTCAAGGAACATTCTTAAAGCTTGGTAATAGTTTTACTGCTTGCTGTACATTGTACTTATGTTGAACTCATCGGTTTACAATACCAATTAAATAATCATCAAAGAGCTTCAAGCTCCAAAAAAAACTGTAGCCTGATCTCCTTGACTACGGAATTTACTATTGGTAGTATGGAAAGTAAAAATACGATCATCTTTTATTCAGTGCTTCATTTTACAAGCATGGTGCTATGATCTCATATCTGTAGGAGCATGAAGACCACACACATCTTACAACCACAAGGCGAATGGCATCTATAGCTCACTGTATTATAGACATATCTAGCAGTGTTAATAAATCACATGCCATTTGGAGTCATTTTGTTTGCTAATATAAAAATGTTATTAGTATACACATGAGGGAGCTTGAAAAACACAACATGAAAAAAGTGTACTGATGGTGCTTGTGTCTAAAGGAGGAATATACTCTGAAGTGAAAGACGAAGGAATGGTAGTATGACTACATGAACATGTACCATACCTGCCTACTCTCCCGGAATTCCCGGGAGGCTCCCGAATTTCGGGGGGAGTCCTCCCGGACTCCTGGAAGAGTAGGCAAAACTCCCCAAATTTGGCGAAATTAACGGCAGTGAATGGAGTGGCGGGGCTTAATCGAGTCTGTCATTAAGCTCCGCCCCCTCGAGTTACATTCCCAGTGTCATCTGGATTGAACTGTGTAGTGCGAATAGCTTTTCACACCATTCAACTCAAAATTGCTGGCATTGAATTGGCATTGAAAAAATGTCATATTGGCGGGAGGTAGTCACAATAGACATCCAGTTCTCCAAACATAAAAAAAGTTGCAGAATAGGTAAGTGGTAGATACAGTCTACTAGAACGTGTGATTAGACATAGAATTGGGGTCATATTTGCTAAATAATTATCATCATCATTTATTTATATATCGCCACGGATTCCGCAGTGTTGTACAGAGAACGCACTCACATCAGTCCCTGCCCCATTGGAGCTTACAGTCTAAATTCCCTAACATACACAGACAGAGAGAAATACAGACTAGGGTCAATTTGCTAGCAGCCAATTAACCTACTAGTATGTTTTTAGATTGTGGGAGGAAACCCACGCAAACACAGGTAGAACATACAAACTCCACACAGATAAGGCCATGGTTGGGAATCGAACTCATGCCAGTGCTGTGAGGCAGAAATGCTAACCACTAATAGACCCTGGCACATTTAACACTATGGAAAAAAGTAACTAAAGGGCTTCTTATGTTTTTAGTGACTCGTCATGCAACTCACATCCTGGGGAACATGCACAGCATTTCATATATATGCATACCAAGCAAACAAATGTACACAAAACCCTAATAAGTCATCTGGAGACACCCAAACTAGAACAGACAGGCAGAAAGTCATTGGTCATTTTGCGTCCTTCAGCAAAATACCCAATGACTTTGGGTGGGTGGTTTCTTATTGAGATTTCTGTTTTCTTATTTCAACTAAGAAGACTCAAGAAGAGAATTAGCTTTATTAATATTTATTAAAGAGGTAAACATTGGTTTTGGGGAGACTTTTATTCAATTAAAATTTGTTTTAAAATTGCTAAATTTTTCTCCCACCTTTTTAATATTAGGGATTGTTATACTGGGACCATGGAGTTGCCAATTCAAGGGTTCCAATCCTGTTAAATGCCCTGGCTAGTAGCCTCCGGGAGACAGGGCCCTGTTTTTTTTTTACAGCACCCCGAATAAGGGCACCAGCACTATGCTGGCCAAACTTAGAGTCTCCCTATTGTAGTAGAATCCATCCCAGGCTGTGTAACATTGGGGCCGGTTGAGGATTGGGGAGAGGGGTTGCATTCTGCCCATTTATGTATTTATTTCTGGGGCTTCATACAATCTTACTTAAAAGCCCTCCTTTTAATCTCCATGGTCAGTGCCTAACATAATACCCTAGGGAGACCTAGTTAGCTAAAGATAAAAAAAAAAAATTATACTGTATAAATGTGCCATTAGTTGAAAAAAACCTTCAGGATGCAATAATGTATTTACTGATTTCATCTTAAATAAATTATAGTTGGATACCTCTCTAACCTGTACAGCAATGTCTGCAATGACTGTTATTTGGGTGAGGCATGTCTCTTGGTGCTAATGTGAGTGTGGGACCTGATTAACAAACAAAATCAAAGTTTGGAGATTCTGCATTTAAAGCAGCAATTCCACCTAAACATTTCACTTCTCTTTTAGTAGCACGTTAAGTAACTTATCAATGAGTAGCATTCAACTGATTAATTTTTTCTAAACTGCCCTCCTACAAATCATTATTTCCTTTTCAAAATCTCACTGGAGGGGAGTTTACTATTTCTGGCAGTCACACACATACTCACAACTTGTCACGTGGGAGGGAGAAGATGAGGGAGGATTTTACAGTGTAAACAGAGCTCAGAGGGGTGTTCCAAAGCCCCTCTGTGCATAACAGCATGTGCCATGCAACTGTGGTTGCCATGTTAGTCACATGACTCTGGAAACTGCAGAATTATAAATAATACGGCCTGAAGGAACAAACCAAGGAAAATGGTAATTACCAGGATTCTTTTTATAGCCTCTCACAGTGGTTTGTGTTAAAAAGCAAACCTCATTTTCTCATGGGATTTCTGCATAAGGGTTCTATCATTTATGACAAGAAATTGGGCACAAGCTCTTAGTACTTAGCTGTTTGATTAGTTACAATAAAATGGGATTAGGGTAACTTAGTTTTACCATTAGGGTGTATGATCGGATGGTATTTCCTTAAAGCGCTAAATGTATTCACTTTGAGCTTCTCCCTTCCTTTTGACATCCTGTGCATGTGACATGAACCTCTTGATTAAAAAGAAACTCTTTATTTAGCAAATGTCATAAACCAAATATTGCAGAACTATTTACATAACATTCTTGGGGCAGACATCCAGAATGTAATGCAAGTAGGTAATGGTGATCAAAAACACCTAAGTGGAAGTTACTCTGTGTGTTAGCAGAAGGTCATAGCCATGACAAATTAAATTTGGTAGTATAGGTTAATGTTGGAATCCTAGGCTATGTACTAACCCATATGTCAGGAAAAAACAGACAAAATCAAGTGGCCTTCAGTGTTGCTCATTGTGATCTTAACAACCTGCACATTGCATTTATTCAATACATAGAACATTTACATTTTACACTGAAGTGTTACTTATTTTGAAATTCAAGTTTTATACTGCTCTTCTTGCTAGGTAAACCAGAAACATTTTGATGCTTTGTTCCAAGTTATTGGAGCTTTTATATGGTTTATATAGTTCTAAACTTTACTATTAAACTTTTAGCATTTGATCAAATTGGATTTCTGATTTGGTTGTCATTAGTATATAAAGACAGGCCGAGAACTTAGGATATTCATGCTGAATGGCTTATATGTGTTTTATATAAAAATAAGAATTAAAGGATATAGTAAATTTACCACTTAACCTTCAGTTTATTAGCACATTATTTTTGAACACCGTTCTAAAAAATATTATTGTACTTTTGAATAAGAATGTAATGTTTCTTTCTGTTGTTTTGGTCCACTGTATCCATACAAGAATCTTGCATAGCATATAAGTCTTAAGCTGGGTACACACTACAAAAAATTTCTCCCTATGCCATATCTTTAACGATTTTACCAACGTCTGAAAGTCCCGATCCACCTGCCAATTCATGTGTACACACCATACACATTTTACAAGATTTACCTTCAGATCTGTGCTCTTCATCTGTCATAACCACCTGCTGAAAAGATTGTGACTCTGTATGGAGATGTGCCTACACTGCTGGCCGTGAGTGCATACACACTTCAGAATTTGCCCGACATCATTTTTAGCCCGGTTATAAAATCACATGAAACAATACGATGTGCTTTGGCACGATAAAACATGCTCGTGGGAGCGTACACACTGTGGTAAGCGTGGTTGGCACGATAATTGGGTAAAACACCTATAGTGTATAATCGGCTTTACTTGTTATATCTCCTGGGTTATTCTCTTAATTAGCTAGGCTCAGGAACATAAGCTATAGACAAAGTAATATAATTTTGGGACTGAATTAAATATTGTTCTGTTGTGGTCATCTCTTGATGTATCAAAATTTGATCCATGAGTATCTGAATTCAGGGGCGCACACAGGGGGGGTTTCTGGGTCCCCTCCGCTAAAGAAGTGCCCCTACATAGCGGAACTGTACTATATAGCAGCCGCGGCGCTGTCAAAGAAGCGTACGCGGCGGTGCTGTATTGTATACATAGTACAGTGCTGCCGAAACAGAGCTTCTGCGCATGCGCCCCCAGCTCTCTTGATTTTTTTTTGGGGTGGAGGGGAAACAGCCCCCCTTAAAAATCCTGCGTGCGCCTCTGGAATTGATCAGTCAGTACAGTAAGCTAGGTTGGCTGATGACTACTATTGTAATGCGTCGGTGCCCTCTGAACAAAATGAGCATATTAAATTTAAGAATGAGAACATGGGTAAATGTGGCAACATTTGTATTTACACTAAAAAAATGCATTTGTGACCTGTGTCTAAGATTAAATTTGAGATTATATTTGGAGAATGGATATTGCTAAATACTATATATGGACATAATACCATATTTCCTTTACCTGGTGCTAAGCAGTGAATGTTGAACCGTAGTCTTTCCTGCGTGTGATGTCAGTGTATTGTACTTTTAAATAAGAATGTAATGTCTCTTTCTGTTGGTATTCTACACACACTGCATTGCTAGAACAAACTCAGTAATGTGGATCCAGTTTTCATCTGCTTCCAATTGGCAAATGAGCCCAATAGTAATAAAAAGGAAGAGATAAGACTCTGAATATTATTTGTTTTTTCATAGAACGATTGCACCATACAAAGGAACTGCACTGAAATCTCGTAGGCACTTTCAAAGATAATTTGGAAAATAAGATTATTAGCCAAAACTAATAGGCTTTGATAGAAGACTGGTTTGTTCAATAAGAGGACAGTAATTAGACTGATTATGCAGACTTATAAATTGACCACTCCCACTAATAGCAGTCAGACTATTTAAATCAAATATATTCTAATTGTTTACATGAAAGCAATGTCCCTGCACTTTTTTATTGAAATGTCCATAGGAAAAGGTCACCAAGCCAGCAACGTAAAGATTACACTACTGGTTGCCTGGGACGACTGTACTAACCTCTTGCTATCCATTAAACATTACTGACAGTTATTTGTTTGATATTCAGTGAAGTTCTGTGGAAACTGTTTGTAGTGTTATACATATCTCTTTCATGTGTCTTTAGCAATATAGAGACTTGATGGAGATTGTAACCCATCTGTTATGGCTCTAAACTGACCCTGACACTTGGCCATTGCCTTAACAACAGGATCACGTCCCAGTTTGGTACCACATGTGGATAGATCCAGCCGTTCAGCTTTCAGGCCGAGCGTAATGATTCATAGATCACCTTTATGGTGTGACCAATAATCCAGTTAATTTCAACCAGTCTTTACTATCTGATATCACATGGATATAGCAGGCCAGTTTGATAAAACCTTTGATTATATTATATGTGTATGTGTGTGAGGCCAACATAAGGGCTATACCACAAGATGTTTGTACTAAGGATGTCAAAAGTTGTTATATCAGTTAGAAGATGTGGCGGTGGGTTTCCAGGTTCTATGTGTAGAAAAGAAGAAGTTCAACATTAGATAACTATTAAATACATTTTTTAATAGAGGTTCACTAACCTGATTATTTAATCTTACTTTGTCTGTCCTCCTTTGCTTGAGAAACAGGTTATGTTCTGTTAGCTGTTAGTGCGCTATACTCTGTTTCCTATATGGCTTTTTTCCTGTATTTTCTGTGTATCACCTCTACTTGTTCTCACTACGTTTGTTTTACTGCATTTGAACCTGATCTTGACACTGTGCTGCCACATTCGACCTCTGCCCTTTTCTGACCATCCCATTGTAAGTCAGCTTTCGCCTTGCAAGATTAGCATTGAAGTCCATCATTCATTTGGTGAATGCTGGGTTTCCCATTAGACTGGGCACCCCAGGTTAGCCAGTGCAGATCACTAGCAGCATAGCGGGTCCACATCTGCACCAAACATTATATACACATTAAGACAGGAAGAAAACACATCTGGCAACAGCAATTTAACAAATGTTGGCAATCTAAACTCTGGTTTAAATAGATATATCAATAAGTGGTTAGCTTCAGGCTCTATTTTGTAATATTGTTTTAATTATTATTATTTCATAAGCTAAATTTCATGTTGTCATAGAGAAGTTAATATTGCATTCCTTCTTTAAAATAACATTAATTCGCCTTTCTAGTGTGTCTGCTTAAATTTTAAGCGACATTAGCTCTGCTGCAATTATCTGTCTCTAACCTTTCTACAATAACCATAAGCATGACACAAAGCTCCTATACTATATTTTTTTTATTAGGTTTTCTAACAAAACAACATCATGTGACAATTTAGGTGTGTAATAATCCTAGCTGCCCAGTGTGCCTAGAAATGATATGTAAACTTTTATTATTAGTAGAATAGACTTCCACTAAAATATGGCGCTAGTCATTGAGTAACTTCTGTATTCGTTTCTTAGGAAACAGAGTTGTACAGATCCTCAAGGCAAGTAAAGACAGCACCATCCCCTTCTTCTATAACACTCAAAAATTTATAATTTATTATTACTAGTTTTTCTGTTTTAAAAATGAGTATTTACTTTTTTGCATTAAAATGTGAGTCAAATTAATTCTTCCCATACTAACTGCAGTACCCCAAATTTTCAGCAAGAACTGACGTTTATTAAGCATATGCAAAGGATCTAAAGTTTTGCCAGCGCTGTCCTATACAGCAGCCGCGGCGCTGTCTAAGAAGCGTCTGCGGTGGTGCTGTATACAATACAGCACCGCCGCGGACGCTTTTTTGACAGTGCCGCGGCTGCTGTATAAGACATTGGCCACTTAGCGCAGGGGGGGGGGGGGTTCCTAGAGACTCAGAAACCCCCCCTGCGTGCGCGTGTGTGTTCTGACTAGAACATTTTATTGTTATGGTATTTTTGTACTGGGTATTCATTTTATAATTGATGAAATAAATACAGTATTTTCATGACTAGTACTGTGAGAATATGGCATTGTAGTCGTGTACATACATGCACATATGTACTAACAACTTTTTCAGGTATGGAAATGCTGATTGTCACATTTTTCAAGCCTTTTAATTGCTGCTTTACAAGCGATACACTGTTAGAGATGTTTTTACCAGTTAAACAGGGTCTGACAGGGTCTACCTTTTTAAAATTATACAACAGCACCTGGCATGACCGAATAATAATTAATATAGTACCGAAGCTAGAGCTTTACTTGCTCTAGTGCTTAAGTTACTCTAGTGCATAAACTGCTCTGGTGTGTTGTTTGTATATAATTTATTCTTGTCCTGGCAAAGCTTTTGCCGCACTTACATACTGCAATTTAAATGCAACATAAAAACCCTAAACATACTTAACCCATTGACGTTATTTCTAAAGTTAATGCATTGTTGCATTTTTTTGTATATATAAAGTATATTTACAGATTCCTCTTTAAAACTCCTTGATAAACTATGCTTTTGTCATGTCGGTATCTCTATCATTTGTTTTCTAGTTAACCATTCTAATAACAATTTTTCTTCTTAACTTTATTAACGTAGGAGCTTCTTTTCTGGTTTATATTCTGTGCAACTCAGTATTTCATGTGAAAAAAAATGCTCACGTCAAAAGGAATCATACTGACTAAATGTGGCTTCATGGCTAGGGACATAAACCGGCCACAGATTGATTTTCTATCATGTCCCCCCTTTTCCCTTTGCTGCTTTATACTATACATATTAAGATCTTTTAGTCTTTCCGGGTATTTTTTGTGCTGTAGGCCATGCACCATTTTAGTTGCCCTTCTTTGTACAGTCTCTAATGTATTTATATCCTTCTGGAGATATGGCTCATAGAACTGAACACAGTACTCTAGATGAGGCCGTTCCAATGACCTATACAATGTCAATTTTACTTCTTTCTGCTACTGATTCCTCTCCCTATGTAACCAAGCATCTGACTTGCCTTTCTCACTACTTTGTTACATTGCTTACCTGCCTTTAAGACACCTCAAATAGTGACTCCAAGACCCCTTTCCTAAATAGGTTAAAATGGTTCTGTTTGGCTACAATACAAATAAAGAAAATAATTTATCTTGTGCTATGCTGGTTCAATATTTATTGGAGACAATATGTTTCCCTAATGAGAGAGAAGTATAAAAGGCTTCAGAGAGACATAACAAGGTCATGTGCCTCTACTGCACGCAACAATTAAAGGGTGTTGTTATGGAGGAGAAGTGACTCTAGACATGCCCCATTATGACATTTGAAAGAGGTGTGGCCGTGTCCTGATTCAGGTATGATATGTGATCACTGGCCAACCAAAATATATGGGGCCTTAAAGACTAGAATGTACAGTTCCATTTAAATTAAGTCTAGGCAAATTTAAGCTCCAATGGAGAAGGGACTTATATGAGTGACAAATATTCTTTGTACATCGCTGCATCTTCTCACCAATGGGAACATACCTTTCAACTTCTTACAAGTTGGGACAAACACGCTGTCCCCTCAGTTGGGAGATATAACATATACACACAGATGCAGTCATGTCCAATCACATTCACCAGCCACTCTAATCTAATCTGATATTGACCATATTTCGAGCTTGAAGAATGCTAGTTTCTGCCATTAACGCTAGTAAATGTTGTGCCAAACTGGCCAGCTGAATCTCACTATGTTTGGTCAGTCTGTTAATTTATTAATATTTGCTTCATGTATAACAATATATCTTTCCATTTGCTCATTTAGCCCTTTAGTTTGTACTAAAAATCCTGATGACTGAGGCAAATAAAGATGTTTTATTAACGGTAGAAATATCCACATAATAAAAAACGCATTTAACAAAAATTGAGTGATGGGGAACATCACTGTGTAAATGAAACAGAAAAACTACTCTATTACTCAATACAAGGGAGAAGTTAACCACCAGAGTGCCCCCACTGTTCCTGAACAAAGCCCACCCAGAATCTACATGCTTCAAACTGCAAGTTTACTAACCTCTCCTGAGTTCTACATAATATGATGCAAACTGATGGACTTTGCAGAACATCTCATACTTGGAGGTATATTTACTAAACTGTGGGTTTGCAAAAGTGGAGATTTTGTCTAAAGCAACCAATCAGATTCTAACTGTCATTTTGTAGCATGCACTAAATAAATGATAACTAGAATCTGTTGCTATAGGCAACATCTCCACTTTTTCAAACCTGCTGTTTAGTAAATATAGCCCTTAGTGTTGAAACTAGAAATGGTCATAAACTTTCTTATATTGTATATTAATCCATGTCTGCAGTTATGTTCTTAGGGGGACTTCTGAATTTTTTTATTTTTTTTCCGACTGTACCCATTTTTCCTGAAATACTGTGCTAATAGAGCTTGAATGCTAAGGAATATATGCAGTCATGAATCCACTTCCAATGAACAGTTCTAGTAGGTGTGAATGTTTCAGATAATATTGTACATGAAAAAGTTCTATAAACATTCTGACTTACCATGGAGAATGTCAGACTCACAGATTTTCAGAATGTCCAACAATATGAAAACATGGGCACAGTTCAAGAATGTTATACTTCCATTAACCACAGGAAATGTATTATTTTCTGTAGAAGTGTCATATGCACATAGGGGCCTCTGTTTTGTTGAATCTGTTTTGCTGGTGTGTAATCATTTTTCATGTATTGTGGTTCTCATCTCAATCCTGTTTCTGGCAAGACATCACACTTCCAAACACTTAAACAAATGTCCTGTTTCACTGCTTACATTAAAGTTTCAAGTGTATTTTTAAAACAAACTCTGTATGATGCTAAGTAAAATAAATGCATTTTAGGTTAAATTACATTCAACTATCTTAGTAATATATGTCAGAGTCCATTTTTACAGTTAAGCTGACTTTTATGGTGTATGCACTTTAATACCTTTTAACTATAGTGACACAGAAAAATAAGAAACAAACATACATCTTCTTCATCAGTTATTTATATAGTGAAAATAATTCTGCAGCACTGTACAGAGAACTCATTCACATCAGTTCTTGCCCCATTGGAGCTTACAGTCTAAATTCCTTAACATACACACACTAGGGTCAATTTAGATAGCAGCCAATTACCCTAGTAGTATGTTTTTTGCTTTGTGGGAGGAAACCGGAGCACCAGGAGGAAACCCATGCAAACAAGGGGAGAACATACAAACTCCTCACAGATAAGGCCATGGCTGGGAATTGTACTCATGACCCCAGTGCTGTGAGGCAGAAGAGCTAACCACTAAGCCACTGTGCTGCCCGCATGAGCATATTTATCATAGTAAGAAAAGACTATGGCTGAATAAAACGGGTGTCTTTGCGGGTGGTGAGGCCAACTCTAATACATCAAGGTGTCACCGCCAGCAACAGCACTGATTCATGGACTTACTTTGGCGAATTCATAGGGAAGTTTATATAACAAGATGTGGGGTGGTACATGTACCTCTGCGACATGGGTTCAGTTATCACTATCTCAGGACGCTTTGTTAAAATTATTTAATATAGCATTTTTTAGTTCCAGTGCTCATGCCTGTCACACATGCACACATTCCCACAGACAGGCCTGATGAAGTATTGCTCAGCTGCAACTGTGATATTTTATCAATTGCTTGCAGTGATTTTTTTTTTATTGCAGGGACAAGGGATTATAAAAAATTAACCAAGTCTCCGCACTTTAATAAATAGACCACTGGGGTATATTTACTAAACGGCGGGTTTGAAAAAGTGGAGATGTTGCCTACAGCAACCAATTAGATTCTAGTTATCATTTATTTAGTACACTTTACAAAATGACAGCTACAATCTGATTGGTTGCTATAGACGACATCTCCACTTTTTCACACCTGCCGTTTAGTAAATATACCCCCTAAAATTAAAAAGTGTGATGAGTCTGTTAAGTTAACTTAGGCTGCAATATATACAGTTGCTCATCTATAGGTAGCAGGGTCTGTATTAACTATTAAAAAGAAAACTCAAATGTGTTTATTATCAAAATACTGCTATTTTTAAAGAGACATAGGGGTCTATGCATCAATAAGATGAGATACAGCTAAATATGCATTGCTGCACATCACAGTGATGTATATTTAGGTACAGCTAAGATGCACCATTCTGGGGCTACTCTTCCAGCCACGGCAAAGTGACCCCTCTCCTGTGATCTTTGTTTCCGGCTTACCGGCAGCTTAGCGCTGCCGGTGACGGGAGGAAGTGCACACAGCACTTCCACTGTATCGGATTCTGCAAAGCCAGAGAAGCTTCAGCAGAATTCCAAAGGAAATGACAGGTAACGCCATCCTGACATGGTGCTATCTGTCTGCGCAATCCACAGCTCATCAAAGCTTCATGCATTGCAGAACATTGTAGTCCCCATAGTAATCTATGGGGACTGCGATGCAGCACGGTGTTAGCCTAAACGGAGGAGATTTCTATGAAATCTGCTCCGTTAAGCAGTTAATACATAGCAAACTTACTTAAAAGATGCATCTTTTAAGTAATTTTTTTCTTGATGCATAGATCCCATAATCCATTATTATTATTGCTGTTGTTATGGGTATTTGTGCCAAATAAGTGCTAAAATCTAAATCTCTGTAAATATTATATTTGACTCTAAAACTCACATGTTCTAGAGTACTTCTTATGGAAACCACTTTACTTTAGTATTAAAATAAGTTCACAATTTATGGTCAGAAATAAACGGGCCTATGTAAAAGAAAAACCTGGAGCGACCATTTCAACAGCCCTTTAATAAACAAGGTTATATGCGCTGCATCTTTTACTATTGCTGTAATCCCTTTAAATGGGCTGTTGGGTAATGTTTTGCGCAGTATGAAATGTATTTTTACAAAGAATAATGTGTTTTTATTTATTTTAACTAGGGTGATTTTACATGGAACAGCATGTCTGGCCGAAGCGTCCGCCTGAAATCGGTTCCCATACAAAGTGTATCTGAACTGGAGCGTGCCCGGCTGCAGGAAGTTGCGTTTTACCGTCTGCAGCAAGATTTTGACTTAAGTTGCCAAATCACTATTCCCAAAGGTAAGGAAATGGTTTTGCTACTTTTTCATAGTATCACTGAAATCCTTATTAGTTCAGCATTACATAGTTGTTAGTTTTTCTCCAGCTTTTTAAGGCTCACTAGGGGGTAAATGTATGAACATGCGGGTTCTTAAACACCCGCGTGTTCGGCGATTAAATTTCAAGCGGTGCTGCATTGTAAAGGGAAGACAATGCAGCGCCGCTTGAAATTTAATCGCCGAACACGCTGAACACGCGGGTGTTTAAGAACCCGCATGTTCATACATTTACCCCTAGATCTAAAATGCATGTTGTCTTTTAAAACATAGCCAGGAGAAGGTATGAAAAGGAGCCATGGACATGCGTTGTCCATGGCTTAGGGTATGCAAATGCGTTGTCAGTAAATGAGCCCTAAGGAAAGCAAAGTCCTGATTGGTTGCTATGGTTTTAGTGAGTTTTGCACATTTGAGAAAAGTTAGTAATGAAAACAAATGTCAGTGTGTCTTTGCTTTACTTCTTCTTTAATCAATTTTTAAACATATTCTTTTGTACTGATGTATTTTCACTGCCTTAAAGTGTACCATTCATGCAGATTTGAAAAATCCAGTTCTAATAGTACAGTCGAAGTAAAAGCCCAATTAGAATATATGTATTTGTGCACCAATCTCTTGGTCTTGCACTTTTTAGTTTTTATGTATTTGGCATTATTCTCTTAATTATGGGAAGCCGTCCCGGATTCCCGAAAGAATATGCATCCTCCCGCTTCCCAGCGGTTTCGGGGCTTAATAACGCGATTCGCGTAATCAGGCCCCGCTATGCAATGCCGTGAATATTGGCATTTCGTGGCCACACCCCACCATCGCGCTGTGTTACACCCACTGTTCCGATTAAAGAAAAGGCAAGGTTGGGAAGTATTTTTTTCTAATATGATTTGAACATTTAAATATACTATACTAAATGTCAGATTTCCTAATGTTTAGTGATTTTGCAAAAAGTTTCTCTGGCGCACAGTTAGCATGCTCCTGCCAATACATGGCATTTACTCAGTCTCATTAATACTCATTAGAATATGACTAACTTCATAGTGGCAGGATGAATATAGAATTGTAATTACCAATAAATCAAACAGATGTTTATTTATGTTTAATTATATGTTGTCTGCTCATATCCATTTAAAGTGCTAATGCGTTGAGATGTTAGGTCCGCCTTATGTTCTATGCTGGGATAGTACATATAATAAAGCACACTTTCTTAATCCTTTCTGTGTACAGTAGTAATATTGTCTTCATAAGGATGCAGTAGACGTTGAGCATAAAATAGGAGCTATTTATATGATTTGAAATGTAAAGTACTAGAGCAACAGACATGAGGTCAGATGAAATGCTCCTTAGCTTCCCAAGATATGCTGTAGTCCCCGGGGCTTTGTAGAAAAACACTGAGCTTTGTAAGTAAAACAGAGAATTGCTGTGTTGGTTGAACTGCTTTGAATGATAATTTTTGGTCATAATTTGTTTAGATATCTGTTCAGCTGAGCAAGTATTGCATAAGGTCAGCTATTAAGTGATGTCTTTCAACTTATAGGGCTCGTTCACCCATATGTGCCTGAAAAATGGGTGAAAAGCATGGAAACCAATGCACTCTTTAGATGCGTTTTTAGTGGTGTTTTTTTTTTTTGGACTGATTTTGTCAGCTTGCGTTTTTACCAATACCATTTTTTGTACTTTTAACATTTGTTAATGCTGGAGAAATAGGGCATGCCACATTCTAAAATTTTAAATGTTATGGTGAAACAAGCCCAAATGAACCCATTCATTCTATTTTTAATAGGGTTTTTTGAGGTTAGCAGCTGAGAAGTGCACGAACAGTGGAAGGGTGTGAAGAAGCCCTTAAGCTGGGTACACACTACAGGTTTTTCATTCAATCATTGTGCCGATCACATTATAAACGACCGCCTGGAAAGATATCGTATTAGTGTGTACGCTCCCACGATCATGTTTTATTTTACCAAAGTACAACGTATCATTTGATTTTGTAAACTTCCTAAAAATCACGATCAAAGATGGAACGATGCCGGGCAAATTGGGAAGTGTGTATGACCAGCAGTGTAGGCAGATGTCTCTAGGGTGTGCAGAGTCCATATCTTTTCAGCAGATGGTTATGAGAGTTGAAGAGAGCAAATCTGAAGGTAAAACGTGTATAGTGTGTACACAGGAATAGGCATGCTGATCGGGACTTTCAGTTGTTGGTAAAATCGTTACAGAAATCGCATCTGCAGTAATTTTCTGTAATGTGTTTAAGCGGATATATTAATATATAAGGGTGTAAACTCCTCTGTACAGCAAGAAATGCTCCAAAAATGCGTCCTATCCACTCCATTATCTCTGCAAGGTAAAATATAATTTTTGTACTGCTCCAAAGTTAGGTGTGCTTAATTTAGACTTGGCAAAGGATGCCCTCATTTGGACTAACTCACTCCCCTTGTCATGTCCAAAATTCTGTTCATTCCATGATCCACAAACCCATGCACTTTGCCAGAAATCTAGGTGCTGTTGCAGTGGAGCTTAACTTGAATTTGCACGATTGGAAATGTAACTTTGTGTCTCAAGTGATGTAGATACAGCCATGTATGCAGGTGTACTACTAATACTCCGTTCAGTATACTGCATACCCTGTACATGCGAGTAGTATTTATGTTTCTTTCTGTTCTTTATTTTCTTTAATGCAGCTCGCATATTGTGTTTGCCTTTACATTGTATATCATATATTGGTTTTGCAATAGAAAATTTGGCAAAACATTCATGGGAACTAGCTCCTGTCACCCTGGTTGAGCTTGTTCATATATATGTTTTTGGCACGTTGACAGGGCCGGATTAACCCGAGGTCTAACTGGGCTACAGCCCAGGGGCCTCGGGCATCCAGGGGGCCCTTGACAGAGCTCAGCAGAATTATTGATCAGGACAGGGGCAGGGTGCCCCCGGCCCGATCAATGCTGAGCTCTGTCACTGCAGTCCTCCTTCTCCGGCGCTCAGTAATCTCCTTACTGAGGAGATCTCGCGAGAGTGTCACGAGATCTCCTCAGTAAGCAGCTTACAGCGCGCCGCGGAAGGAGGACTGCAGTGACAGCAGAAGAGAAGGTAAGCGCTTGGGGAGGGGGGGGGGGCGGTCGGCTAACAGGGGGGCCAGGCTACTAACGGGGGGGTGGGGGCCTCACGGGGGAATGGGGGCCCCCTTAGCCCAGGGGCCCCCATTCCGTTAATCCGGCCCTGCACGTTGAACACAACGGTTGCCAACTGTCACAAATTTCTAAGGCAGTCCAAGTTTTTAAAGATTTGACCTCAGAAATATTCCTATTCTTAAGTATTGACCAACTGCACAGTACAATACCTTCTGGATAGCGAATGCAATTATCATTACATATTCTTACTTGACGGGCTTAATAAGTTAATATTTAATGAAGTAGACTATTTAAAAATGCAAAGAAAAAATACACGACAGATGCATCTGCAGAGCAGCAAAGAGGCATTGGAAATGATTTTAAAATGTTGATAGCTATGGAACACTTTCATATCCAGTGATGTCATTCTGCAATTTGCGAGGCCTGTTTCTTCCATATACTAAGACAGGCAGATTAGTGTAGCAGAGTATGTATTCCTGGCCTTTGTCACTACACGTCTAAAAATACAAAATTCTTAGTAGTGCAAAGTGAGCTCAGCAAATTACCTTTGTAGTTAAATTAGACTATGCCCTTGTCCCATACAAATCGCATCACTTTGTCATAGTGATGCGATTTGCGTTATCAAGGCCCCAACCTACACTGCACTACGACATGATTATTTCAGGGCACAGTGGGGAGGGGGCACTATGCAAACAGCAAGGTCCCATCCCCGACCTCTTTACAAGTAAGAGAGGCGGCATCCTGGAGGGTGGCCTACTCTCCCAGTAGTCTGGGAGGTTCACAAAAAAATCGGTATTTTCCCAGACGTTCTGGGAGAGTAGGCAACTATGTCTTGTCCATTGATTGAAAGTGAGGACATACTGTTCTAGGACAAATTGATATTATGTTTCCATAAACAGTAATGTAGGTTGCAAAGATCCATTTTTCTTGCATGTGTTATTTTTATATATTCTGTACTCATCATGGGCAAGGTTTTAGGAAGTGTGTATAAAAATATGTATAAACCAGGAATGTTCCTAGCTAATCCTAGCTAAATATTTGTATAGATTTTTAAACTTGGTGTGTTGATTGCAAACACTCATTTTTCAATCTTTGTAACCCAGAATAACCTTTCAGTCTCTGGGATTTTTAGGATGTATTTTTCCTATTTTGTTGTATGGGTTTTTAGGGAGGGCATTTTGTATTCATGCTAATCCCAACTGAAAAATGTATTTATATTCTGTTACAAAATATAAAGCCATAAGGACAAAATGTAGACATAATGACAAGAAAGATGTATTAAAAAAAAAATATTTAAAAAGTTTGTAATGAAAAACACCACTTAGAAATCCCCAAACGCTAAACATCCTCCATTACACTGCATGCTACATAATGCTAACACATTTTACTTGAGAAGAAGGATGGCCCCAAACACCTTTAAATTTCCGTGACTGCATTACAAGTAGTTAGGAGGATGCATCCTGGATGCCTTGATTATGTACAATGGTACATTTTGTCTATATAGTAGATCTCTGATTCTACGAGGCCGATTCAATTCGGCCACGTTAGGGTAGGAACAATGCGACGCTAATTGTTTTACCATTAATATAATTAAATAAATGTAATTTTAACCCAGATTTTTGCTCGCGGCCCGGTGACTGCGAGCAAAAATCAGCATTAAAATTACCATACTAAAAGTAGTAATGCTCACTATTACTGTATTGACGGTAATTAATCGGCAATAACGCAGCCACCCATTTCTTACACAATGCCAATTTCATTTAAAGTGGGTGTTACTGCAGTGTGTGTTAAAAATAACAAATCATACATAAATAAACAGTGAAAAATAAACAAAGATGTACATGACAACCAAACATCATAATTATTATTAACAGGGAGAAAATTACTAAAATCTAACACCACAGACATTTAAGGAAAAATACAAGTAAAGATACATCCCAAACTGTATGCAGCAACTGCTAAATTGCAGGATCATTGCATATCCGATGTCCCCATATCAAGATGGTTACCCCCATTGTCATGCAGCATATTCTAATTAGCTCTGCAAAATCAATTTAGACGATGTTACCATGTTTATTCATACTTTCCTACTCTCCCAGAATTTCCAGGAGTGCCCGAATTTCCGGGACTCCTCCCGGAATCCAGGGAAAGTAGGCATTCTCCCGGACTATGGTGCAGGTAAGGCTTAATGATGCAAATTTGCGTCATCAAGCCCCTGCCCCGCTATGCAGTGCGCGATTTTGCCCATTTTGCAGGGGGTGGAGCCAAGGTGACGATGTGGCGTCACTATGTCCCCTCATTCCCCTGTCTCATGACCTTCCCTCCAGGATCTCCCGGTGGGAAGGTTATAAAAGTTGTCGAGTATGTGTTTATTGTACTTATAGAGTATTATAGAATATATTTGCAATGTGCAGCCTTTGGAAACTTCCCTGTAATGTATGTACTTTATAAGAGTTGCCGTTCCTGTTTGGCTCTGATATCCTTGTGTCTCAGAACTGTACATCGCTCACTCTTTGAGGTGTCTGTCTCTGCAAAAGGAGTAGTAGCTATTTATTGCCTGATTTGCCATGACCACTTGCAATGACTCCAATCAACTTGGCCCTTATCTTTACAGTAACATTTCCATAGACCTTTCTTATTTTGTCAAATGTGCACCTATTAAAGATCCAGTAAAATTTAGGGGCAAAACTGTTGACACTGTAAAAGACAAAATGATTCTTCTCTAAAGTCAATGTAAAATCTAAAAAGCCTGAATAGTAAATATGATGTGTGGCTGTCAGACCTCCGCTGCAGAGCAATAAAACATCTGATTAGTCTTACTTTACAAGCATCATGAAATAGCTATGCTGCACCTGGTTTGCTGATTCTCATATTAAATGACCACCCAAAATTCAAAATTCTTGTGAAACCAAGCAAAAACTATTCTAATATCCTGAAAAGGATTTATAATGGATTATTTTGTTATTTTCATACATGGTATAATATAAATAGTAAATTATACAGTTGAGGGGATAGGTTGAAGCAATTATTTAGCTTGAGTGGGTCTAGTGGGGTGGGGGCTATATTTACTAAACTGCGGGTTTGAAAAAGTGGAGATATTGCCTATAGCAACCTATCAGATTATAGTGAGCATTTATTTAGTACATTCTACAAAATGACAGCTAGAATCTGATCGGTTGCTATAGGCAACATCTCCACTTTTTCAAACCAGCAGTTTAGTAAATATACCCCGGGGTGTTTTGCTGTTCTATGGATCAGTTGGAAAAAAGATGATCCTTGTGGATTTGTATATTTTGTTAGTCTCACTAACTATGTAACTAGGTACCAAAGGATAATACAAGATAAAATATGTGAGATCATGTGGGCACATTTACACACACAGTATGTTTCAATATATTTTGGTAAAGTGTCCCTTTCAAACATGAAATAGAAGAATAAGAAATGGTATAGATAATGGTAGAGAAAGCATGTCATAAATTAATTATTGCTGCTGAGATAAGATGATTTGTTCATGTGATGTGTCATATCTGGCTTAAAGCCTCACAGCTGTACCTGATACAACCTCTCTAAACTAGCCTTTTCATATGCAGATCTGGGCTTCTCCACAGTAATAAAATAAACTTGGCATTTCTGTGTTTATACTCCTCAAGAGTAAATTCTGCTAATTGATGCCATGGGCTTTTAGCATTTGAAAGTGTAAATAACTGCTTATATAGTCATCTACACAAAAGACTTTATGTAGCTTTTTCAAACACTGTGGCATTACAATTTAAACATACTTCATTGTGTGATTTACTGATTTTGATGGTGGTATGCTGATTGTGGTACAGTTCTTCTCTGGTTCACAAATGTTTTACACACACATCATCTCTAGTAACCAAGCCTCACCATTACCAAAATCATTGAAAACATCCCTGAGAAGTTTTCAGAAACAATAGCATTTACTTTGGCGGATAAACCTTTTTTTGCACTTAAAAAAATAAGTTAGGGAAAGTAAAGAAAAAGTATTTTGGCAGTATCATGAATATGCAGTAAACAGTCTATGGGGGGAGAACGAGTAACACGGCCTGCTCACTATTACCGTTAGTATGTTCATTTTAATGTGGATTTCTGCTCACGGCTCTCAGAGCTGCGAGCATAAATCAGCGTTGAAGTTACCGTACTAATGGTAATAATGCACACTGTTATCGTAGTACCGGTAATAGTGCGCGATCAATTGAATTCCTCACTATATATAAGGTCATAAAAGTCACATATAATAACATATCACATAGAGCCAATATAATATAATGTTGCTAATATAATTTTGGACATACCTTTCCCATAAAAATCTAAACACAATTCAATTATTCTAGAAACGAAAAAGGACAAAAAATACTTGTGCTTAAGTATTATTTTTTTCATTATGAATGTGGAGAGATAAATACAAGTTTAATACAGTATAATAAAAGAACAGTTACAACTAAGGCAGTTTGAAAAAAGCAGTACAATAAATAAATCTACAAACTAAAAAGCCTTTTAGCAACCTTTAAATTAAAAATGGTTGAACTTCTACAGAATCATCTAAAAAAAAATACCACTGTAAATATACAGTTTAAAAAGAACTACTCTTATAAGCAGAAGTAAACAAAATATTAAACATTGTATAAACAAAAACACAATGTAGAGAACATCAATAGCTCACGGTAAAGTACAACCCAATTAATAAGTAAACATGATATATTTAGCTTCATAAATGTATACATTTGCTTCTATATGTTTCCTTTATGTCTACTTTGGGTACTTCAGTAACGTATCAATGTTTTGTGTACTTTTCAGTTTACTGTGCATCATTGTTAGCTGGTATGCTCCAACCTATAGGCCTACACTAATACTTTGGTCTTCTCTACCAATGATAGTAGATGTAACCTCTTTTGTTTTCTGCATCTTTATTAACCAGCTATAAAACTGGTAGACACAGCTTCATAAATAAAGTATGTAGACCTGCTCAAATTCTGCCAAGCTAAATAGCTTTCCAGGAAAAAGTTATTTAAACTTGGAAAGTACTTACAACTGGTGGTGTCACCCGTTTTTAACAGAAGATATTAACTGTGGAGAAAATATACAATTTCCACTGAAGTGCTCTGGAGGTGGTCCTCCAATCTCAGATGTCTGATTCACATAGTCTTAGCTTAGATCACCCATCAGGTTATAACATACATACAAACCCTGCATTCTATTTTAAAAAACATAATACAGGTTCGTTGTGCATCATATATGTCACTGTTTTGTTTCTATGAATTGAATAAAGTTGAATTTATATATATTTAAATAAAAGTATCAGTGCTGTACTAGGATGGGCACTACAGGTATGATGCTTAGAATAATTTTGGAATAGAATAATATAAGAACACTATATGGACAAAAGTACTTGGACGCTTGACCATTACACTAACAGGGACTGTATTGACATTGTATTCAAATACATATACTTTAATACGAAGTTGGTCCCCTTTTTGCAGCGATAACAACTTCCTCTTTTCTTGGAAGGCTTTCCACAAGATGTTTGAGTGTTTCTGTGGGAATTTGTGCCCATTCATTCTGTAGAGCATGTATGAGGTCAGGCACTGATGTTGGATGAGAAGGTCTGGCTCGCAATCTCCGTTCCCGTTCATCCCAAAGGTGTTCGATGGGGTTGAGTTCAGGGCTTTGTGCGGGCCAGTCAAGTTCTTCCACACCGAACTCATCAAACCATGTCTTTTGTAGTCCTTGCTTTGTACACTGGGGCACAGTCATGTCGGAATAGAAAAAGGTGTTCCCCAAATTGTTGCCACAAAGTTGGAAGCATAGCATTGTCCAAAATGACTTGGTATGCTGAAGCATTAAGATTGCCTGTCACTGGAGATATGGGGCCTAGATTGATTTTATATACCTCTGGCAACGAGTCTAATTGAAACACCTCAATTCAATAATTAACAGCTGTGGCCAAATACTCTTGTCCATATAGTGTAGAGTATCAGTGCTATACTAGTATGCCCACTACAGGTATAATGCTTAGAATTATTTGATAATAGAATAATATAAGTAGAGTGTCAGTGCTGTACTAGAATGATCCCTACAGGTAGAAAGCGTAGAATTATTTGATAATAGAATAATATAAGTAGAGTGTCAGTGCTGTACTAGGATGCACCCTATATGTAGAATGCTTAGAAAAAAATTAGAAGAGTATAATAAAAGTATAGTTTCTGTGAGTCTTGGAAGTAAAGCAAAAATCAGTAAGATATAATGTGTGTCTTAGTGGAACCTACTTTTGCTGCTTTGTGTTTATTTATAGATTTTGCAAATCCTGTACAAATGAGTCCAAGCTTTGCTTAGACAGCTTAGTAAGGCAGTGTTGTTCAGTCTGGTACAGGAGTTAACCTGTTTATTCATTTAAGTGAGCCATATATAATTTAGTTTGCAGACAAACACAATTAAGGCTGCGTGTCTGAAGATGGTACCTTCATAGCTAGATACTGTGTACATTCCATGCTATGATATTTAATGAACAAATTGCTTATTAATCTTATAAATAGTGTAATTTATTGTGAAAAATGTTTCCAGCAATATAGCATGTATTAAGCTCGAAAAAAAAAAAGTTAAAAAAAATACATACTTAATACATTATCCTGTAAATATATATTGTATTGTTATCAGTTATAAATACCCACAAAAATATGTTTGTAATTTTAGGAAACACATTGTATGGAGGATTAGTCTGCTTAATTGTGTGTTGTTCTTAAACCATATATTAATGAGAATGTATCATATTAATTCCCTATATACAAGTGATATCACTAAGGCAGTTCATGACGAAACTTAAAACAATATTCTTATTAATATTTATTCAGGTAACACAATGGCTGTCTCCACTATGTGGAGGTGACATGTACTATTTAAAAAACCAAGTGTAATGGCAAAATGGCTGCCTCCATTATGAGTAGGGGGCATGCTATTTAAGCAAGTAAGGATAATCGCAAATTGGCTGCCTTCACATTGTCTAAAGCTGGGTACACACTACAGAAATTTCGACCAACTTTTTATGCCGTGCGATTTTACATGCGACCGATGGTCCGATCGCTCGGTCCATGGACTGCATACACACTAGCCTTGTTTAGGACGATAAAGGGAAGAGTGGACGTCCCTTTAGCGACTTTTTACAGCCATGTTGTTGTGAGCAATGACTGTAATTTCATACTCACTGTTGTGGATCGGTCGGAAGTTTATACACACTACTCAGCGGAAAGTGTGTATAAAGTGTGTAGTGTGTACCCAGCTTAAGAGATGTCTTGTTTGATGAAATAAAAGAGTTTGCCAAGTGCAAAACTTATTGTGTAGGGCATCTATATAGGGGCAGGCTGGGCTGGGGGGCAGGGAGGCATCTGCCAACCAGGCTGGTCTCATAATGGGCCACCTTGGACTGGGTCACTGAGCCATCTGCATTTGTTTTCCTTTTAAAATGTTCCTAATAGGCTGCTGAGTGGAGAGTCTTGTCCCCTAAGCTAAAATTTGCTAGCCCTTTCCAGCATCTATTTATACATAATTGTGCCTACACTTACTCACCTACACATAATCTATATATTGCCCTTCCATAGCCCTATATGACCCCATCCTCATTTGTGTCAAACATTCCCCCATTCTTATCAGTCTGTGTCCCACATGACCCCTCTGAACTCTTCTCACCAGCTTATTCCTCACATGTGCTTCCCTCACTTGCCTCTTACGACATATTAGACTGAAGCGGTACATCTATAAAACCATTGCAAATATTTCCTAAGGCAAGCTCAGGGAAGACAGAAAACTCCCATGGGGCAGAAAAAGTATCCAGTTCTCCACATCTCCCTTCTCTCTTCATTATTCCCCACAAGCCCCCTCCTCACCTTATTTTAACACACACGCCCCCTCTTCACTTTTTTGTGCCCCAAAAGATCCCTTCTCACTTTCTTTTGCCCCACATGCCCACCTCTTCAACTGCTTGTGCCCCAGATACTCCCTCCTTATCTCCATGTGTCCCACATAGCCCCCTTCTCACATGCTTTTCCCAGCATGACCCATCCTCAACTGCTTATGTCCCACTTGCCCCCCCTCATTTGCTTGTGCACCTCTGACTTCCTCCATACTTCCTTGTGCCCCAGTCTATACCTTACATGCATTATGCTTAAGCTTCAATCTCTGTAGCAGTGTAGTGGGGATGTCACAGTGACATCAGAATGTCCTTAAGATGACGGCAGTAGATGATTGATTTGATTTGTGATGCATCTAACCTAGTGCTGGGACATACAAAAGTGTTCAGACACAGTGGTCGTGAATCACTGCCTTCCAATTACATTTACCAATTAAAAGGCAGCATATGAAGACCTTCAACCAAGATGACCTCGGCATCTCCACATCACTCATTCCAAAATGCCCCTCACTTGCTCCAAAATTAAACCACATGCCACCCAGACCTCCTCACATGCTCCCACATGCTACTCAGACCTCCTCACATGCTCCCACATGCTACTCAGACCTCCTCACATGCTCCCACATGCTACTCAGACCTCCTCACAGACTTCCACATGCTACTCAGACCTCCTCACATACTGCCACATGCTACTCAGACCTCCTCACATGCTTCTACATGCTACTCAGACCTCCTCACATACTTCCACATGCTACTCAGACCTCCTCACATACTTCCACATGCTACTCAGACCTCCTCACATGCTTCTACATGCTACTCAGACCTCCTCACATACTACTCAGACCTCCTCACATGCTCCCACATGCTACTCAGACCTCCTCACATGCTCCCACATGCTACTCAGACCTCCTCACCTTACTATGTCATTGCTGTTGTTCATAAGAGCGTGCACAGCCTTCGCCCGGGACACATTAGCCTGTGACATTGCAAGCTCTATGTCCTTTACTTCTACTCAAGTCTCATCAACCTCTTCCTCTTCACTCTCCTCCTGTACTGTGGGAGTCTATGGGGTATATTTACTAAACTGCGGGTTTGAAAAGGTGGATATGTTGCCTATAGCAACCAATCAGATTCTAGCTGTGATTCTGTACAATGTACTAAATAAATGATAGCTAGAATATTTTTGGTTGCTATAGGCAACATCTCCACTTTTTAAATCCGCAGTTTAGTTAATATACCCCTATGTGTTTTCCTGTATGTTTGATACAGCTTCTCCCTGTACCTTCAATTTTTTGGCTGCTGCTGTCTGGGCTTGTGAGAAATCTTCACTGTTGGCCTCTCCAAAGACAATGTAAGAGTCCGATTGCGGGCTCTTGTAGACGTTTGGCTTTGTAATGACGAATAGTGACTCTTGTGACTCCAGTGACTTGGTGAAGCGCCAGCTTTGAGATAGCCTTTCTAGCTTTCTTTTCACTCCTGCTCTGTTTTGCTTTGATAAAAGATTCCTCGTCTATCTCTGCTGCTGCTGCAAGCTGTGCTTGCTGTGTGGAAGTTTGTGTGGAATCCTGTTCCAACTCTGGAGGAGAATCATCACTGTCAGATTCTGTTCCTGACCGTGTCTCAATCTGAGGCTGGTGGAGTTCTTGTTTCACAACTGGGACAGTTTCTGTGGCTTCACCAGGCATTTTGTGAGAGGAGTTCAGTTCCAAGATGGCTGAAAAAAGTGCCTATTGATATTTTAATTAATCAGATGATTGGAAAATTCTCTATGGTAAACAAACCAATCTTGCTATGAATATACAGTTTGTATAAACAAACGGTAATATAAAGCATATATAAAAAAATATTCTTATTTAGGGATTAGAATCACTTTTTTCCGTCTAGGTGTTCAATACTTCTTATCTTATTGGCGATCCATGTAGGAATATTGAAAGGTAAATGAGAAAGAAGAGAGTTTTGTCAGCTTTTCGTCTGCTTGTTGGTGTAGCGAGTTGTCCTTGTCAGTCTGTGTGTGTACCATTCTGTGAGACCAGAGGAGTTGACCCTTCTTCTCTTCTATTGCCACTTGTTAATTTAATCTCCAACTGCTGCTCATGTCTGTGGGTGCCCTATTTGGAGTTTCAAGTGATATCCCTCTTTTCTTTCCTGAAATGCTGTTCCCGGCTGTTTGTCTAGGTCCTGGCTGCTCATCGTGGATTGACCTTGTGCTGACCTTGCTTTGGAAGAATAAATCAGAATGAGGCACAGAGCTGGGGGTTGCTAGTGAAGGCTCACCAGGCCGCAGGAACCATACTGAAGCACAGGAACTATAGCACCATCAATTACTTTGATCAAGAATAACCATGCATAATACCTTATTTCCGTGAAAGAAGTTTTAATGAGAAAACAAAGAAAATGTTGACATGCTCTCTCGGAAAGCTGTGTGTGTTATACCTTTAAAGTATAGCATCTATTTTGAAAAGTAAGACTTTTTGGTAGGAGACTTTGTAATCATTAATTATAATAGTGACAAATACTCTTACCATAGCCATGGAAGAGGCTAATAGTATCAGTTCATGAAAATAAATATTTTGAACAGCATGTTCCAGATAAAACTGATAATATCTTTCTTTAGATGGTTTGTCCTGCACAGTAGCAGGGACAACTTGTGTTTCAAGTAAACTGTGTCCGACTCCTCTATTGACTTTGCTTCTTTTTACACCATAGACTGTTCAATATACATAATCGGCCTGAGGCAGAGTTGAACTCAACTTTGGCGTAATTGATGCCCCAAATATGTCCTCGCAAAAATAGAGTATTTTAACTCACATACACAGAATCAGATCATAAGCACAATAAAAATGTATTTTCATAGGGAAAATACATTTGTTATTAGGCTTCATATAATAGAGCAGATATACCGGTAACCTCTCTTCTTATAACAATGTTTTTTCTTTTACATGCAAATTCTTTTAATATATGCACAAAAAGGCAATCAGCCCATCACAAGCAGCTATTCAGTGCTGGTGAGATTCATCGTCAGCAGCATGTATTAGGGGCTGGTGCAAATAATATGGTTGTAAAATTCTTATCTGTGTTCAGGTGCCCATCTGCTCCATGGGAGCTTACTGTCCTCCCTGAGCTCACCTTAGGATACCTGCGCTATGGTTTGACAGGTGTACCACCCCAGTCAAACTCCTCACCTGCCACTGTTCTTGGAACGGACAAGCTTCATTCTGACTTTTTAATATATCTATGATTTTTACCACCAAGTCAAACATCTGTTCAGTTTCTTCTTCCTCCATTTTTCAAATGGTATAGCATATATCGAAGAACTCCAAAACCACAGCAATACCTAGAAGGAAAAGTGACAGTCTATGTGCTACAGTAATCACTGCCTGTTGGTTACGACGAAAAGGGACATCTGTGGCCGTGTGTACTTTTACAAGATTGCGGATCTGGCTGGAAATGTGCCTGTTGGTAAGAGTGATAGCGTCACCTCAAAGTCTTGCCTACTCTTACTTTTAGGGCTACACCTCATTAATATACTGCTCATTGCAGCCTTGTATATGTCTTAAATTAATCTTTAGAGTGATGAGTATTCAGCAATGTCTTTATTTCATGTGTCACATTTGTGTTTTTTAATATTTTGAATACATGGATATTTGCCTGGGTGATAAAAAGCCACCTAATTATACCGCCACCTCTTCAGCACCTGTAAAGAAACATTTTGTGACGTCGGGAAGAGACTCATTTTTGCCTCCCTCAAACTAGGGAGCTTCTTTGTAAATGCTCCCTCTCTAAACTTGATTTTATTTATATTCTCCCTATAAATAAATATTAATATTCTGCATTTGGACACAGCAGGAGGTGAATGACTGTGCCCAGCCCGCATTTACACAGGGATGCCCCAATATACCCAGTTCCTTTAATTATAAGATGCAAATTATTGCCTCTGTTCGTTCACAGATCTATTAATCTCTATGCAATGACACGGATGATGTCCTCACTGCACAGAGACTCATGCTATTAAGGGATCATCTGTGCCACATATGGACAACATAGCATGACAAAGAGATAAGTAGTCGTATATCACAATGGCTTTCTAGAATTGCTTTGTAATGACTGGTACACTGACATGGGTAATATTACTTGAGGTGCTTACAGAGTAGAGGAGTTGTTTTTTTTATAGTGTAGCACATAAAGACTATCTCAAAAAGCATGTATATAATTTCTCTGGTGTGAACCCCAAGTGTTTATTTTTTAGCTATGAACTGTGAAGATAAATACATTGTTCAGTGTTATCCTACCATTCCACTGAAACTCTTTATTATAGACAACTGAAACTCCTCTCACTTATTTCCTAGTGGAACCTGAGGTCAAAAAGCTGTGAATGCAGCATTTTGACTTAGTGTGACATAACTAGCTCTGCCCAAAGTATGAATCAACCAATCCATGCAGTGTATTTCTGCTAAGCATGTCTACAGAACCATTTGTCACTCTGCCTCTGCACTGCTACCTATTAGCTGCAGAGGGTGAAAAAAGAGCATGGTGACTTATTTAGTTATTTAATGTATATTATTCAGCCCAGTAATACACAGCCTTTGCACATATTAATACTGGCTGTAATAAATAACAAATACAGTTATCTAGTCAGCACTAGTCAGAAAAGTCTAGGAGCTAGGTTTCAATTTTTTAAAAAGGACGAGATAGAGGATTGACAGATATGAAAAAAATGGTGTCCTATAAATAAATAAATAATATAAATAATTAAAATCTGGGAGCCACCAATAAAAGCCTTGGGTGGCTGCCACGTGTACAGCCTTGCTTTAGATCAGGTGCAAAATATTGTTTAAGAGTTAAAATAAAAAAGTACTTTTACTTATACTTTATTTTCCATTTTTAAGACCTTATTATAAACAGAAAGCACAAGACAGCTAAGAAGAAAAAATAGGAATGCAGGAAGGGGAGGTATGAAGGGAG
Source organism: Mixophyes fleayi (assembly GCF_038048845.1). Lineage (NCBI taxonomy): Eukaryota > Metazoa > Chordata > Amphibia > Anura > Limnodynastidae > Mixophyes > Mixophyes fleayi. Next base: position 157,661,175 of record NC_134403.1, on the reverse strand, counting down.
AGAGATGGATAGACATAACAGAGGGCCTTAGCTTGACTACTACTATTGTACAAACCATTTTTATTACAGCTACAATAAATATTTATTTTAGTGGTGTAAATGAGTCATTACATTAAAGGACTTTAAACTTGAGGAACTTCTTAATTACATAGTAAGTACTGGATGATAACTATACATGGATATGGTGAGTGGTCTTTAACCTGGTATGTACCACAGTGTACCTAAGAAACAGATGTCAGATATCAGGCTCAAAGTCAATATCTTGTGCACCATAAATAAATAAATAAGTTTTAGGAGAAAATCTAGTTTCAATGCTGGATATTATGTGGGAATAAAAGAAATGTTTTAAATGGTACAATGCTGGCAGTTGCTCAACAATTTGATACCAGCGAGTGTGGAAGAAATATGTATAAAACATATCAGATAGCAGACACATGGTCTGAATGCCAGGGAAGGAATGTATTCTGTAGATGTACAGAAAGCAGGTATCCAAAAATGTGTGTGTATGCGGTCTATATACTTTAAAGTACTCTTGCAAAGATCAGGACAACTATTAGCTTGACATGATGTTCAACAGACTCCATCATTTTAACCATAACAAACTCAGTCATCAAATATTGAATAGTTGTAAATAATGACAGAGGTAGCCATGCAGATCTATTCTGGTAACAGCTGGTTATGATCCGTCCAGTTATTTAGTTGTCAGTTGGTTACTTTCTTCCGTTTAGCTATATTATTTGTTGCTACATTATATTGATTGAGAGTAATCATCTGTCAAAGTGAATATAAGATCTTTCACTTTATAGTGTAGTGAAAAAATGGTGCACAATGTTATACTTTTAAATGGCATTTTCAAAACACTGGGATGTCTCACTGGTTGTTACCACTCAAATATTATATAGCATACTCTAGGTATCAGGGCTGGATTAACTATTAGGCAGAGCAGGCCTTGGCCACAGGGCAGCAGAGGATGGGAGATGACGCTTTTCTTGAGCAACACATATGCAGTAAAAACAATCAACTCATTCTAAAGTGAGGTTGGGAAAAGGAAAATTAGATTTCTTTCAAGGGTTTACTTGAAGAATATGATTTATCTGAGAGGATTGCCCACTCTGTAAGGGTAGTGCCACTGTATTCTGCAACGTGGCAGCACCAGAGAGCAGGGCCATCTTTTTCATTGGGCATGATGGGCAGGTGCCCGGGGGCCCCATGGACAAGTGGGCCCCATAGGCAGGGCTCTTAATTAGAATAAATAATCCTGAAAAAAAAACCTGCAAAAAAAACCTTCAAGGGTCACTGAGCAAGTACATCTATCTATCTCTATATATCTATATCTATATATGTATCTCTGTACATCTATATCTATCTATATATATCTATCTATATATATAAATAAATAAATAAATAAATATATATATATATATATATATATATATATATGTATGTATGTATATATATGTATGTATGTAGGGGCCCCGATGCACTGCTTTGCCCGGGGGCCCATAATGTTGTTAAGATGGCCCTGCCAGAGAGTACATCTTCATATCTAAGTACATGTGCAGATTTAGCATAAAGCACACAAGCCTCTGCCCATGGCTGGTATCGGAAATCTTGGGTCCCTCTACTACCTGCTAGACAGGGCCTCTGTCTGTCCTACCCTGTATTCTGATATTTGTACTACAGTTTTTGCTAGCAGCTAATATACAAAATGGAGTTCATTTTGTGAATAGTGTAAATAGCAAACCAGAATTTGTTGGCAGGTGCTTGAGCAGACCTCCAATCTGGTGGCTACTGTATGACAGGACCTCCAATCTGGTGGATAGTATATGACAGGACCTCCAATCTGGTGGCTAGTGTATGACAGAATGTTGAATCTGGTGGCTAGTGTATGGCAGAACCTCCAATCTGGTGGCTAGAGTATGGCAGGACCTCCGATCTGGTGGCCAGTGCTTGGCAGGATCACCAAGCTGGTGACTAGTGTATGGCAGGACCTCCAATCTGGTGGTTAGTGTTTGGCACGGCTTTCAATATCATCATCATTTATTTATATAGCGCCAACATATTCCGTAGCGCTTTACAATTGGGGACAAACATAATAACAGGTAAAACAGACAAAGAGGTGAGAAGGCCCTGCTCGCAAGCTTACATTCTATGGGACAATGGGAGTTTGATACATGAGGTTAAGTCTACATTTTGCATTTTGGCCCAGCCAGACTGCAAAGGTAAAAGTGACTCATAGGCTAAATGATCCTGTCACACAACAATGTTGGTCAGGGGGTAGTTGTCTTGTGTGAAAATGTGTAACAGGCGGTAATAGGCTAAGGTAGTGAGGTTAAGAGGGTGGTTGAGGAATATTATAAGCTTGTCTGAAGAGGTAGGTTTTCAGAGAATGCTTGAAAGTTTGTAGACCAGAGGAGAGTCTTATTGTGCGGGGGAGAGAATTCCATAGAGTGGGTGCAGCCCAAAAAAAGTCCTGTAACCGGGAATGTTAGGATGTAATGAGGGTGGATGAGAGACGCAGATGTTGTGTAGAATGGAGTTGCCGAGTTGGAAGATATTTTGAGACAAGAGAGGAGATGTATGTTGGTGCAGCTTTGTCGATGGCCTTGTAGGTTAGTAAAAGTATTTTATATTGGATTCGGTAGAAAACAGGCAGCCAGTGTAGAGACATACAGAGGGATTCAACAGAGGAATAACGATTTGCAAGGAAAATCAGTCTTGCCGCAGCGTGCAAAATAGATTGTAGGGGTTTGAGTCTGTTTTTGGGAAGACCAGTAAGGAGGGAATTGCAATAGTCAATGCGGGAGATGATGAGTGCATGAATTAAGGTTTTTGCAGTGTCTTGCGTGAGATATGTGCGAATTCTTGAAATGTTCTTTAGATGTATGTAACATGATTTTGATACAGAGTCAATGTGGGGAACAAAGGATAGGTGTGAGTCAAGGATTACACCTAGGCAGCGAGCTTGTGGGGTGGGAATTAGGGTCATGTTATCAACAGAGATAGAAATGTCATGTATGCTCTTGTTGGTGGGTAGGAATATTATTAACTCTGTTTTGGAAAGATTAAGTTTGAGTTGGTGAGAGGACATCCAAGATGATATGGCAGAAAGACAGTCAGTGTATGGCAGGACCTCCGATCAATATTCAATATGGTGTCTGTAGTGCATTATTATGACATGATTGGAGTGTAAGAGAAATATAGTTTGTGGATGGGACAGGGCTTAGGGCGACAAAGTTTGTGTGCCTACAGACTCCGATTAGAAATTCTGGCCCTAGTAAGGATGGAGAAAATTATTTAGTCAGAAAAGTATAGGAGCTAGGTTTTCATTTAAAAAAAAGGATGAAATAAAGGGTTTGCTGATATTAAAAATAATTTGTTCATGTAAAAAATTAATAATATAAAAAAATTCTAGGGTCCACAAATAAAAGACACGGGTGGCTGGCATTTGTGCAAACCTGCTTTATTCCGTACTGTTACAAAATATTGTTTATAAGAGTTCAAACTTTTTACTTATACTATACTTTTCATTTCTGAGACTGTTTGCAGTAGACGTAAACAGAAAACACAACACAGCTAAGAAGAAGCAGAGATGGATAGACGTGACAGAGGGCATTAGCTTGATTACTAGTATTGTACAAACCTTTTTTATTACAGCTGCACTAAATATTTATTTTTAGTGATCTATTAAAAACATTTATTTTTAGTAGTGTAAATGAGTCATAACATTAAATGACTTTAAACTTCATAATGTTTAAGCCTTTTACATTTTCATTTAGTCTGTGTTGGATTGGTAGACCCCACACATGCAAATGATGATTTTGCAGACGGTCCCTGAAGGCATAGTCTGTGGAATTGGCAGATGCTCCGTCCAGGAGAGGTAGCTACATGTGTTGCTTATAAAATTATTTTTAAGTCTATTGTTTTCCTTAGGGAGTTCCAATTGTGGTCTCTGGAGAGAGGCTTAGAGGTCTGTTAGTACAAGGTTTCCTGCATGGGAGATGGTGTTTCTTATTAAGCGTTTAGAATGATTATTACTATTGTTCTAGGTCATAACCTAAATTGAGCATTACTAATTTTTATATGCTATTTTACACCTTCTCAGTATCTGTTTCTTCTACAAGTCTATTTAGATTTTAGCTTGTTAGGTGCCAGGAGTGACGCGCAGTACTGTACGATGTGAATCTTTGTACACCATGACATAACTCAAAATGTTCACAATGGAATTTTTTGGTATTTCAAAAACTCTAGTGTGAGGAAACGGGGTACTACTGGACTGAGAACTATGTAATCATCACCCGTTTCTCACGGTTTATTGTACTTTTTAATCCTTGGCCCAGTCTAAGTATATACACCAGAGCATTGGTGTATTATGTGTATTATTATTTCATGTTATTAGACACATTTTGCCCATACTATTACCTGTGATATTGTATGTAGTATAAATAGAAACAATATTGCCATACTGTGTGAAAATATCAGAACAACAGCAGTCATTTTGCTTGTGGTAGCTAATGTAATTACCATTTGTCTCAAATGTGTATTGTATGGGGTGCAGCTGAGATGAGGTTTGTTATCAGAACAATGTCTGAGTTAACTAGCTGGCAGCCCATGTTAATTAGCTAGGTCAACAGATAACCTGAGAGGTAATGAGGTTAGAACTTCTACTCATATGCAATGTGCCTCCACAGTAATATATTGGTTGAAATAGCATGGGGAAATGTATCAATATGTGTCAATATAAATGTAATTGTATCAAAAGGTATCACAGACTTATATTGTGTAACCCTGCTGATATCATGTGTCAAAAGTCTTATTGTTCCATGTAAGCGTGCAGTGTCTCATTCCTTGATGTACTATTGTAACCCCATGTGTAGTGTATCCAGCCAAAACAGCTAATTGAGTCAAGCCATTCTATTGTCTAATCAAGGTAACAGGGACAGTATGTCTAGCAGCTAAATTGTTGACTGGGAGGCCCCTTCTGTAAAGGGGAGGTTGGAGACATTTGACCCTATTTCCTGGGGACAGAGAAAATAATATAGGGCGAGGAGAATGCCAGGGGGGATGCTAGTTTGGAGGATCCTGGTGTAGAAGACATCAGTGAAAAGGACTCTGGGCCAGGCACTGTGGTGCCGCTGGAGGGAACCCTACCAGGACAGGGTTGGTGTGAGCTAGTAACCCAGGCCAGGAGACACCATAACTGTTTTGCTAAACGGTAGTGGTAATATTGCGGGAGGATAAGACCCTGAAAGGGACAGAGATTATGACTTTGGAGTGCTGACTGCAGGAGGCTGCTGGAGGATACGTGCTACCATTTACCCTGTAACTTGTGAACGTCTTGTGGTGTTGTGCTGTCGTAATAAAGTCTTATTTTGGATATATCTTGGTCTACCCGAGTGAGTTGAATCCCACAGAGGGTAACTTCCATCCCAGCTAAGGGTGGTATCCTCACATCTAGTTTTGTAGAGTTCTAGGGCCTGAATCATTAAGGACAGGAAAGCACAAAAATGAGTAACTTTGAATCTTGGCAAAACCATGTTACACTGCAAGGGTTGCAAATGAGTTTATTATTTTGCACATAATAAAATTATTGGCTTTTTTTTCATGTAGAACGCAAATACTTGATAGATTTATTTTTACACTGACATTAAAACTTGATCTAGGACATGCTGTACCCCAAGTATAAATCTGTCCTCACATTTTAAAATTACCACCCCCTGCAGTATAACATGGTTTTGCCCAGGTTCAAAGTTACTAATTTTTTTGCTTTACTTTCCTTAATAAATCAGGCTCCTAATGTATAAAGCACACAGCATAAGAATGAATAATGCATCGGCTACCGTAGACTTCTTGTATTACTACTTATATTTGTCACCCATTTATATCTGCTGTAAGCTATGTACATTTTTGTGTACTTTTGTTTGTTTATGTGAATTGTGTTTACCTTGTTTGTAATGCTGCCAAGTATGGTGCTGAGAAATGTGGCACCCTATAAAATAAAGTGAATAATAATAATAAAGAGTAATTGTAGTATGTATTGGTCTGTATTGAAAAATAGGGCTTTTGCAGAGGTACAACTTCCCAATGGACAAATCTTTAAAACACTCTCCTTGAAAAGTAGGGTTCATTGGCATCGGGGGGGAGGAGAGGTGTTTAAAGATAGCTATAACCTACATTGGAACATTTGGCATTTGGTAAATCAATTTCCATTTTCCATCTATCTCCTGCCTCTTTTACAGCTATCCCTACATATGATCTACCTCGCAAAATAGTTTCTATTCAAAGCAAACCAATCCCATGTCATCTGCTGCTAAGTGTTCAAACGCGACCAATCATATTTCTGAATGATTTGGTCAACTATATATTATCCTTCTCGATCATTTATTTACTACCCGCAAAAGAAATTCTATTTCTTCGGGGGAAAAAACTCATATTCATGAGTTAATATACTCATATTGATAATCTGATAGTTATGTGGGTGCCTTCTGAGGGACTCATGTTAATTTACGCAAATTTCAGAATTAGTGTTTTCTGCACTTGCTCAGAAGTAAAAAAAGCGTATTGCACGAACGCAACTTGCGGTCAACTTAACATGAGCCCCTGAATATTGTTTTTAAGACTGAATACTGGAGTGAAAGATTCTGAGCTTTTTTCTTATAACTACTTACATCACTACTGTAATAATTTATTTTACAGATGGGCAGAAGAGGAAAAAATCTTTGCGAAAGAAATTGGATTCACTAGGGAAGGAGAAAAACAAAGATAAAGGTGAAAAAACAAAAATGTACTTCTTGTCCATAAAGAATATTTCAATGTATGTATAACAAAGCAGTTGCATGTAACTGATTCATAAGGGGGTATTCAATTGTCCGCGGGTTCGAGCGCGGAAAAACTAATACCGTTAATACGGTAATCTCTCGCTGGATTTCAGCTCGCAGCTCCCTGAGCTGCGAGCTGAAATCCAGCGAGTAAATTACCGTGTTAACGTAATAACGGTAATCCTGCGCGGACCGCGGGATTTTCGGACAATTGAATATGCCCCATAGTGTCTGTATGACGTAATAGGCATGTGCATTGCATACTACATATTGCTTATATTCAATATGCATTTGTACTGCTATTTCATATCAATACAATAGGTCTTAAAGGTTAAATAAACCTGTATGTTTATTATTCAAGTGGAAGTATCTCTTGTTTGAACTTCATTGAAGGTGCTGCCATCCATTTATGGCTTTGTTGGACATAGCTGCTAGTGCATGGCTAATTTTAAATCTCATATCGAACCAACAGAACTTAGACATCTGCTGTATGGTGGAGATACAAAGCCAGCAATTTATACACATTATTCTTTATATATGCAAAATGCTATGCAGTAAAATAGGAACCATAACAATGTGGAAAATGAAAAATAAAATGTAATTATTTTAAATATTTATCTTAGATTGTATATACTTCCTCTACAGTTGTTCGCTAGTTATATTACATTAGCTGCAATTGTGTACTCATTTCAATGCTACCTTATTTTATCATTTAAACCAAACTAAACCAAACTAAACCAATGTGTTAAATAAATAGTATAATGTCTATATAGGGATTTCAGCATCTGCAAATGCAGCAACATGCTTATAGCACCACATTTACTAGGATTTGGGTAACAACTTTTTTGATTCACTTCAGTAAAAATAGTTTTAGATAAGACACCACTAAAGGATAAGTCTACCATAGATGGGTGCACATGGCCCACAGAGCCTGTTTTGCAAAAGGGACTGCTGGACTATCTGCAGCTGTTTGTTAGATAGTGTCTCTTGCAGCGACTTCAGGCTATGCAGTCTTCTGCATGTGACCCAGCCCCCACGAACGTATCGTCTTTCCAGCATCAGCAGTTTTAAATCTTTGTATGGAATAGTTACCTTGCCTCCAGAAGGTGTAAACTTTGCACAAGACGTACACACTTCGAGAGAGTGTATCTAACCACAGACAGGGTAGGGGTTGTATTTAGAAAAATAGACCATTTGGCATCTGTTATATACCATCTGGAAAAAAACAGGCCACAGCTATTCTTTACGGGGACATAGCAAAAGGGTTCCTAGACCTGTTTTTACCCCAGTGAAAATGTAGAAATCTTACTGCTTACTTTCCATGGATTCAGATGCATGATGTACTTTCTATAGAATAGACACATACGCCTGTTGTACTGAATTTGGTATTCCAAAAATTTAAACACCTTAATGTCATCATCATCATTTGTTTATATAGCGCCACTAATTCCGCAGCGCTGTACAGAGAACTCACACACATCAGTCCCTAACCCATTGGGGCTTACAGTCTAAATTCCCTAACTCACACACACAGATAGACACACAGACAGACTAGGGTCAATTTGTTAGCAGCTAATTAATCTACCAGTATGTTTTTGGTGTGTGGGAGGAAACTGGAGCACCTGGAGGAAACCCATGCAAACACGGAGAGAACAGATAAGGCCATGGCCGGGAATTGAACGCATGACCCCAGTGCTGTAAGGCAGAAGTACTAACCACTACGCCACCGTGCTGCCCAATTTTCTGTTTTGCAATTATGTATATCTACATTCAGTACATTCAGGAGCGCACGGAGGATTTTTCGGGGGGGGGGGGGCGTTTCCTCCGCCCCGAAAAAAATAATAATTCCTAGAGACCCACCACTAGCCATCCCTCAGTCTTGCAGAGGCCAGCACGCCACATCAGCCTCTGTATTCATGATTTACAACAAAATAAATGTTTGAAGGCCTTTTTATGATATTTTGTAGCATAACATTAACATTTCAAGAGTCCTATTTTGCTGCTGACAGCTTTGTTTGTTTAAAAGAAATTCAAGTATATTCATATTATAATCGTGCCCTTTTCTATCTGAATTACATGCTTGTTTCTCCTTAAGGAGTAGATGTAAAACCAGGGTGCTAGACACTTCCAAGAGCATCGTAGAGCCAAAGAGTTAGTAAGAAGTAATTCTTGTGGGCTTAATATTTCCTGGAATTTCTCTTTTTTTTTTTTGCTCCAGTAAGTTATGTGATCTCATGCAAAGGACTTTTCATTATTTTATTTTCTTTTCATAATGACCACATTATTGCAGAATTATGACCGTTTATCTACACAGTACTTTGTTCAAAAAACGTTCAAGTGACTGATCATAGGAAGTACATTTAAGACACAACAGGCCTTATATTAAATGTTCATGGTGTTGATAGACCTTATCTTTTCTGTTTTACAGTATTTATTTAGCTGTAAAACAAAGTATTCCCATGCATTTCACTCACACACATTTTGCAATTATAAATAAAAAGTCATAAGCTCTGTATTGTTACAGAATTATATTGAATTATTCCGGCATTGTTATCAGCAGTAATTACATACATTGCTTTACTATGAACAGTTACTAGGAAGTGGAGCACTGTGTGGTGTATAATATGACAGTATAGCTTAATGTTTTGATGAAAATATTGCAACATTTCCTGTCCAGTTTTGTTTTTGTGCTTTTTACCCACTGACCCCTGCAAAACAAAATTGTTTTCATTAGCACCATTAGATGTGCAGGCAGGGGTCAAAGTGGAAATTTACAAGTAGCGTTATGAAAAATGTAATGGGAATGTAAGTGAATGGAATATTATAGTTTTACAATGAAGGAAGTAAGAGAAGTGGCAGGTTAGCATACCACCGTATACATCCCCAATTCGACCACTGTGCGCAGGTGTACAAATACCCATGCCATACATTGTGCTATCAACCAGGGCCAACCTACCTATTAAGTGTTGCAAGTGACTGCCTAGGCCAGGTTGATTTTTTTTTAATATACAACGCCTCCAAATTGCACCACCGGGCTGATGCCTGAAGGGTCCGTGACTCTGTTGAAGGCATGGTGGCTATCCTCACATTGCAGCAGGGATTGTTGTTTCTGCTGCTGTCTATTCACTCGGAGGTCTTGTACTTAGCAAGGAATTTGAGGAGGTGGCTGCTTGTGACAGTGCGGCTAATCTGATAGCATTTTGCATTGCTGCTTAGAAAGTGTACGCAGCCTACTCCTCCTCTGAGTCCTAGCTTCCACTGCAGCCTCTATGAGATGTGTTACACAAATAGTAAGTAATCATTGCACCATTGCTGATATAATCAATATATGTGTGCATGCTTCTAATATCTGTGGGCAGTGGTGGCATAAATAATACTTGTGTCATAATGTTTGAAAATGCTGCTGATGAGAAGTTCAGTATTGGTGGCATAATGATGTGAACACTGCTAGTGGCATAATCAATACTGGTGGCATAATGGGCCTGATTCATTAAAGCACACAAAGCAAAAAAATTAGTACATTTGCACCTTGGCAAAACCATGTTGCATTGGAGAGGGAGGTAAATTTAAAATGTGGGGCTAGATTTATATTTGGGATAGGACATGTCATAGATCAACTTTAAATTTCAGTGTAAAATGAAGCTATCAAGTATTTGTGTGCTACATGAAACAGCCAGTATTTTCCTTATGTGCAAAATAATAAACAAATTTGTACCCCTTGTATTGTAACATGGTTTGTCCAGGAGCAAATGTATTCCTTTTTTTTTTGCTTTGGGTGCCTTAGTGAATCCGGCCCAATGTGCGTAAGTGCTACTTCTGACATAAAATTGAGCTGGCTTAATTAGTGGAGGTACAGCTTCTTGTATAAGTAATATCAGGAGCACCGTCATTATGGGCAGGGAGCACAGGAGCTCAAGCTGGAGGGAGCCCCAAAACTAGGGGCCCTGTTTGGTCTTAATCCAACTCTGATATAGCCCGTGTATCTGTTACAATGAACATGGGCAGGATAACAGAAGCATCTTGTGCATTACCAAGATACGGTCACACAAACTCCCCAGTGATTAGTACAGCAAGAAAAGGAAAGTGTGTTAAACAACCTTGTGCTAATTAACATAATAATAACATTTAGAAATTTGTCACTACAACAAAACATATACATACCTCATACTTGCCAACATGGGCAAGATGATTCCCGGGAGGTCCAGGGTGCAGGGGCAGGGTTCAAAGAATCACTTCATTAGCCCCGACCCCAAAATGGACATTGTTACTCTGGACCAATAAAAACAGGGGGGGGGGGGGGCACGATGGGCCTGTGATGTCACTAGGCTTTGCCCCTCCGTTTATTTTACACAGCCGGCCAGGATAAGGGAGAATTGCCTGCTCTTCCGGTAGTCCCGTAGGACTCCCAGAAATTCGGGAGTCTCCTAGACATTCCTGGAGAGTAGGCAACTATGACATACCTGAATTAGCCAATAGTACTGCCACTTTAGCATGACCAGTGGCCAGAGTTATAAAATATATATATGTGCTAATGTAATTGTTTCCTGACGGTTTTCTAGTGTATTGTCTGAACTTGTGTTCAATCACCAAAAAGAGCAGTCAATTATCCCCCAAAATGTTGACATTGTCATTTAAAAAAATATAATTAATCAACAATGATTATAACCTTAAGTCTCAACCCCCAGCTCAAGATTCATAGGAATAATAAGTGTGCTAAGTTAAATATTTACAGTTACTTGATAAGTGTAGCATTACATGGCTTGGCACAAAGAGCCATTCTGATGCAAGTACAGACTAAATTTGATAAGACATTAAACTGCAAATATAACTATTTTGTCCATCAAAACCCTTTGAGACATATTGACATGATCATAAAGGAATGTAATTCTATGGCCATTTTTTGCTTTGTAGCCACTCCAAAAAAAACTTCTTGAATTTTGCACCTTTTGCTGGTGGAGCTTGTATTTCATCTCAGATCCTGACATACAAGGGGTGCAAATGCAATTTTTTCACATGCAGGGAAAATACAGTCTGCCTTTGCATGTAGTACACAATTAATGGGCAGCTTTATTGTTACACTGGAATTTAGCGTTAAGCTAATATGTGTCCCCGCCCATCGAACAGCCTATGAATTGTCAGTACCTTAGTTTACCTAGAGCTGGCAGCCTCTGAGTACCTTCAAGCTTAGCTTAGGGGTACAAAGACGGTTCTACAGGCAGGTAACCTACTAAGGTATATGCTTAGTCTTACAGAGTTCAGGTCTAATAGTTATTATATGTATGCATACATCGTGCACACAATTCTTTCCATTATCTTTAGTTGGTAAACACTTTGGGAGCAGGGCCCTCATTACCCACAGGTTTAGTCTGGTTTCTTTAGTCTATTAATGTTAATGCCATGTTCTTGTAATAGTTGTGTACAGAGCTGTGGAATATATTGGTGCTATAGGAATATTTTTTATGTAATCTATGTATAATAAGTACCAACAATGACTTTACGGCATAAGAACATTTCCATATCTGTATAAAAAAGTGGTACAAGTTTTGTACTTGCAATAAAGGAAAAGGGGAGCTGGTGGGGGAAGGGAAAGAAACGAGAAGGGAACAGAGTCTCCCACCAATTTCATATATATTTTTCAGTATAATACGTTTAAGATCAATAAATAATATTTAATAAAAAATAAAAAATATATATTGTGGATAGTTTTCCTTTGATAATAAGCAAGTAATGTAAATAATGCATATTGCGTTTTAGATCGCAAACAGATGAGTATTGAAATCAGGCATTCTAAGTCTTGTAAATGCTCTCTGACACTGGAGCCTGAAAGATAATGTAAATGTATGAACCCATACACACATAACTTCTAACAAGCGTTTGGTTTTGTGTTGCGTTGCATCAATGTTGATGTTGCCTGCAGCATTGACAATCATTAATGCTCTGTAAAATTTCATGGAGTTTTATGGGAATTCCTGTCAAAGCACTATGTTAAGTACATAATAAATTATGCTGGAACACAGCTTTGAGACACGTTAATGAATGCATTTTAAAGCTTCCTGGATATTACATCACCTACATTTCAACTAGCGTCGTTTTGCAACACCTGGGTGTATGTAGCTTCAGTAAGAGAATACCTAAATCTCTGGTAGTATATGTCAAACATCAATGTATTTTACATGACATTTCAGAAAGCTTTTAAAATGCCACACAGTAACAGAATGTAAAATGGCACCAGAAGATGTTACACTAAATGGATGGAAATTATATATTTAGTATGGCTATAATTATTTTACTTTCTCCATTTGTTCTAGAATTCTTACCACAGGCATTTGGAATGCCATTATCACAAGTGATTGCCAATGACAGGGCACAGAAGCTAAAGCAAGATTCTCAGAAAGATGAGCAGAGAGAGGTGACTGATTTTGTAACATCTATCCTGCCGTTTGGAACCAGACGACAGAATAAAGAGCTCTCTAGTAGTAATTCATCTCTTAGCTCGACTTCGGAAACTCCAAATGAATCCACATCTCCCAATACCCCAGAGGCAGCACCTCGGGCACGGAGGAGGGTGAGTTGATGGTTTAAAAAATAAAAACATGTGCTTGGACCATGAGTATTTCAATGTACTATTAATTAATTCATGTAAACAGATCCATTTTTTTTATTACTGAGACAAATGCCATCTGTGGTTGAATAGAATAAAATATAATTTGTTGCTTTAAACAAATTAAACACGTTGAAGAACTTTATTAAGTACTTCATTGTGCTATGTGTCAATTTTACTGGAAATATTTTTGATTCATTTCTTATTCAACCGAAGTTCCATTGTTTATTGGTTTTTGTAGGACATATAAGGTTTTATTTTAATAGAGTAAATATATCTTTGTGCATAATATATAGAAAATAATAGCATACAATTTCCTATGATTTTTTTTACCTTTATACAACCCCGTGCAACCCCTGAAATGTACACCAAAATGTAATCAGCAAGTTTTCACAACCAACATGTGTAATTTAATGAAGGTCCTGTCATGAGCCTACGTACTGCTTGCGACAGCTCGGCTGCTTTCTCTGCCCGTGTTCCGGCTGTCTGACATTCAATTCTGGACAGGACATCCCGGTTGCCTGGGTTACAACTGGAACGCTCCTGATATTTCCGCCATGCCCCAGCATAGATGCAGATCACTGGGGCACATGTGTGGGGGCATATTAATCTATTATTCGCTGTCTGTGGCAAAGTTTAGGTGCACTCTGGCCCCACTCTGATTGGCTCTCTGTGCTATTCTGTATTTAGCCTCCCTGCCAGTTATAGCGTTCATGACTGTGGATCTCCTTCCGATTGATTACTGTTACTGACCCATGGCTTGATCTGGACTCCAGTTGTATGCTGATTGCTCTGTCCTCTGGCTTGTTAATTGGATATTCTTGCTTGCTGCCAGCCCTGACCTTTTGCCTGTTTCTGACTACTATATCTGCTACGGACCCCTGACCTCGGTGTGCTTCTGACTACCCGCTACCATCCTGTCAACTGCCTCCTATTCCCTTGCTGCGGTATTGCTCATAAACTTACACTTCGCTAGAGTTAAAGACCTGGCAGCATCTTAGTACCTGTGAGCGCGACAAGCTCTACGGGAAAGGTGGCTGCTATAGGCAAAGACCTCTTTTCCGAGTTTCGCAAGCTTATGACAACAGTCATTAGTTTGTAACAGGTCCTTCTTTTATTTCTTAAAAAAAGGAGAGACAGATGAGAATTCATGAATCACCTATGGGTCTCCCTCCTCTATGCCCTAAGCCCTAGTATAAAACGTATCTAAAGATACCTGGGAGACTGGAAGGCTTTAAGAAAAGGTGGGTTTTTAAAGCCTGTTTGAAACTGGACAGATTAGGGGAAGTTCTGATGGAGGGAGGGAGCTTGTTCCAGTGGAGGGGGGCAGCGGGGGCTTCACAAAATATGTTCTTGTATTGAGCAATATTACCATTAGCCCTGTAAAGAACAATAACCTACAAAGAGATGCATGTGACTAATATAAAATTATGGCATGTAGTTATAGTATACAGTCTGATTCACAACAATATCATTCACTAATAGAAATTAGGACCAGCGTTAGCCCCATACCTGAAATGGATCTATTAGGGTTTTACTGTAAGTTCCCTATATTATATTAAATT